>NT_176532.1:529900-593358 GCF_000188095.3 Bombus impatiens | reverse complement strand
GAGAGAGGAAAAAAGAGAAAGAGAGAGAAAGAGAAAAAGAAAAAAAGAAAAAAAAAAAAAGGGAGGGAGAGAGAGAGGGAGAGGGGGGAAGAGAGAGAGAGAGAGAGAGAGAGGTGGCAAGGGTGTGCTAGAGGCTTGCAGAAGATAGAGAATCGAGATGCTCTCGTGCACCGGAAGTGGCTGCCCTCGATCAATGACGACCGCTTAATAGGCTACCGTTCACTTCAAGAAATTCTACGTGAGTCGACGTCGTTTCTCCGGCTTCTCGCTTTTGCCTTTCAATGGATCACGCTTGTTAACGTGGCTCGTTGGTTTAGTTATCGAGAGAAGGTTACTGTATGACGATTCGGTCTGCTGTGTTCTCTCGAACGTTTTCTACCGTGTTATATTTTTCTAACATTACGTATATCTTCACAGTGTGAATGAAATACGAAAATGGTCTTACCGATACGCATGATGTCTGCTTTCAGTTTTTTTAAATTTCAAGACTCTCTTCTTAAAATATCGCAACAAGACCGAACATTCGATCGATCGAAGTTTAACGACGTGCTCCAGAAAGGAAGTGGAAATATTATTAGAGCAGAATGGATAATATAAAGGGGTAGCTCGTAGGGGTCAGATATCAAAGTCGAGGAGGCAAAAACGCGTTGTCTCGTCGCGAGTCTCTGTAAATTAAAGCGTGTAACTCAGGTTGCTCGGTCGGCAACTCGAGCCGCGATAAATAAACCTCATGAATTTGGCGGTCGCGACTGCCTGCGAACAAACTACCTCTATCTAGTTCCCAGTTTCCAGCCGTCCTTTAGATGGACATCGTGGACAAAGTTTCCCGACTATCGTTCGTCTCGACCGTGTAATTACTCCACCCTTTTCCTGGCTATCTGCATCTCTTAGCCGTCTCTTCAGTTTTATCAAATCCCCGAACTTATACATTCGTATCGCGAAGAAAAAACCACACATGTAACTCTATATATGTAAATTATGGCTGAAGATTTGTTTATACCAGTACGTAAGTATATGCATACGTGGCTGGCTCTCTTTACCTTCGTATAGTTTCCAATTATTCTAGCTTCTTACAATCCTGTAGCCTAAAAATGTTCACCCAAATCACCCGGGTCAAATTTCGACACGTTCCAACGACATTAAGCTTCCTCTATATGGATCCATAGGCTAGCGAGAATTTTCCACGGCGTTCGGCGAGCAATTAACCACGAACAGCTTCGTCAAATGTCGAGGTGCATCGGCCCAGAAACGCCAGAAAGGTAATTGAGAGGTTGAAGCCGGCAGCAAGCGAATAATAGATCGAGCCGTACGGCTGGATCCTTTGCAGTGGAAAGCGAATGGGAAAGATCGTTTGATCTTTCGTGTGCTCGCCAACGACAAACGCGATATTTGCATTTCCATCACGACGCCGATCGTTTCTATTATCGTGAATCTCGACCGCGTTGTTTCTATGTCGCATTTCTTTTATCCTCGACTATTGCCCTGCGCGTTTTCGTTCAACCCACAGAGATTGGGCGTTTAAACGGGTTTCCAAATGCGGTTCTTCGTGAATGGAAGGAGGAACAAGAAGATTCATATTCGTAGAAGATGATATTCATCTATGGTATTCGATCGAGATAGAACTGCGAATATGGAGATGGCGATATTCGATCGTAGGAACATATTGATTCTTGGTCTTTGTTATTTCATCTATCTTTGGGTATTTGATGGAACGTGCTGGTTTCCTGAAAGCATCCGTTGATTGATGTAGATAACAGATTTGATGCACCGAATGTTGGATGGAATAGAATCGAGTACTCTACAATCAAACGATTAGCAGATCGATAAAATTAGAACCATTCTTTTAACCACTCGCGCTACCAATAAACTCACGGTTGCGCACTACAATACAGGCAATACAACACGCCTCGCCATGTCTGCGAGTGCGATCTTTTAAGCAGCGCCTCAGCGCGTTGGTAGGCTCTTACATGAAGAATTTTAGACGGATATGAATAAATACTTACATTCGCGACTGCCTGTTTTGACTCATCGAACCACCCCTGTTACCCTAATCGAAATAGGTGATCGATCTGTTCGTGGCGTCGATTATTCGAATCGTACCGGGAATTTACGACTGCCGTTGGCGCGCTTCCTCGCGCTCGCGTCTCTCCGCGAACGGTCGAAACATTTGGTCCTTCGAGTTAAAAAGATTAAATTAAAAAGATTACGTTAAAAAGATCAAGCTTTATGGTGGGTTCTTGGGTTTATCGAGGGTCTGAATAACGTTACGTGGACCTTTGGCGGCCAGACAACGGGGATGGCGTACGGATTATCTCACGCGACGTAACACCGTGCACTCTGGAACTGTAGCTCGACGAACGAACGATCTGACTGTTAGCCGACGTGCAGTCACGTCATTTTTATTTCTGCGACGAATGCCTATCGACGTGGTACACACATCGCCGGCGATTTTAGAACAAAAGCGTGCCACGTCTTTCTAGCGCAAGTGGTTAATAATCTTCACGTACAACAAAACGTAATATCCCTCGTTCAAAAGTAGTCCGAATTATATACAAAACGAATCTGGAACAAGCTGTTTGCTTTCTTCGAGAAACTACAGGTCCGTTATTTCCAACTCTCCGACGTTTCTTCGCGCGTTAGGGAAGCAGAAGAAGAAAGAAAAACAAGAAGTACGCTACGGACAAGGTTCGATTCGGACGATTATTACTCGGGGTCGTTTGTCTCTGAGAATATTGTCTTCCGCCCCGGTTGAAGTCTGCGCGCACTGCCTTCGGCCAGTAACTCGAAACGAAAGCGTGGCGGCAACCAGTGATGCAGTTTGTTTTCGCAACTGCCACAATATCGAGACAGACAAACAATACCAGAGGGCGAAATCTACTGCGCCATGCTCTCCAGGAAATTTGAGATAACACACTTGCGAACGAAGCTCTTTTTACGCTGTTGGGACTCTCGTTACGAAGAAGCCTGACATCGAATTTTCCATCGTCTTTATTAACACTACACTGCAGCGTAAAATTGGTGCCGAAGAAATCGCAATAAAACGATATATAACGCAAAGAGAGTTTGCTTTTTATTCATTTCTTAATTTCGTTACGTACATAAATAAATAACTACGCGTCTTGGATCCAAAGTGTTTCTACGTTCCTTCGACTAAACGTCTCCTAATTCGCTTACGATATCGTGATTACTCTCCTTCCTCTCTAATGAAACGAGCTAATTAATTAACGAGCTTAAAGCAAATCGCAAGGAGCCAAGTTTACGAGATTTTTAGAAAACGGTTATACGAAAGTAACTCTTAAAAGCTGTTCTAAGTAGCAAGCAAACAGAAAAGAAATATATATATAGAAAAAGAGAGAGAGAGGGAGGGAGAGAGAGAGAGAGAGCGGAAATTTAATATCGATCAGGATAAACAGCAGACGAGAAGCTACGTGCCACTCACAGCTGTGCGCGTCAGTGAGAAAGTCAGATTACAGCTGTTACTAATTAGTCTCGACCGTCTATAAGAGGATAAAAGTATTTCTATAGAAGGTGATTCGATGATCTTAATCATGTACAGTACCTACTTTTAAACTGAAACGACACGAAAAAGTATTAGACGCGTAAATTAATCCGGTGCCTTTTCAAACAAGATTGAAATTTTCAATTAATTATTGTTGCAAGTTTGATAAAGTTACAAGATGCTTCTTTGACTAAATAACTTCTTAGCTTCTAACTAAATAATTTCTAAAATGAAAATCCATCTTTGTCTTGTCTATTACGTACACCATGGTCCCTCTTGCACAATCGAACCGATATTATCAGTTGCTATAAAAGGAGATGACATGACTTTGCGATACAGCGAATGAAGACTCCTGCATTTCCAATTCGTTATTTCTTGATTCGTTTTAGCGGATCGATCCCGCAGCTCACGTGCGGCTTTCAGCGAAAATTCATTTGCTAAAGACCGGTCGTTTGTTCGGTTTTACGTTTGCAGGTATCGTAAAGTCACATTCTAAAGGGTCGTCTGGAATCCAGATGTTGGGTGCAGAAGCTAACGTTCTCCGTACTTCGCAGTGCCGACTTGACCTGGTGGAATCGTCGCTGTTACACAGTCGTCGTCCATCGGCGACCAGCTTCATCGTCTCAGCTACAAGTACGCATTTCGTTGTGAACGCATTTGGAAATTTATCAGTCGGTACATCAGGTGCAAACGTCGACAAATTCCGAACGATCAACGCTTGATCAACCACGGGAATAAATATAATTTATTAAACATTAGTAACTTACAAGTTACAAATGGAAAATTACACAATGAAACGGACGTAATTCTAGGAATAAATTTTACAAATTACAAATCAGTCGATTATCCTATTTGGCGTAAAATTGTAGAATTCGCGTGCTACGATTAATAGCTTACCGATATCATTAGTTGATAAATTATTATGCAAGGCAATCCTGTTAGCATTTTCCGCGAAAAGCGTAATTGTGTAGGAAGGATCGGCGAAGGCAGACGAGAACGTTAATAGAATTCTGAACAACATTTTCCCTATTACGAAGAATTACGATAATCCGATCCATTAATCGGAAGTCGGAAATTGATTAAGGCCAGTGCACGTTCGGAACTCGCAGTCTCAAATTTCGAGATGGTCCCCCCATTGACCTACATGAAACTACAATGAGGTATATCGAGTGGCTACCAAACCACGGTTGATACCATCTCGAAATTACAGGGAAATTACACAGGACCGAGGGTACATTGAAACTGCCTTGAAACTCCATTGAAGTTGCGCAACACGCGTGGGAAACCGGTGCCGCCTTTTGTAAAGTTCGCACGTTTCTTTAACACCCCTGAGAGTCTTCGTTCATGAAGCACGCGCGCGATCTAAACGACCGATCGAGTCGTTATTTTTTATTGCATCCACCTAGATGACTATTACTATTCGATTTACCTGTAGTAGCAGAAATTTTACAAGCGAAATCCCTCGTTCCTTTAACTTTTCTTACTTATGCGATTCTGTCTCCCGTTGCGCAGGCGAACGTGATGAAATATTTCCACGATAAAGCACGATCCTTCCGGAATTCTTCTCACATCTCATAGAAGCTACGTACGTCGTTCGATTTTCTATTTCATCGATATATCGCTTCTACACTCGATAGAAAATGACTAGAAATATTTCCATTGAAAGTTCTATCGCGCGTTCCAACTTTTACCGTTTCGCTCGAAACAAGAATCGAAACTTGTACACACGACCATCCGTCTCCCGCGGTATACTTTCGAGAAGTGAATTTTCTATTCTTTCTGTGTTCACTTCCCTCGTTTCCATGTCGTTGGCTTCCAAAAGATCGGTCAAATAGTTCCATTTGAAATTTCTAGTCGCGACAGGACAATCGTTATGCGTATCCTAACGCTCGATACTATCCTTTGTTTAGTTTTGTCGAAATATATTTTAATTGCGAAATTGCTTGTTCCTCTATTCGACGTTACATTACAAAACGACAAACGATTCACTGGTAGAATCGTAGAAAGCTTATCTTGGAGCACGCGGTATTTTCTTTTGCCTGGCCAGCGGCAACGCGAATCCGGATATCGTGGTTCTCTTCGTCGTAGCGGTTGGAAGAAACCGGCTGGAGGACAGCAGCTCTGGGGTAGCTAAGCTTCGTCCCGTATACCATGTTAGCTCGTTGACATTCTAATTATGCGCCAGAGACTCCTGGTCCAGGGAGATTTCCCAAGCGAGCTCGAGACATGCGGAGCAACCGTTTCCGCTATGATTTTGCGTTTGAAAGAGAGAATTTTAGCAATGAAAGACGTTAAACTGCTGGTCTCTTTATCTTTCGATTACGTGCTAACGTAATGTTGTTTGACGTATTAATGCGTTCGTTTCAAGTAGAAGAATTTTTTTTTAATAAACACTTTTTCACATCTAACCGTTAAAAAATTATTTATATTTAGGAGCGAGTTTAAAGGAACAGTTTCCTCGATAAATATCTTTTTTCGAAAGACTATGTTTAAAATGGCCACCGGATGAAATCTGGCCAATGTTTAACCAGATTAATCACCTGGAATCGTGCAATTCGAGATTTTACTTGTAATACGTCGACTGTTGTTACTACAACACGGAGAAAATTCCGAATGTTCGATTAATTCTCAAGAATCGAAAACTTTCCTAGCGGCGAATGAAATAACAAAACACGCGTATCGATATCCTGACCTAAAAAGTAACAGATGAATCACGTGCGGATTATGAACCTAACATAAACTTAATCGCTCTTTCGTAATTGCAACTTTAATGAATATCTAATATTCCTTATTTCTCGAGACAAAAGGATTTCAAATTATCGTCGTGCACGTGGGAGATTCGATGGAAAGCGCGGAGGCAGATCGTTGGACCGAAAGTATCGACGATTGAAATTCGAAGACGCCTTGACGTCGGATTTGCTCGACAAGCGTTCGAAAGCTTTGTTACGAGGAACTTGAGTGTCTCGGAAGTTCAGATAACCCGTGGAACAGTCTATCTCGCGCGACAAGGCAATCGAAGCGGAAGCTTAACTCGCTATCGACGAAACTGCCACGTTAACCTGTCTGATTTACGATTTTAATTAGACGAAAGTTTTAGTCAGACGACTGTCTGATCCGTCTGTTGCAACAGTATGGAGAACTATTTGGAAAGTATTGCTACTTGTTTTTCCAGCACAGATATTATGATTGACGAGACGTTCTGGTCGAGGAAGATGTATCGAAAATACGCGTCTCTCGAGATGGTGTCGAAAGTGTGTTAGTTCGAAAGTGCTGTCAATCGTAGTATATAAATTGCTTTCGTTAAAATAGTCTTCTCCGTACGTTCCTATACATTAGACGAGAAAATTAATTCGATGCTTTTAGAACAGCCATTTTTACTTTAGACCTTTCGAAGCGGATTTTTCTTTCAACGATTTCGCTATCCAGACATTCGATCTTGGTCTTCGTTCGTATTTCCTAACGAACGATGAAGTGTCTAAATATTATTTGTACATCTTCGTGTGTGTGTGGCGTGTATTGCCATTCACCATCTTCAGTTTCAAAATTCTATAGAAATTCTAAGCGAATTTGCACAAAAAGACATGAAATTAAAGTGATGCGGTTTCGCTGTTTTCAAGCTTCAACGAATTCAGAGCGGCGACAGGGGCTCGGTTTCACATTCGCGAAGCCAGAGAGGGTTGGCGAAGGAAGAGGGAACGGTTGAATCGAAGAACGGCGCGCAAAGACCGCGGGGGAGTTTTTCCATGAAGGGTGAGGGACGTCTGAGTGCGCACCTACTTAATCGCCATTGTGAGATTCCTCGAGTACGCTCCAAGCCTCGAAGACCCCTCCCTATCTGAGGATGAAAGATACCCCTCTTCGCTTAGGTTCCTCAACATTCTGCGACCCTTTGCAATTCGCTGACCTTTCTTCAAGGGCCGTGAAAAAAAACAATGCGAATGCGGAGCGGTTAAAGACACTCGCACAGGGGGAAAAAAGGGTCGAAAGTTACATCGGCCGAGGATTCAACCGCGGAATATTCGCAGCTCTTTGAACCCGAAGTAAGACGATTTCGCGGGACAATCTCGTCGAGGATGACCTTTTTTTTTTTCTCTTCAACGGGAGGAAATTGTAGCGGGCCAAAAGGGATTTTACAACGAAGCTCGTTAACGGAACAGAAGATTGCTCGCCTTTATTTTTCCATTATTTCGACAGAAGCTACCTTCTGTCTTCTCATCGAGTGACGGAAAGTCGAAATTCTGCCTTTAATTAATCGTGAAAACTCGCGGTCATTGAAAAAGTAGTCGCTCGCTTCCCGGCCACTTAGCGAATTGAGAAAGTTTCTGTCGGGTTTCGTTTTCTTTCAAAGACTTCACCCCTTTTTCAGCCACATTTTTCCAAAGCGGCCGCGATAAGGAAGACGGAAGTCGAAGACAAACTTCGAACCACTTTGAACCGGACGCTATCAACTTTCCACGAGAGACATTTCTCACAGTTTCAATTCTAGTCCGCTCGCGTTGTCTCCGCTCCTTTTCCTCGAATCGATAGATTTTTCATTCTTTTCGTTTCTTTTTTTTTTTTTTTTGCGTACAACGATGCAACGCATGCAAAATTCGTACGATCAATTGCGTTGCATCCGAATCGCCGATGGATTTACGAGCGTAACGAAATAATGGCCGAACAAATGGCGCACCAGGGAGATCGCTACCAGGGTTGCCGGAAATAATCCTTTACTTTTTCATTTTCTCCGAGCGCATAAAAGAAAAACGGAGAACAGGAAGGGGGTAGAAGAGGGACGGTTTAGGAGTGGAGAGAAGACAAAAGAGAAATACCCGAGATGGAAAGGCATAGGGACTTTACATGTTCGTTCTACTCTTTTCCTCGAGCGGAATAAAAAGTTTTCTGAAAAAGTTGCCAAGTATTCGTGGCGGTGTCTTACTGATTTCCCCGGGGCTGTAATACACCCTCTATCCTCCTTTTATCCCCCTTTATTCCTTTATTCCTCTTCGTGTCTTTTCGTTCAGGTGGTCCAGCGATTCAAGTACAAACGGAATTATAATCGAACTCGCGATGGAAACGTAATTAACGAGCGATAAAAGAGCGAGCGTCTGTCAGCCAGTCGATCAGCTTTTATCCCGACGGAAGAAAAATTTCTTTTTTTTTTTTTTTTTGCGTACAACGATGCAACGCATGCAAAATTCGTACGATCAATTGCGTTGCATCCGAATCGCCGATGGATTTACGAGCGTAACGAAATAATGGCCGAACAAATGGCGCACCAGGGAGATCGCTACCAGGGTTGCCGGAAATAATCCTTTACTTTTTCATTTTCTCCGAGCGCATAAAAGAAAAACGGAGAACAGGAAGGGGGTAGAAGAGGGACGGTTTAGGAGTGGAGAGAAGACAAAAGAGAAATACCCGAGATGGAAAGGCATAGGGACTTTACATGTTCGTTCTACTCTTTTCCTCGAGCGGAATAAAAAGTTTTCTGAAAAAGTTGCCAAGTATTCGTGGCGGTGTCTTACTGATTTCCCCGGGGCTGTAATACACCCTCTATCCTCCTTTTATCCCCCTTTATTCCTTTATTCCTCTTCGTGTCTTTTCGTTCAGGTGGTCCAGCGATTCAAGTACAAACGGAATTATAATCGAACTCGCGATGGAAACGTAATTAACGAGCGATAAAAGAGCGAGCGTCTGTCAGCCAGTCGATCAGCTTTTATCCCGACGGAAGAAAAACAACAAATTGAAAGTTGCATCTCTCGCGGCGCCCTTAAAGCGAATCGACTCGCCTTTAATTCGAATCGTCATTTGTAATTCCATTAATTCTCTCGGCTCTCGGGTTCGTTCGTTTCACTCGTGTCCGACTTTCGATATTTTTCCCTTGCATTTCTTTAAAACGATACGCACCGTGAACCATCGTGAAATATCGTATCGTTGGAATGATTTTATACAATTTCAAGACTTTATTTGATATTTGAAATGTCGCGAGAAGAACAGTTTCTCTTCTAACTCTTCGTTAAGAATCTTCCCGTAGTTCGATAAAATTCGATACAATTAAAGTGCTCGTTATTTGCCGAGAGATTTAAAAAAAGGCTCCAATTACCGCTGACAGACTCGATAAGTAATTCCGCGAAAGGTCCCTGCTTCTCTGAAATTACCTTTCGAAAGAGGGTGAGTCGGATAACCGATCCTGTGAATGATTCAGCGCTCGAATTTTCTGGGAAAAAGTTGGAAACGGGAGTGGGCCATAAACAATGGACGCGGCCAAACAGCCCGGCTCCATTATTTCCAGGTGATCGATCTTCTTTCACAGAGTTTCTAGCGAACCGATAAGGGCCTCTTCGCGCGAGATATCGCGTTTTTAAGGATCCGACTCGATGCACCCTCCGGCCATTCGCAAATCCCTTCAACTTCTCCGCCACTTTTGAAATTCGTGTCGTTCTGTTATCACGCCTCGTAGCCTCTTCGACAGTTTTTAGATGCGCGCTGAAATCGTTTTATCGCGTTCCCTGTGTTATACGATCTCGCTCATACAGGCTTTCCTTTCCTTTATCTTCTCGTTTTGCGGCAATAATTAGCATATAAACTACCGTTCAGTGTCGCGAGTGTAACGCGATTAAAAATTTTTAAATTTTTATTAAAGACTCTGCGAGAGAACGCTAGCTTTGATAATCGCAAGATATTATACATCGTCTATCGTATTTTATTTGCTTTTCTTCCTCGTTTCGCGCGTTTAATCTCTCATTTGCTGAACTCGAACTAATCTCGTTAGAACGTAGGAACAAGAAATAGGTAATTGCGGTAATTAAAATACACAGCGGTGGGTAAAACTGGCTTACAGTCGACGGACGACTAAAATCTTCGAGGCCGATTGCGAGTGCCGTTCATTTCGAGCTGGTGTTACGAAATAACCCTCGGCTAACTAACGATAACGATAACGATCAACGCAAACAAGCTTCGGCCGTTTACTTCCGAGAACAACCGCGGGACCCTGCCACCAACCCTCCACGCGTTCCTAGTTAGCCGCGTCGAGTTGCACAAGACTGAGATTACGACGATCTAGATATTCTCCTCGGACACTTTCTTTCGATGACTTCTGCCACGCCATTGTTGTCTTTCGTACAACAGTTTCTCTTTCTTTTTGTTAGGGTCTTGATCGCTTATATCATGGTCAGGACAACTGCTGCTTTTCAGAGATAACATTTATTTCTCTGTCCTTCTCTAGAAGAGGAAGGAAGCCGAACATAACGACGAACCCTAACGTTGTGTTCCTTCGTATCGTGCGAAAGTTATTTCGTACGAAAATTTCTCTTCCGAAAGTGTTTGTTCTCTGAACAACTTTCGGACACGGTCTATTGTTCTATGGTGGAAATTTAAGAGAAGTGGAACGTAGAAGCCCGGAGGCTAGACGAGTCAAAGAAACAAGAGACGATGATTAAGAGAGTACAAAGGGTCGCCCAAAACGCTTCACCGTCCATCGGTCTCTTGGTTATATCTAGGTTGAGAACCGCTGATTGCACGCCTGCAGCGTCTCTTTTCCATTCGTATTCCTCGAGGTCCTTTGAAACGTGTTGCTTCAGCGATGCTTGGCACACCGATGATGAATGGCGAGTCAGCTCGAAACTGACAGTGTATCGTTCGCGTGAACGATCGACGCTTCATCTGCTCGAAGCTTAAGTAGCGTTTGTGTTAAATATTGAATCAGTCAAGACGTTGAAAATTGAGTTAATCCCTTAACTACGAAGATCGATTAGCGGCTGTTCATCTATTTACGATCCGAGTTATTACAGTTGCGTACAAAGTTGGGAACAAAAATGGGTGGGTGGGTAGTGGAAATAAATATTTAATTATTTTATGTTTATATAATTTATATATTTTTATATATTAAAAATAGGAAATATCTAATAAAGAAATATTTTGATATCTTCAAAACCAGTAAAGCATCTATTAGGTCGTCCGGAAAGTTTCTATCGTTTTACAAGGAAATAATGGATGCACAATATTTTCCGTTTTATATTATTTTATCGAATTACGTACGATCCATTCTGTTCTATCGAACTAAAGATCACAACGTTCGACAGATTGGGTTTCATGTTCGCAAGTAATTCCAACATTGAAATAGTTCAACGCTTCCAATCTAAAACGCCAAGATCCATTATAAATGCACCCTGGTATGTCACCAACGAACTAGTACATCGCGACCTCAAGATATCAACAGTCAAAGAGGAAATAGCAAAATGTAGCGACAGATATAGCAAAAGAGTCAACAAACATCGAAACTCCCTAATTACTGGACTACTTGATACGTCGGACCAGATCCGCAGGCTGAAGAGACACTACCCGCTAGACCTAAACGCTAGATTCAATTAGTTATTTAAATCAAGTAATATTTACTTATTTATAATACTTACTTATAAATTATACTTATCTATAATAAGTATTAACTTATTATAAATAATTAGCCATGTCACTGCGCCACGCCAGAAAAAATTACTGAAAATTCTCAATGCGAGAATTGATTGTAAATTTTAATAAAAAAAAAAAAAAAAATGTTCGTACAAAGATGCGTCGTTGTAAAACACGTGTCTGTAAAAGAAAGACACTTTCCGGACAACCTGATACGTTGAGAAATTTCTATTATGTTGTAGCGATGTAACAATGATCGTTCACGATGTTTTACATAAAACTGAGAAGAATTATGATCGAATGTTAAGTCGAATTCAACGTGGAAATCTGAGAAGGTTGAACCAAGTTTCGAGTGATATTTAGAAAACGAAAGTCAGGCAAGAGTCTCTGACGTAGAATGTAAAAACTCGTAGCGGGTATCCAATCGATGCAGCGAATATCGATGATCGTTCGATAGCTTCGTAAAAGAA
The DNA here is from genome assembly GCF_000188095.3 of Bombus impatiens. Classification (NCBI taxonomy): domain Eukaryota; kingdom Metazoa; phylum Arthropoda; class Insecta; order Hymenoptera; family Apidae; genus Bombus; species Bombus impatiens. Next base: position 581,004 of record NT_176532.1, on the reverse strand, counting down.
AAAACAGGTTGAAATAGCAAAGCGAAGTTGGCGGAGAGATGCTAAACGTATTCAGGGCCGACGTAGCACAACGGAGAAAGGAAAAATGCTTTAATTAATCATGATAGCGAAGGGACGAGAAGGGGGCCGTGCTCGATTCATTCGATTCCGTGGACGAGTACCGAGAGAAAGACAATAAAGGAGGAGAATCGTGAAGAATGGGAGCGCCACAAGTGCCTTTCTTCGACTAGCACCGGGTTTAGCCTTCGAGTAGGGGACTTGGCGAAGAAACAATAAGATTTCAAGGGAAAAAGGGAGCAAACAAGAAGCGAGGGATGCAGAGAACGCTGGGAGGAGAGAAGCACGATGGTGTTTTTCTCGAGGACATGGATAAAAGAGGCAGAGACTAGCGGTTCTGTGTGTAGAGAATATTTTCCGTTTTCTCGAGGTGCATTGGCTTTGTAAAAGCTGTCCGCTTTCGAGAACACAAGTTCGAAAAGGGAATATCTCGTGGGGTTTGCGTAGGATAACGTAGAACGTAGGAATAAAATGCACAGATGGTTGCAAGAAGTTGCAAGATGGACCGGGGCTTTAATCAGTGCGGCTCACGTGCAACAAAGTATCTGCTTTTAGACTAATATCCGCTTTGTGCCTTCAAAATGTTAAATATATCGAAGCTTAGATCCAGCGCAGAGTAACAACAGGGTAAACTAATCCCTCGGGGTCGGACAAAAATTTATTAATGCCACAGGAAGATATTATTATCTTTTATTTTCACTTGTATTTAACCGAAATATATCTACAACTATTAAAATATATCGATAATTTAGATTAAATTAATCAACGTTTCTTCATACCGTTTAACCATCATTAGACGCGTTGCAATCTTCGAAATAAATAGAATAACTCAAAGAGTTAGTGCTTTTTCACCAACTTGTTAGGTTGTCCGAAAAGTTTCTTTCGTTTCATAAGTTTGATAATAGACGAACGACAATTTCTGTTTTATATTATTTTAACGAATCTCGTATGATCTATTTCGTTCTATTTCTACTATTACGTTCGTGTATAATTCGATAAACTAATATAAAACAAAAAAACATCGTGCGTCTATTATTTCCTTATAAAACGAAAGAAACTTTTCGGACAACTTAATACATCTTGTGTTTAACGAAAGCTGAATGTAGATTCGAAATAGGTGGAGGAGCGGTGTGTTGGCAATTTTCGTAATGAAAAGGAATAACGAGAAGAGGCTACGAAGCTCTTGGCTAGGCTCCCAGGATCAAGGAGAATCGACCGATTAAATAGTTGGCCGAGGTAATTAAGATTCATCGTACGACGTGCGCAATTAAAAGATAAGGGTTGGAATTAACTCGAAACGTAACGGTGCAAGAGAAAGGCGGAAGATGCGGAATATTTCTTACAAGGCTTGATCAGCGTTGCAAGAAGAAAGAAAGCCGACGTAAAGAATAGAAGAAGCCAACGAAACAGAGGCAGCAGGTAACACAGCGTTGAAGTAATTTTTCGTTCGCGTCGAGCTTTACGATGATGGAACTACGAAACGGTGGAAAGGGGCTGGCGAAAATACTGCTAAAGTAGTTTCGAAGAGAATAAGGAAACAGCAGGCCAGAAGAAAGAGCCGATTATTTTTCTTATGCAACTGTTGCGAGCTATGGTAATGTTCGGTGGACAAACATTTAGGAAGAAGAATAAAAGTGTAAATCAAGATGAGAGACGCCGGGAAAATTCAGAAATAAATCGCGAGGTAGGAAAAGACTGCCGTAGGAGAAGTACAAGAAACTTGAAATTAACGATTATTAACTTTTTCGTGCGTCGAAACTCGGTGTAAATTTACAGCAGAATAAATGTAACGAAGAATTATCTTTTCGAAATACCAAGCAGACATTTGGCGTTTCATATTTTTGAAGATTCTAGTTCGTCTTTGCGATTACGATCGAGCGAATGTTCTGCGATTTTTCGCGACTGAACAAATACTTTAATCAAACGCGAACGCAAATGAAATAAATTAACGATTATTACGGAAACTTTGAAAAATAAATTCCCGAATAAAAGAATGTCCAATTTAATTAAACGACTCGTGGCGGTTTCAGCAGACGAAAATGAACGCAATATGAATTAATATAAATTAACTCGGAAAATAAGATGAAATGTATACCGGTCCTTGTACGAGCTTTGGAGAACGTCAAGCGTAAAAAGAGCGAAAGAAATACGAACAACGAAAGGAACATAACATAATACAATAAAAACACAAACACAAGTAAAACACAAACGAATCCTAAAGTAGTGAACGCATGATACGGGAAACAGAGGGGCGGAGGAGGGTGGAATGACGTCACTGGGAAAAGATCAAAGAACAAGCATAATTGGATTCGTTGTTTCGCGAACGTCGGCAGGGAAAAGGCCGTCGTCATTATAAAAAGCGTGAACAAAGGGGGATATCAGGTGAGTTACGCGGAATCCAATCGAATATTCAGCGCAACAGAGGAAATTCCATATTCAATCGGTCGGGCAAAATATTCACGATCCTGTGTCCGCGCGTGAGAAATAAAGCTGACGCGGTGAGAAAGAGAGAAGCGAGAAAAGAAGCGAAAGAAGGTGTCGAGATCGGCAATTTTCGGATTAACATTCTCCTCGTTATTCTAGGCGAGGAGACGAGGAGGATGACACAAGGATCAGGGAGAAAAAGCTCGAGCTATACGGCGAGAAAGAAAAAGGTACGACAGAAGTTTGGAAAGCTGAAGGGAGGTTAAGTCAGAACAGCCACCAAAGGAGAGTGCTTCGTGGAGTGTGACGGTTAATTTAATTCCTTCCCCTCGAGAAATTACGAAATATACGGTGTTTTCTCTTCAAACTGTAACAATTACTCTGATGAATCTCGCGAACGAGAAACGATAATAAAGTTGTCGAGCGTTAACTGGATCGGCTTGAAAAAACTCACGAAAAGTAATCGAAAATGGAAACTCTGGCAAGCGTTTTAAAGTTCGCGCTTCGAATCGGAACAGGTCCCAGCTTGGCGAAACAGAAACAGAAACACTCGCCGTGAGAAACCGCGAAGAAAGTCTCGTGACGTTCGACAATTGAACGTTCCAGGGACAGGATTAAAATTCAAACGACGAACGGGGTGAGGGTGGTCGAAGAAAACGTGCGCCATTGGTTAGTTGAAAAAAGAAAAAAGAAAGGAGAAAAGAGAAAAAAAGGAGGCGAGGAAGGGAAGGAAGTGGCTGGCACGAAAACGGAAGAAGGAGCGCAAGGACAAAAGAAAGAGAACGAAGTGGGTGACAAGATTGGTTGAAAGGATGGACCGGACTGCTCGTTCTGAAGACGGGTCACGTAGTTGCCCAGAGATATTTATTATCCCGTTTAAACATTTCCATCGAAAAATCGGACTAACTTCCTGCAATGATGTTGTTACTTTCTCGGTGAAGTCAGCAGAGGCGGAAAATTCTTCGAGTAACTTTATTCGTTTCCGATGGTTCCGCGTCCGCGGCCAACTCCCATTTTACATTCAATGTTCTCTGTATTCGGTAAGTCTACGATAAAATGCACAACCGTGAAATTATAGCTACCGTGGTCATCAAAAGACACAGTATGTCTGCAAAATAACCAGATTTATGCTATTCCTAACTTTCTAGGTAAATGCCATAAATCAATTTTTACTGTCGTTTCGACGTTATGTTTCATTGCGCGAGTACCAATTTTTCACGATCATTGGACGTACACCAGATCTCCAAAAATCTATTCTTTAATTGGTTGATTCTAATATTGCGTTAGTGTTGAAGAATAGTTTTTGTAAATGTGGTCAACGTTTCAACTAATGCGAATTATATCGTATATACGTCTTTATATACATTTGTATATATTTTAGACAAGATTCACTGTTTGTCGCCGCTTTTCCAGCAGTTTGTGGAAAATATATCAAAACATACGACTGATAGGAAATAATTTGACGCGTCGATAATCGTTTATATCGAGCTAAAATGCAAGTAAAAAAGGTGGAAGGGCATTCCCATTTTATAAATTCGTGTCGTTGAATTTTTATCGCTACGTTTTTCCTATCGTATACAGCTTCCGTTATCCAGCGATTACACATAGAATATTGATAGACCGTGAAGCAACAAAACCTTCTAACCCGTTAAAAATAATCTACCACCGGCATCGATGCTTTCATAGGACACCGCGTTGTTTTCCCGTGCCTGCTATTTTTAAATCATGCCAATCTCGGATCGTCAGATCCCAACTACGCATGTATATACTACGTGAAAACAATATAGCACGGTCGTAAATTAAATCCTCAAAAAGAAGATATATACCTCGCACGCTGAACACTATTTTATCAATCTTTTACAAAAGCTACGTGATACGACGTATTTGGCCATACCAGACAAAAATTACTCTGTAGCTGTTAGATTGGGACATACTACGCTTTCCCCTGGAAAAATTCTTCTTTGTTCGCTCAAAAATGTCTCAAATATTTCGCTCGAAACGCGCAAACTTTAGTTTTCTATTAATCGTACGATCTACGATACAATTTCAAAGTTTTCGATCAATCGAACGTCACAGCGATCGATGACGCGACACTGGCGTTATATTGGATTGGCAACTAAGTGATCGCGGATTTTGTCATTAGGTGGTATCGAGAAAATCCGCAATCACTTAATTGCCAATCCAATATGTGTCAACTACTAGCGTCCAGTACGCGTTTATTTATTTCCTTGTACGTATTTCTGGTTACTCATCGATCCTATTCTTCTATCGTTCAAAGATCCGAGATTACCGAATCTTCGAAGAACCAGGTTCCATCGTTTTGACACGTAAAACAGCACATCTTCTTGTAATATTAGCCAAAAGCGTACGGAAAAACGTCAGACGCAGATTCGTAAGGTTGAAATATTTCGCGATTTCAGGTTGTTACTTTCGCGATAAGGACACGGCGGTTGCGGGCGGACCGCGACGTAACACTCGGAAATTCCGTTTCATCCGGTTAATGCACTTCGCCGGCGTTTGCGGGGCAGGGAGTTACGAAAGCGAGTGATCAAAGCACGGCGTAGCGTTGGTTGCGGTCGCAAATGTGCTCGAATACATGCCGCCTGTATTAATAGGGAGACGCAATTTGGAAAGTTTATGCATCTTACGGTGGTTGTACGTGGGCGCATCGGGAATTCCGTGGGCGAAAAATGACTCGATAAGCAGAGGCTGCGTGAGCTTCATCGCGATGTCGATCTCTCGCTGGGCTGTAGTTGCAGCAGTTTTCTGGCGTAAACATCCCACGCTTTATTCTGACAACGAAATATCGAGGGAACACGAGGGTGGATTGTTTCCCAGTTTTCGATGCTGTAACAGGGCTTTGATGGAAGTTGTGCACGCGACAGCGACTAAGTTTTACTCCATTTTTGCTGCCGCGAATTTCTATGCTTGCCGCGGCCAGGATAAAATAGGATTTTTGTTACTACGATTTGTCTGAAAACATATAACTGGTCGTTTGTTACCGTTGAAAAATAAGACACACGGTCTTTTTTTATGTTTCTCTTTTATAGTTTTGTGTATTTACGTGACTTTCTTTTTTAACGGCACGCTATATTTGTCTCTTTTTCTCTTTCTTTTAATAAGAGAGACTTAACGCGAAAAGAATAGTCACGAGGTATTCTTAATTATTTCGGAACCTAGACTCGTCGACCTTGACCAAGAAACTCAGCCATCGAAATAGCCACGAGCAACGGTTTAGCGCTAAATGGGCTGCGATTCACACGAGGGATCCGAGTCCAATTTAACTCGAGGCGAAACGATTCAAAGCGTGACAATTTAATTGCAACATTTACAAAGAGACTCGCGTGAGCTCGTGTAATTGACCCAGTGTTGTATATTTTTGCAAATATTATTCAAACATGCAAAACAAGCGGGGAAAAAGTTCTGCGAAAGTTTAGCGAGGACGCGATTCATATTCATGTTACGTGTCATGTATGTGAAGAAGAACCTTTAAAATTGTTATAAAATATCCTGAAACGCGTCGATTATAACTGTTACGGGAAAGAAAGCACTGGATCGATCAAATTAACGATGCAACAATTATTTTTATCACGATATCACGCGTTAATTTCTGTGGAGAAGATTTATATAGCGGATGTTTGATCGTGAGATTTATTAAATGTTATTGCTTGTTGTTGAAACCGTGGAATATATTTAAAAAATAATAAGTTAGTAAACAGGCTATATTCGCTAAGTCGCTCGTACAGTGTATAAATCGTAAAGATTGCTAATTAATACTTGATAGATGCTCGCTAGATACTCGTCGATGACTCTTAGATAGCTCGTCGATACTGCTCGATACTGTGTCGCACGCGATCGCGTCTGTTTATTTATACTGGTCGGAGGAGAGTCGGAAAATTCAAACTCGTCTTCGTTCGACGGTTGCATGTAGCGGCGACATTGTTTTGCTCGGAGTTTATTTGTTCTTGCGTTACTTGTAATCTAACGATCTTGATACTCAGAGGCAAAACAACAACATAATTTGAAATGTCCTGTAACTCATGCGCCGCTACATTTCATTTATTCCAGAAAATGCAATAGAAATAACAATGTTAGGAGGATGAATTGTTTCGGTTCAAACTTTTGTGGAAAAGCCACGTTATCGATAAGGAGAAGTTTAGCGAGCGGGTTAACGCATCGAACGTTCAGTACATTTAAGCATCGTAAAGAAGAATTGTATGGTAAAACGTGGAATTTCGTAGAAAATCCGAGCTTTGTAGGGAAGGAAAACGCACAAGGGGAAGACTTCTTTTATTCGGCCCAAGGGAGGCAGCAAAATTTAATTGGCCCGCGAGAGCGCGTTTCACGAGAAGGCGGCTTGTGTCGACCGTTTAAAACTTTCGCCGACACGTGGCCGAGAACGCCGTCGCTTTAATTCCTCGAAAATCGTCCGCGAAAAAACGAAGAACTTGCGGAACGAGCATGTTCGAGCTACCGAAAAAAGTCTGAGTTATTTCCTCCGGACACCGCGAATGGACTGTGGAAATAAGCCGAGCATCGCGGCCGATATTAGTGTCTCCGCGTATTAGCGTTTTCTAGCTTCCCGCTAAAAGCCAAAGGAAACATTTTCAACGATGGCGTAAATATAATATTTGGATTTTAGGAGCTTGGAATTCTACCGTGCTGGACATTGTTGAATTTTCCTCGACAAATAAATGAACATTTATTCGAACCATCGTCCTGCGTGTAAAAAGTAACGAAGTTTAGCCTTTTATTTTTACATTTTGTTATTCCGAATATTTCTATTATTATTTATTTGGTAGAATAGTAAAATTCCTATTTCTCTTTCTTTCTTTCTTTCACAAATCTATTTGCGAGGAAAATGTTCAATATATGTATATGTATACATATTTGATGATCAAACTTTGAAATTCCATTTGGGCTAAACAGGTTCTACGGCGAGTTAATTAATTTTTCAGGAGACAATCGAAGCCTGGCACAATCCCTCCTCGAAGCGATCGATCGGCCGAGGACAAATGACAGGTTCTCTGCCACCAGACACTCGGAATATCTCGTGTTTGTCCAAGAGGCGATGGTCGGGTTTACATTAGGACCATTTCCGGCCAATTGATTAGTCTCGATCGGTTTAGCTCGGTCTTGGCCATTTCCAATGATCGGTTTTATCGATCTCGCCTCGTTCGGAATAAGTTCCAACGGGAATCGAACGAAAGTCAAGGTAATTTCTGTTTGCCACTACAAATCGATATACGTTCTTTTCACGTGCCTCCACCTCCACCTTCAAAGGTATCTTATTTTAACAAGATGTATTTTAGTGTATCGAATAGAAGTCTTTAAAATATTTTCATAATTTAATTTCAGTGACTTTCAGTCTTTCGATGAGCAACATAAAAAGAGAGATACCAAGCTTCCAGTTATCGACAATCCTTGATATATAAAAATACGTTAAATTCAACCACGAAACGAATCAAGCGGCAATTATTACATATGCGTATTATTAGTTTACAAATATTTCAGGTTTTGTTCAATAAAAATTATTGAGAAGATAACAAGGAAATACAAAATACCGTCAGTCGTCCGTAGCGTTCGAATGTACCGGGACTTTTCGACACAAAATCGAAACAGCGCGATTTAGCTGCTGCTTGGGACTGAAACGGCTAGGGTAGTGGCAATTCCGAAGAAACACGTTGGGTCGGTGGAACGAACGTTCGAGAAGACTCGGTAAATCTTTCGACTATTAGCTGTTAGCGTAAACTCGTCGAGATTGTTCGCTAGGAAAACTTGATAGGAGGTGGCAGCGAGTTGTCTCGGTATTAACGACGCAAACTTATTCATTGGCGAAGCACTATTTGCAGAGGAAACTACCCTGGCTGAGGCTCGATCGAGGGATGCGCGTGAATCTCGCGATACCCGACTACGAAAATTAATTACCGCGTTCGATGCATCTCTACCGTTGCCGGCCTACCGTCGTCCATGTTAATTACAATAACACCGCTTATGAGTTAACGCGCGCAATCAATCTTGCCACTATACACGAACGTTGCCTCCTCGTCCGTCACGTTATATTTCACTGCCCACCGATGGATATTCTAGCAAATATTGTCCTATCCGTAATTAAATCGTCGCGATATCATAATAGAAAATCTTTACCATCTCGTTCTTTCTCTACCTTCGCGATGAACTTGAAATATTTCGTTCTCTATCAGCAGCTAGAAATTATACCAAGATGTACGTATTTCAAACTAGACGTACTTGTACTTCTTGAATACCAAGTTTAAAAAGATATCAGTACCTCAGCTACTATTTAAAAGCGTAGCTTCGGATGTTCTTTATGAAAACTGAATCGCGCGCTAAATCGAGCGATATATTAAAAAATATATGATTTCGTTACAAGCGTATCTTGACTCGTCTCACATAACGCGTCCCTCCTAACTTTCATTTGGAACATTTCCCAGTAACATCAACAATTTCAAAGATATCCGAGCGTGCTGATTTAAATAGAACACTCTGCGCGAACACCACTGACTGATGACCGCGTTGAAATTGTACTCAAGAAAGCGGTAAAACGAAAGACATCACGGTACTTGCAAAGTCGCGAAAATAATCTCGTTTCGGCGGTCGTCAGCTGCAGCGTTCTTCCCTTCGACCGGCGTCTATTCGCAAAAGAATATTTTTAGCGAACAGAGACGTGTCTCTGTATGACCCGTGAGCCGACGTTCTACCGGTTAATAACCCCTTCTTCAAGCTCTCCCCTCGATGTTCGTTCTCTCGCTATACTCTCGAGCTGGTTATCTCTGCCGGTTCCCCTTGTCATTTGCCATAGTGTACGCGCGAAATGGGGGCTATGGAACGCGTAAAAGCGTAGAATACGAAAGCACGTTCCTGACGAGTGCATCCGACGCTGGTGATTCGGGTCTTTTACGGCGAAACCAGCTGTCGATGGATCGCAGTCGAGAGAAGACTCGATGATCCGCACGGAACTCCCCTGTCAGCGATTGGAAGTCGCACGAATGGTGCCGGTGAATGCACGGATCAGCGCCGCTTTCCAAGGTTTCGACGTTTTATTCGCGCGAGGAGAAGATCAAGGGGAAGGTCGAAGAGGAAAAAGTTCGAATCATGGCGAAGATTTCACGCTCTTTCTCTCTTCAATGTTCGCCGTGAAGGACGAAGCGAGCGAGCTCGGTTTCGAGCGCGTGAAAGCTCGCAATTTTGATCGTTTTTTGAAGAGCAACGCGACGAGAGACAAGGAAGGGAAGAATCAGGAGCGGGATTTGCGGAGAATTGGAGTGTAAAGAGGAACAACGAGCCGAGAAACAAGGCCGGATGTGTTTTCTTTCTATCGTCTGCGAAGCACAGATCCCGTCATATAAAATCAATGAAATCTTCTGTAATACGGATATTCTGACGCGGAAACGACGATTCCCGCGACCGTCTTTCGAAACGATTGGTAAGTCGTTCCCTGAGGAAACTTTCCAAGATTTTCGAGATAAGACGAAAGATCGAAAGGCTACGAGTCAGAACGTAAAGTGTTTTAAGCAAGATAAAAGGAATATTAGGAGACACAGGGAAAAGGAAAAGAGCAGAAAGCTATCGGATATTATTTCTATCGGGAACCGTCCTCTAATCACGTTAATGGAATCTTAATGATTCTTAGCGATTCTTAGTTTTCTCGAAATGTGTAAAAACTTGGATAAAGAATGGCCAAACAAAAGGTTGCCTGTCGCTTTAGAAAATTAAAGAACAATGACGACAGACGGTGACAAAAAGAAGAGGATTCTACGGGATAATAAAAACCAAACGAACTAGAGCAAGCTTTTGTACCTTTTTTCTATCGACTCTCTTTTCCGCTGGAGGACGCTATCGATGCGGATTTAACCCATTTCCATCGGGTCGCTGATTTACGCCTGACTTTTCTTCATGGCCGTGTCACTGAGACGCGAATTACTTTCCATTGATCCGAACCGTCCTGCTTCAGGTAGGACACTGAACGCACTGACGTCACTCCTTCCAGCAATTTCTACTAAAAATTGGAAGGTGAGACCTTTCGACATTTTAAAATATCTCCCTCGATATTTCCACGAATGAAAGAAGCGTCGTTTTAAAAAATGACCATTCGCCAGCTACCACAGTTGCGCGATAAATCTTCAAGGAGAAAAAAAAGCAGGATATTTTTCTTCCTGTGTTTTTTTTTTCTTTCTTTTTCATTGTGTAACATCGCGGTGGAAGGAAGAGAAAAGGTGGGTTAACGGGAGGATGCGTTTTCGATGACAAAAGTTGCTTGCACGCGGTCTTAGCGCCCCTGTTTCGTCGCGGAACAATAGGATCGTGGGCAATTCTGTTCCCGTCATGCATAATGTATTCATTGTGGACGTCGGCGTGCGCGATAAAGCCGTATCATTGTTTACGAATCATTGAATCGACTGAATGAAATTACATCGATGCGCCTGCCTGTCGCGGAAACTTTCGATCCGCATAGGTTCGCGACGACTACTTTTCCTCGCGGTTATCGAGCTACTGCAACGAGTTCCACTTCCACCAAAATATGTGCATTTTTTTAACAAATCTCCCTTGATACATACCGTTGGTTTGCAGGTTAAAATAGAACCGCTAATTTATTACTTTCCGTAAAAGTTGCTGACAATAATTTTCAAATCGTTATGAACTATTGAGATGTGTATCATTTTATGTGCTAGACTACATTAGCCGCGTAGTAGTGACACACGTATGCGAATACGAGTGTATGGAAGTATGTGTGTACACAGCGTCTCGAGAAACAGACGAATGTAACTGTTCCATTGGCGGTGTGGTATGGAAGATGGCGAGACAAAGAAAACGCTGAGACGCGTGCAAATGTATATCGACGAAGATGCTGGAAATCGTTTATTAAATAAATTTAAAACTATTATAATATGAATTCTAAGCGTAACCTTAGTGTTGCTTTACTTTTATTTCGTCGATTAAGATCCACAATTCTCAAGATGAACGACTGGAAAAGTGAATTGCTCCAATCATTGAAAAACGTGCGTACGATTCGTAAACAATGATACAATATTCGTAAATCTTACGTAATATCAAGGAACCCTTACTCAACTCTTACGGTAGAAGAGAAATAACGTAATAGACGTATCGCTCGAATGATAACGTACAGTACAAAACGTCGCATACTATCTCGTATTTTCGTTTTTCTTCGGGAAAAATTCATTTCTCAGAAAATCTATGCAGCGTACTCAAAATAAGGACTAAATAAATTTCGCCAGATTCTCGAAGATCGCTATTTTCGTTCGGGGTTTCATACACCAGAGAGACAGAAGTTATGGTCGTGCGAGGAAAGCGCGGATTCCTCGGATCCTCCTCCGGTCGGAAACTTCCTCTCGACTTCTTACAACACGGATGAAACCAACAGGGGTTGGACTACTTTAAAAGCTGCCATCCCTAGGTACCCGACCGTCTGTCGGAAGAATACCAAATGTGCCATAGCAGCACGTGTCTCTCTATCTTCTGTGTTGCTACCCGAACTTCGGATCTCCTTTTAATTTCCTGCATGTACCCTACGATGGTTAGCCTCACCGGCAACATAGAATAATTTAATGACACGTATATTTCGAGTCGTTCGGGTATGAGATGCATGTTATGCATGCTATCCGGGATTTCGTGCTACTGAAAATCCTACGAGCAAGAGTTTCGCGACGCTGTGAAATTATGAAACATAGTGTGATGACGCGATAAAGCAAAGGAAATGACGTTTTCACGACTTTGTGGAACGCGAGAATCGTATCTTGTGAATACTCGGTGAATCTTGTTCGGGATAATATATCGCTTGTTTGTTAATAACGAAGAGTAATTTGGCATTTCGTGTGCTTGTTTACAGCGTGCGTGTTAAATTTATATCGACGTATATTTTTACAATATAGCCAATTACGAAAAAAATTGCATGCGATACGGATTCGACAATGTTCCTTGTACAATACATTGTATTTAATAGGATCGTTGTGCGTGTTTGGATTTGAGTAGACACGTTTTTTGGCAATATTCGTGTAATGTCGACTTGGAAGGAGAACTGCGATCTACTTGACGACTATAAAAATAAATTTCTATAAATTGAATAACATCGATGATTATGATGTCGAAATAGGAATTATTCTTTCAATTCAAAGATATGTAAATGTACCGAATATTTGAAGAAAATATGTCAATTAATCGAAAAGCGATTAGAATCTATAGAATTGTATAAGAATTTAAAAAAATAAATTGTCCATTAAAAAATGAATTCGAGTACGAAAAAATGCGAGAGCTTCTGTAAGGCAAAAGTAATATGCAAAGTTTCGGAATGGAGAGACACGTCTCGCGAGAGATACGTGAATTATTTGTTAGCATAAATGTAACACAGATAATGATGATTTTATCAACGATGAATTATATGGACATATTAACACAAGAATTAGCAAACTCATGAAAACATGTATTTTAAACATCTTGTTTTGCAATTACTAAATTCACGGCAATTTTCCTGTTAATAATCTCTGCTAGCCGTTTCATGGAATTACGTAGCAAGAATTTATCGAATACGCGATATAAATTCGGTTAAACGCTTCTCGTTAAACGACATATCGTTTTAGTGGAACGTTTCCAAGAAGATTAACAAGGTCCGGTAAATCGTTCGCAGAGAAAGGACCGGAACTTAATTTAATGTATATTTGGAAACAGAGGAATAGTAGACACTAGCGGGTAGTTTCTTTTAAACTTAGAACCAGGCAGGATTACTAGAATCCATGATCCTTTTTGCCGAGACCCTCTTACAAAGTTCCTTGCCATTTCGTTAACCTTTACGCCGAGAGACTTTCTTCCTCGTTTATCGCATGTCTAGTGGTCTTTAGCAATAGTCGTTTAATACCATGAGAGGAAATATAAAATAAATGGGATACCAAATAAAATAAAAGATCATACTTACCAATAAGATAAATACGTAATATACAGGGTGGTTGGTAACTGGTGGTACAAGCGGAAAGGGGGTGATTCTACGCGAAAAAATAAGTCGAAAATATAGAATAAAAATCTTTCGTTTGAGGCTTTGTTTTCGAGAAAATCGACTTTGAATTTTCGCTCGGTACGCGTGCGGATCGTTGTCTCGATGGAAAAATGAAAAAAAAAATTTTTTATTCTATATTTTCGACTTCTTTTTTCGCGTAGAATCATCCCCTTTTCGCTTGTACCACCAGTTACCAACCACCCTGTATAAAATGATCATAAAATGGAACAAGGATAAGTCGCGTCTTTTAATTCGAACAATGTTTTCGTTTTTATAAATATGAATTTATTTAAATACCTGCAGTCTGACAATGATACGCGACCAAGTTCGATGCACCGTATCCACAAGAGTCACAAAAGTGACGACGAAATTCTGAATTTCATCTGCGAAATTAACGTAACAGTGATGTGCAGGTGGTCAAGCCACGAAGCTAACTTTAAATTAATTGTGATTTTACGGGCTCGTGAGGATCCAGTGATTTACTCGAGAGGCCTGCAGTAACATTCCGCGTATGTATTTCCCAAATTTAGCAAAGGGATTAATTTAAGACACGTGAAATTCAGAATGAAACCTTTGTTCCTGAACGTAACGAGATATTCCCAGCTTGAAAACGACCAATTTGTATTATTGCAGCATTTTCTCAAACTCCAAACTCCGTACAAATCCCTTTTAGTACTGTTACGTTTTACCCTCGCGAGAGTAACTCGATGTTTTTGTTAACAGTACTCTGTTGTACAGTGTACTCTAATCCGTACTCTTTCTCCGTGTGCTTTCTGTCTAAAGAGAAATCATTTCATAGGGTGTGTCTCCTACCACGCGAACGATATTTTAAGAAATTGATTCGACACGAATAGATCATTTTTATAAATCTGTTATATCATGTTGAAATTGCCTTGAAATTTAAACGATACAGCGACTAAAGATTTATTTGAGAAAGAAGAAACACTTATATCGAAAAGAAGCGAGAGATTCCTCGAAACTGAAACAAATCTCGATCGCATCAACGCTCTAAGAAAAAGCTACGAACACGTGCACGATCAAGCTTCAGTTTCACAAAACACATCCGTTTTCCACTTCCAAATTCGCCATTAATCAATTGACCAGCGTTCGCCAAATAATTTGCAACGACCAAACCGCTCTAAATTCGAGGATTTTCACGCTGCGCGACGAAAATGTGCTCCGTCTCCGTCCTGTTGCACGATAAAGTTTCGCCGTGATAACGCTGCAAGATAGATGAAACGACAATCAGTCGAAGAGAATTGGAAGCGCCGCGACGAAGCTTCTCGCGTCTCGCGGAGCCGCGTGGAAAGCAGCGACTGGAAACGGTCACGGTCAAAGAATAAGCAGCAAACCCGTCACTCGAAAACTGGTCTTTGAACCGTGTTCTCTCCCTTAATGGTCGTACAATCGCGTTCATTTAATCGCCACCATGAAAGCTGCACGGGGTTTCCCACGCGCCCGATTTATTTCTCGCTTGTCATACGTTTTGGAAATGTTCGCGGTAGATCGAACGAGTAAAATAAATCGTCGGTTAATGGACAGAAATCGAGTGGAATTCGATGTTTCGATATTTTCGAGATCGAGTTCTCGTGCAACAGTTTCTATGAAAATATTTCAATACCTTTTGTGCGTTTGATAATCTTGGTGAATTTTTCACCGAGTTTTCTTGCCACGCGTGTTTGCACTTTCGCGAAGGGTGCCTAGAGGATTCTCAAGGAAAAGACGACGGAAAAAGTTAGACGATAGTGGAGGACTCGATGTGGAAAGTTTTTCTCGTTAAAACGAAGATTAATTCGACGAATGTCACGGAACGTTTCGTTGAAACGGTTGAAATTAATGGTAATCCGTATGTCGGATGTACGTGTTTGATTAATCGAAAGAAATCACAGCAACCGGAGAGCCAGGTGGCAAGAAAACTTGTCCGGTGATTTATCGTTTTGTCCGAGGAAAAGGAAACGAACGCCGGTATCAGAATTTTCTTTCGTTTCAATGTGAAACAAGCAGGCGCATAGACATCCTGCTTCACAATGCATCGCGCTCGCAGCATTGTTTAAAATGATATACCGCTTTTTGTCTCCAAACATGGCGCAGGTAAAACCTGATGAAAAGTAATTGGCACTCTTCCCTATCTAAGTTTGCCGCAACTATAATTAGAGTTATTCTGGGAAATATGTGCGACTAAGTTTCCTTCTACGGGCAACGAGTTGCTTCGTAATGGTTAAACTAGTTTTGCATCAAGTTCTATTCGCAGTCGACGCGAACTTCGCTTCGATGAGAATCCTGCCAAATCGTGTTTTCGATCTTATTCGTCTGAGTTTTGCAACATTTTGACGATTCTTTATCATAACACACAGGTAACAATTAACAGACAAATTCGATATTTCAAAATCACCGAAGAAATCCATTTTCTTCGTTCACCAGGTACCACGAGTTCTGTATCTTAATAATTGCGTTTATTTAACGTCGAACAAATTTCTTCTTCTTTGACGATAATTCGCGCTAGAGACTCTTTTAATATTTCAACATCACGACATAGTTGAAATACGAAGTGCCGAAAAGGAGCAAATCCACCGTAACGTCTCGTCGTAACAAGAAAACTTGTAGCAGCTTCCTCTACGAGCAGCTGAAATTTATTGAAACTTAAATGAGTGTCTTACGATCTCTACGGCTTCCATGATCTTCCATAAATCAGAATAATTGTAAAGGTTGACCATTCTTCTGCTCGTTTAAGAAAGAACGTAACTTGAAGAAGCAACTTGGACATAGAGTGCACTTAGAGCAAAGAACCGCGGTACGATGCGTAGTTCAATTGGCGGTGGTTCAACGCGACAGAAAGAGCTCTCTCGGGGAAACCTAAAACTGCTACTTTACAGGGGCAATGAGATGGTTGTTCGTGAGTCGTGTAGCAGACGTCGAAGCATTCCCGGAGTATTTCTCCCGCCTGGCTCTTTCTTTGTTCCCCGAGAAAGATATTCTTCGTGTGTTTTTACGGTATCCCAAGAATCGAAAGCATTATACGCAACGCTATAGGGAAGGCATAAGGTGTCGTAAACCACCTAGTACCATCGTCGAGGGAAATGCAGGTGAAGAAAGAAAGAAAGAAAGAGAGAGAGAGAAAGAGAGAGAGAGCTTCTATCGACGAGATAGTCTAAAAAAGGCTGAGATGCTCTTCAAATTCGAACAGATTGGCTCGATGTGTAACTTTAAAGAACGGTATGGATATATTTCATCCATTCAGGAACAAAATGTTCTTGAGTTATGAGATTATGTCTTTTTTTATCGATTATTGACGTAAGAAATAGATTTCTTCCGGTGGTTTCGTAAAAGAAGATAATACGCTGAAATGGAAGAGCAGTTTCACTGGAAACGATAGTTGGTTCACTGTTTCATAGATACTTTCTAGATTTACACGGAAGTATTTTTGGAAATATCGAATGATCTCTGGAAAAAGGAAAACTTCCGAACAGATAGACTAACGCAAAAGAAAAATGACAGAATGAAGTTACCTCGCGCCTGTCGACCAAACAAGATGAATTCCACTCGAGTCTTAAACTTTTCACGGAAATTCGTCAAGTATTAAGAGATGAAAGACGACCGCGACCGACTTTTACAGGAAACTAGCAATGCCATAACTCTTGTACGGTACTTTCGAAGTATATGTATACTTCCAACCGAGTCGTAACTATTTCGCTAAAGAAATTCGAACCAAGGAAACGGAAATACCCTGCACATAGAAGGTATTCAAATTTAGGCTACAGGAATAAGGTGAAGAGAGCTTGACCCGGATCTCTAATTCCATTAGACTTCGCGTCGGTTGCTTCTTTTTTTATTCTTTCTTTCTTTTTCTTTATTTAACATTCAGCATGGCTGTTTATAGAAATTATTTGCAAAGCACTCGACACGAATCAAACGTTCGAACAATATCCGCATTTCTCTGTGAAAAGAACAATCGCGATTGTAAGCAACTGAAGTAACGACAAATACGATATGTCGTTCAGTGTATTCGAAAGGAGAATAAAGAAAGAGAAATATTAATACTGCGAATTACCACGCTGATCTCTCGTGAATAAAAAAGAACGAGGAAAGAAAGCTCGTCGAGTATCGGACTGAATTTCAGCCGGCTCTTTTTGCCAAGAATTTTCAGCCAAAATCTCTTTCTCTTCATTTGCACCTTCATCCCGTATAGTGATATGTGGCGGAATGTGGCGGCGTAGAGGCCGTGGAAAGTGAAAATTACGAGGCTCGGAAGCTGGAGCTGGCGCGAACGGCCTTTTGTCTCTCGACGCTGAAAATCGGCGTAATGAGAGCGTAATCGCACCGCCGTGTATGTAACTGCAGCCTGTCCAGCCACTTTTGAAATACGAACGTCGCGGTTAACCAGCCACATATTGGGAAGCTGATGAAACCCGCAGCGCACGGTTCGATGTTCGATTCGAGCGATCGGCTCGATGACAACAGTTTTTGGTGATTAAATTGACCGTCAAGCGGTCTCCGTGGTTTGGGAATCGTTGATGGACCTCGATTGATGTTCTGTAAAATAATATGAACGGTGCAAACGTTGAGGTTTTTAAAGGTAGATATATGCAAGCGTGTGATAACGAATGCAGAAAATCAGATTTATCGTATTTATTTGAAACTGTGGATTAACTGCGGTTTTCTCTGATATTCGATTCTGATATTAGATAAGAGAAGATCAATTTTCAAATAAAATTCTGCGTCGATTATACCAACTCTTTTCGCTATCCTGATGATTTATAAAACCAATTTCGTACGCATCTTGCATTACAGGTGAGTAGTAGCGGCGTTAAATACAGACACAAGTTCCATTTGGAGAGTCGTTCTACAAGAAGCTATAACTCGAGCAGAATCTCGCTGTCTTCGAAACAGAAGATCGAGGATTTCGCACGAAAGCAGAAGGACGCGGTTGGTCGTTTAACGCTTGGCGTAACTCTGTCGTTATAAATACCATCGATCATGGAGCGGCTGGAGCCGTCGCGACGCGCCTACGATTACAACGCATCCAGGAAACAGGTGAAACAGGGGAATACGCGGTAGTGCATAAAATCCGACTAGTATCACAGGGTACGGCAGGTGATGGATCCTCCGTCAAATGTCAAACGTTGTCGTTCAGTGTGCACGGGACCGAGTCGAAATATCGACAGACCTTGCGCGGCCCTATTACCCTTTCTCCGTCGATAGTTAACCTCGAGTAGCCTTTGTGTGTGTATCTCGAACGCGACGTCGAGGTCGATGACTGGTTTTCCGACGTGAAATTCGATATGAACGTCAGCTCGAAATATTATACAATTAGAGGATGAAGGGAAAACATTGAAAGCATTGGATAATGCGATATTGATTTTTCCCTTATTTTATTCCCTTATTTTCCGCGGAATATCGTTCAAATTTTGGCAACGATTAATTGTATTACATTTTACGCGTCAAATTTTATAAATGCGATTCGAACGTTTCGAATATACACGGTGTCCCAGTGCTTGACAGTGACACGAAAATGTAAAAAATGTGAAAAAGTACAAACGTATCAGGCGTCGTATCGAAACGAGAAAGCTAGGGCTTCGTTACTTTCTTCCTATCATCTTTGTTTTTCTTCGTTCCATATAAATATTTAGCCATCGTTCTGTAACAGCTTATACAATATAACTTTACTTAGAAGATAACAAAATGCGGAGTGCAAACTGTTTCATTCTATCTTGAAGATCGAATAAAATCCTGGATAGGGTTTGATAAGTCTTGATTCGAATTTCATACAGCGATTTGGTGGTTAAGTTTAACACTAGAACTACCACACCAGTCAAAATGACTGGTTCTACAATTTTATAAAAGTGTCAACCCCCGTTTAGGGACTATAGCCCCAGATGGATTAATAATACCAAAAAATCTATTATGTAACATGGAATTTCTTCTGTAGGAAAATCATAAATCAATAAATATAAAATGTTGGAATACAACGATATTAATCGCATACAGATGAGGTGATTGATCGAACGGATTCTTTCCTTCGTTGCCCAGCGATATCCCCACTAGCGTGCGTTCGTTAGATGTACCGCTGCGGCTAGCACGTGCATGTTCTTTCGAGAATTCGGCGGAAGAAGCGTAAGGATATGGTTGGAATATTCTCGATGGGCACGTCGAGAAGCTACTAGAAGTTTCTGTGGCATATGTGACGCCACACAGACATCCACACAGGTCATACTCATTACTGCATAGAGAGTGGGGTTCTAAACCTTTTCAAGGGCCATGGGTCACTAAGCCAGTCAGTCCGTGAATAACTAGCCAACTGTCTATATTCCAGAACACACACTTATAATTCCTGTAATAATTGTTTAATAAATATCACATTATATTATTTCAACACAAACATTGTGTCTTCCACGGATTATTAATCTTAATTCCAAGATTAAATTCTAACATAAAAATATTTTATTATTACATATATTTTTAAAGACCAGTCATTTTGATTGATTTTGGTAGAAATAGCTTCGTGTTAACAATCGGTGAATCAATAAATTTCTAGAAACGAAGTGTGTCCAGAGTTTCTGGAGTATTCCACGGGAAATATAATTTCTCAGAAATTTTCTTTCAGCCCTGAAACTTCGTTATTTCCATTATTCCTTACTTCCTCTCTACTTTCAAGCAATCCTTTATCAAGGCGTTGTCGCAGGATCGACAAGCGTTAGCTGGGTTCTAAGCGAGCAAAGGAAGATTTTTAGTGGAAGAAACGTACATCATGGGATCAGGCACGATAAATCACGATCGGGAAACGAATGGAACGGAACGTGCCGGTACACGAAACCCGAATTTCATCCACAGGTCGCGCGACCGCCTCTCTTCCAAGTCTGTCGTTCGCTTGCATTCGACTACCTTGAAATATCGACAAACAGGAGTCATTGTTCCAGCGTCGATGGTTCAGCGAGACAGGGATAGTTCGGCCGCATAATTCTCGACTTTCAGCGATGCCGCGGCACAATACGCCTCTGACACTCTCTGTCTAAATAAGCAGACATAACTTTTCCTAAAATAATCCCGGCCAGAATAATTTACAATCCCGTATACATGTAGTAGACAAAGGATGAACTTTCAAAATTTCCATTAACTGTTTATGACAACATCGTCCAATTAAAAAACTTGGTAAATGTAGTTTTTCAAATTTTAATTGCTTCTAATTCGATGACCAAGAGCTATAGCACTAGGTTGTCCGAAAAGTTACTTTCGTTTTATGAGGAAATAATAGACGCACAACGTTTTTTTGTTTTATATTATTTTGTCGAATCACGTACGATCCATTTTGTTCTGTTGAGATAAACATCGCGACATTTCACACACTTGGTTTCACGTTTGTACGAAGGTGTCTTGTTATAAAAAAAACACGTTTGGGGGGAAAAAGACATTTTCCGGACAACCTAATAGCTGCAATTATCAAGATTATAGAAAAATATAGTATTACACAATTATTAACGTATTAAAGAAACTTTGGTATCTTGCGATCTCGTTTACGGAATTCACAGTAGGTATGTCCGATTATATAATTAAATTTCTCTGATCTGAGTTGCAGTGCTTTACACGTGGTAATTAGTATTTATACGAAACCGTGGAGCAGGAGCGAAAGAAGCTGCATTTTATGCATGGAAGCGCACTGTGACCGGATCGACGTGAATGAAAACGAAGAACAACGACGGTTCGCAGGTAATATTCTCGCTAAAGAAAAGAAAAGGAAGAGGAAAAAGAAACGGGATCCAGGTGCATCGACTCGCTTTTCTTCCGTTGCCTTTTATCGGCGTAACGCGCGTCGCCTCTCGCCGCCCGAGTAAAATTAATAATTTCCTGGTGGCTGAAATAAAATTCGCTGAAATAAAATCCGCTAGACACTCGAAACGATCCATTAACTGATATTTTTGCGCGGTCGCATTCAGCCGCTAAAAAGCCTTCATTACGACCGATTGAGCCTCGAACAGAACTCGACGCGATGAAACAGCTTTTTTCGCTTTTTTTTTTTGTTTTTTTTTCTTTTTTTTTTTTTTAAATCAGGCATTTCGTTCAGCAAACAATCGGACGTTTTCCATTTATTTGGCGTGTAACGACGAACGAATGACTCTCATTAAATTATTTCTCAACTTTTGTATGGAACTAGCCAGTCGTGCGAGATCGAACGATGAAATTTTCATGGCCCACGACCGATCGAATGACAAGTAGACGACAAAATAAACTGACCTAGCTCGACTAACGCCAATATGTCAAACACTCGATACTCTAACACAATGTTTGTCTAATTCCAAGCTTTCCAAAGTTCCACGTCATATCGTATCTCGACAGGATGTAACAGCCTCACTTTGTAACATCTCACTATCTATATACAGAATGTCTCAGCAGTCATGGTACGATCGCTAGAAGTGAGAGATTACATTGTATGAAAAAACAGGTGGAAAATGTAGAATAAAGCTTTCGTTTTTGTAAAACAAGGTTTTCGTTTCGGTAGAATAAAGTTTACCCGTTCGTGTGCTTCATTTCAATGTAACAGACTTCATAATTTCGAGCATGCGAGAACGAGGTTCGGTCCTCGTAAACGCCAGGATGCCGAACAAAGGCCAAACTCATTGTATTCTCCGATACACAATGTCGGTAGCACGTTAAAGATCCTGGCTCCTCGATATTCAGCCAGAACTAATTTTCAGCCGCTTTGCAACGCTGATTGGATTTCGCATTCTCGATTAGCCACGGCTCGCGCGACAGGATTAAACGATGACCCGCGAAATTCAACGAGTGAAATCTTCGTAAATAATACAGAGAGAAAAGCAGGGGCAAAGAGAGAGGGAGAGAGAGAGAGAGAGAGAGTTGTTGATAAAAACGAAGCCAAATGGGTCGTAATGAGTCGTCGAACGAGCTGGATATCGTTTCATCGACGAATCGGTCTGTTCCCTCAAAATTAATTCGACCATTAACAGAAGAGCGTTGGCAATACTCGTTGTAATTGGGAAATTTTCTGCGTTTCGATTGTGTGAAGAATTGTACGAAGCGTATTTGTATAAAAAATTGTAGAAAATGGCGACGTTGCGAAATTGTCGATGAACGAATTAATTCCCTCGAAATTATCTCGAACACTTATAGAAGAAGATACCAATCTTCTTTATTTTTTCTATCTTAAGAATTAAATGTCTGCCTTAAGAAGAAAATGCTCTATTTCCACGGCCAGAAGAATTGCGTAAAGTGTACTCGCGTAAAATGTTATAGAAAGTAGCGATATATCGTAATTGTCAATAATGAGATTGTAAATGATGTTAACGGAATGACGGAATAATGTAAATTGCGTAAATTGGATTCTTGTTCTCTTGCTTGCTTTCTATGTTACAATAGTCGATAGTCGACTTGGAAAATTTATATTTCCTCTTTGCCACGTTGTAAGAGAGAAAGTATTAGTTATAGGTGCTACGAATAGGTGACGCGTTCGACAGCTATTGGAAAGATGAATTAAAAGAAGGTTTCCAAGAGGCGAGTTCGTAACTGCTGTGAATTATTACCCAGAACGTATGTGTTAACGTGCGATGATGCGATTGCATGGCGAGCTAACGGGAAGTTAAAGAGACGTGAAAGAACGCAGTTAAAGAATGGGCTGGTCGAAGCCAACCGAAGCGACACTACCGAACCGAGCCACGTTAAACAAGATTAATTGGCTACACGTGTTATAGTTGTTCAAGAATTCTTATTGTTAGGTTCTTCGTTTACAAACACCAATAAATACATTAATACATTTTAATTCTTTTAATTGTTTCACAACTATTAATTAATTAACAGCGATTAATTTTTCATTGCTAATTTTAACGTTACGTACCGTCAGCTAAATTAATACGCTTTCAACGGTAAGATATAAACAGTATTTTTCTAACTTTAATAACTTCAGTCGCAGTGTACTTTATTTCAAATGAATTATTCCAATTATTAAAAGTTTCAACAGAAAGGACTTTCATGAAACAATGACAATGAAACAATTCATACAATAATATATAGAATTTATTACCATCTCGAAAAGCGAGTCAATTACGTGCACGCATATTTTTCAGAACAGAAGTTGCATTATCGAGGAGTGGTTGATGTTCCGTTTACGGGTCATCTGTTATCGATCCACTTTCCGTCTGTTATTACCGTCATCGTGCGTGAAAATTAACACTTGTGTTTCCTATTAATACGAGTACTACATATTATTTAACGACTTGGATCAGCGCGTTGCGTAATTCCAACAATCTAATACCGATTCTTCGTTATCCGATTTCAACCACAACGAACTTTCGTGATTTTCGCGTGGATCCAGTTTTCGCGCACAACATACACCATAGCCACTTTCCTCTCAGTTGACGTTAATTCATTCGATGTACACCGTGTAACCAAGTTATCGTGTTTATCGATAAGCTTATCGGATATAAGCTCTATCGATGCGGCAACTGAAAGGGTTGTACGAGTATCGAGCTGTTGGGTCGTGGTTGTGTTAGGCGACCGTTGACATATGAAACTTTAACAAGTATCGAAATCACTATGGTTACATTATGTTAGCTAAATAGCTGAGCGTAAAATTTGCAAATTTTTGGTTCCAAAGCGATGATACTGATTTAGAACACAGGATATTAAGAATATCTGAGCGTAATGTAGCAAATTATTCTGACCAGGTTTTTCAATTAATATTTCTAGGTTTCTGGCATAACTTTTTCCGATTAATCAAATCACTCGCCATAGAATTGATTCATGGCGTTCCGTCACTGTGATCTATGTTAAAATCAAATAACTAAGCAGCCGATCGTTACCAACTTGGAAATTTGAGTTTTAGAAACAACACCGAGACAGAAAATTTGGTTTGAAAAATATTCGAGGGTGATGTATAAATTATTGCAACGAGATTACCACCCTAATTTTCCTCCTCCGATTAATCAAATCAGAGACAATGCAATCTATTCCCGTCATGCTGTCTCGCTGCAATTTATATACTTCCAATTAACCTTCCGTCATCCCTCAAAATTAGTCGAGTTAAATGCAACAGTGATTACTGTATAGAAACTACATTCGTGGAAGTTCGTTCGCAACAAGAAATTCCAGCGAGAGCCATGATTATGGTTAACGTTGTTAATTAGCCGGTCTATTGGCCGTGTAAAGGATGCGCTTGAGTTTGTAGCGTTCAGTTTACTGTCCTGACACTGGCTGACACTTTAAGAGGCCGAGTAGTCTCCTGTAAGCGTTCTAACGTCTCGACGTTACCGTTTAATCGTCCGGAATAATTACAGAACGAACAAATCGAACGAACAAGAGTCTATTTATCATGCATACGCGGAGTAAACCATTCGACAAGATAAAAAGTATGACGCAGACAAGATAAGGATATTACAGACCAAACTTGTAACGTTTCATAAAATCTAGGTGACAAGAAAGAAATTTCAAGCGAATCCTTGGAATTTTCCCTTTCGTAATTGCAACGTTAAAAACGCTGAATTTGATAATGCAAAATGACGACAAAAAAAAAAGAGGAAAGAAAAAAAAGAATTATCGCAACGTTAGTTCTCAATGAGTAAAGAACAAATTACTATAATTTTGCGCAACTTGGAAATTTAAGAAGAAGTAGGGAGTTGGTCGTGAGATTTCTGAGAGGAAATTGTGATTTTTGAGAACGCGGGAGCATCAACCGCATCTCGATGGATGTGCTCGATAATTACCAATTAACGTCCATAATAGATCGGTGCAGCGATGTACTTTCGTGACAGTGCGCGTGTCAGTCGGATATAGAGCAGGCTGTATTACCGTGGATCGTCTCGAACGGGGGTGATCGACCTTTGTCGATGCATTGTTCGCGCGTTCGACTAAATAGCGAGTACGCGTGCATTGGAAAATTGGCAAAAGCCACTGCTTTCAAGGAATGAGATCGAGTTAGAGCGGTTAGAGAGGATCGTTACATAGAAGGTGCACCGTGAACTTTTCCGCGTTGTCGAGAACTTTCCGAAAAGTTTATGCTACTACGGTGGATGTCAACGATCTCTTTTACCTTACAATCTTACGTTCAACGCAAATATAGACAAATTATTGTGTATTTAAGCAAACAACCAGTAATTGTAGACAAACAAACGGAGATTGTAAATAAATCAGAGAGAGAAAGGGGAAGTAAACAAACAAATGGAGAATATAAACAAACGAACGAAGCGTAGTCAACAATACGTATTAATCTCTACGATCTACGATTTACGTTCGAGAATTTTGGCCGAAAACGTAAACAAGCTATTATACAGGGTGGTTGGTAACTGGTGGTACAAGCGGAAAGGGGGTGATTCTACGCGAAAAAAGAAGTCGAAAATATAGAATAAAAATTTTTCGTTCGAGGCTTTGTTTTCGAGAAAATCGATTTTGAATTTTCGCTCGGTACGCGTTTATCACTTCTCGTTATAACGGATCTCACTGTAGATCGTTGTCTCGTTGGAAAAATTAAAAAAAAATGTTTATTCTATATTTTCGACTTCTTTTTTCGCGTACAATCACCCTCTTTCCGCTTGTACCACCAGTTACCAACCACCCTGTATATTATATTTGGCCCGATCATCATACTACGGGCTATGCCCATAATATTTACGTTTGGTCCGATCACCGTACTACGGGCTATGGCCGTAGTTGTAGGTCAAGAGGTTAATTGTATCGCACATTGTACAATATCGCACCGGTAGTTTTGCCTAGTAGGTTTTCCTTGAATCATGTTCGTGACAATTTACTATCGCTGAAGCATCCATGTAACTTGCGAATGGGCCTTGTCTGTGACGTCGAAAAAGATCGCAGTAATGAGGCGTTTCGTCTAAGTGCGAGACAAGGCCAAACTGGCAGCTCGTTGAGTAACGTTTATGTTTCAATGGAGATTCAACGGAGCAATGGGTTACCATAAACGTATTATCTCGTTTAACTGGCAGAGAATTGACGTTGCATACGTTTATGCATGCACGATGTACAGGTCCGTGGTTGTCTACGTTATGACGTCTTGTAAGTACTTCGTAAACACGTGAGATCTACGATCGAAGTTCATTTCGTGCGCGCAAGTTCGACAATACACGCGAGATACCTTGCACACGGGCTCGAAGCCTCTTCCACTCGGACAATGAGCAATTTACGCTGATCTGGGAAATTACCATTTAAGCTTCGTTCCTCGAGCTTGTCTGGTTAGCCTTCGATTTTCATCGATGGGGTAGATTTCGTGCTCCAGAGAGCCGATGAAATTTCCCTCAATCAACGAATCACACCTACATAAATACGAGTTCCTAACTGCGTACGTAGTCTTGGAACGCGCGCCTGTCTAAATTTTGAAGATTATTTTGCAAGTGAAAATTTGAAAAGATTTTCGATAAATTTAGATTAGGTCCTCGTTTAATAATAATATTGACAAGCTACGTAACTCAACTACGAAATTATAATTATAACGTGAAATCGATATGTATATATACCGTGTGTATTATAGCAAAATTAGATCGTACTATATTTGGAAAATCCTATCGCAGATCTATTTGGTCAAAGCGTGTGTTTAGAATTAACAAGCGTCGTGTGATTTATGAGCAAGATCGTATACCTGCAAGAACTTGATAGAATCAATCAAATCTCTTGCACCTATCTATTATCTATCGAAACTTTGTGAATCTCGATAAGCTGATGGGATTTACCAAGCTGAAACGATAACAGAGAACAGCAACGGACGACAGTGAGATAATTATATCAATCGTGCGGTTAACTAGAATCCTGAGGCAAGCGTCGAGTTCCCTTTGATAAGAAGTATCGCGTGGGATGCAATTTCGGACGAGGTCGAGGAATTCGTCAGCGCTTGATTCTCGTGTTACACTCGCGAGAAATTGCGCTGTGCTTTGAAACGAATCCCCGCTGAGATCTTGTGGATTTTCCTCTTTACCGTGCAATCATAACCACGGAAACACAAGTCATCGTGAGACGTATAACGTTTTTACTGTTGTCAAGGTTTCCGTTAGTTTGTTAAGGTTTGTTGGAGAATTCGATATATTTTGCTAACGAAGCCGCAATCGCGCGTAACACATTCTAGAAGAAAGCAATCGTAGTTATATTCTTCTGTACGAAGCAGCATCAGTGAAAGTCTGCGCGTCATCGTAATGCAAGTAGAAAGACGAAAGATCTCTAATCTACGAACCGTCTCTCTTAAATAGTTGCGAATTAAATTACTTAGGCATCGATCTTATCTGTGAATTCTTTCTCTTTAATCTGTTTTAAGTCAGAGCGTTATCGTAAAATCGATCTTCAGAATCAGAATTGTTCTCGTTCTATATTGAAGAAAAGAATGGCTAATGCACCTGTATCATTAGCTGTTTTGTGCAGGTATTGAATAGCATACTTGATGTGGGATCGGTGGATTAACGATATCAGACGCGTTTACGAGAAATTTAACGACAAAGAACGTACGTAATACGCGCGTGAATACAAAACATTCGAGAAACGATACAAAGTCTCAATTTAAAAGTCTTAATACGTCTACTATTTTTAATAAAATCCATTCATAAAAATATGAATTTGCATAAAATTCTATCGCCTTCGAAAAGATTAAGCGATCGAAAGTTGAAACTCATTGCCACGAAGAAATAACTACACGAGAAGCGGCACTATCGACGTTCGTTGCAACGAAAGTAGCGATTTGTCGATTTCTTCAACTACATTCGTAAAAATACGTTCATAAAGTCCGCTATCTAGTCATCATCATCGACCGAATCAAATCTCACACTTGAGCTAATTACCACGAAGAAGCAATTGTATAAAAAGCAATATCAATCTGCGCAGCAATTAAAATCGCATTTTAGAATCAAACTTTGCGATCAGCGCGTACTCGATGCACAACAGCGAGCTTTCAGCTCGTTTCATAACCAGCGAGAAATCGAAAGAGCACAGAGACCGCGGAGCAACGGCATTGTAGGATCGTGCAAGACCCGGGGAAAGGTGTAATCAACGCGAGGTGTGCAAGTGCATAAATCATTCCGCATCGGGGGACGCATTCTCGAGCGCATCAGTCAACTCGACTTCCCGGTCGGGTTCATTGTAAGACAGGTGGAATGCGGATGATCCGCTGCACGCCTCTAAACGCACGCTGCGGGCATCGTATTCTCTTGTCGCGTGCACGGTAATTCCGTTGCTCGATTAATCCGTAGATCGTCTCGCGATGTCGCGCATACGAAACCCGCGTACGCGTTTTCCCACGGAAGAAGATGAAACTGCGAGAACACAGGTGGCCACGTGGACGAGTTGCAAAATCACCGCTGGAGAATTCAAAACGGCCGAGTGTTGGTCGTGGAAACTAAGATACGGAGGAGAACGAAGGAGATAAGGGGAGCTCGGTGTCTTAACCTATTCGCGGCTTTGTGACTGCGTAAGCTTGGATTTCATGCTGGATGCTCCGAGTTGCTCGCCAGGCTGATTAAGGTTAATAGAGGTACGTGTACCAGGGGATCTAGCAAGGATTGGATGCCACTGGATTCTCGGTTATCGTCATGCGTGCGTTACTTCCAGTATAGCTTCTTGATAGATAGACATCTTGTATTTTGAACGATATAACGTCTTATCGAGGTGCATTTAAGGGCTGGTTTCTTAGAAACGTTCGTTTGCAAATGGATTTGTTTAAAGAGGAAGATAGAGAAATGAATGGTTACCAACGTGTGCATGTTCTGTACAATATGTACATATATGTATTATACAGACTGGTAACTAATTGCTTTGAAATTGTTGATTTGTTTGAACGTTTACGATATAGCGACAGGTAGCTACTTAAGACTATCATAACGTAGGAAGCGAATACGACCGATGTTTTGCAAAGATTATCGTCGCTCTAGTAAGCTACAAATATTTTCAGATATTTACTAAATAGAGTTTATTTCCTAAATTACTACGCCGTTTGAGATAACCAGTCACTGTCGCTCGTCAAAATTCGCCAACTATCAAAGTAATTGACGAACCGCGCGAAGAATGTACCGTTAACTTAAAAAATCCTAAGCAAGCGAACCAGTAAGGGAAAAGGCGCGTCAAAGTCAGCGAAGAAAGAAGTCGATCGGCGTTTTCTAATTTTCCTCGTAGCGAGTATCGGAGAAAGAAGGCCGTTAAACGTTGCGTACGTAATTATTATGCGCGAAACGTTGCATCCTCGCGTGCACCGTCTCGTTTTCCACCTACGAGTCCGTGGACTCTCGCCGGAATTCGGGTCAGCCGTTAGATACGTCCGAGTCGTATGCAGCGTTTCCCAACCTCGACTTTTCCCACGAAAAACTACGCTAATGACAGCCCTCGGTCCTCCTACGTTGCGACGCGCTCCTCGTACGCGACACCGTGAACATACCAGGCGGTTTCCGATAGCCAGCGTCCGCTCTTTTCCGTTTGCCAGGTTGATCGATCGTAGCAGATCAGATAACGACGCAGGTTCTTGGATAATTGTCAGTGCTAATTGCAGCTCGTTCACCTTCGTTCACTTCGGTGACTGGCGACTACCGTATGAAAATCGAATCTGCCTGTCACCGCTCCAAAACGCGCGCTGCTCGTTTTTAGCAGGCGGTCCCCGATACGAATACGAAATGAAATAGAGTTTCTTCCTGGAAATTCCTGTTCGCGCACGACATCAGAACAGGAAGAATTATCCGATTCTCTGTTCCATGCTTTTCGAGATCGTTCGAAATTGTTGAGATAAAATTGTTTATTTTTCGTTATCGATAAGTTTCAATGATTTTGATCTTGGTTTCTGGTGGTTTATCGAAATTATAGAAAAATAGAGCTGCCTCATTACTAACGAATTGTCATGGAAACTGAAACAGATTAGTTTACGATCAATCGATTTAAGCAAAGATTTCTAGTTACGGTGGGCACCACCGCATTGGATCTCCCAGCAGTTGGCATCAACCGAGTCTCAATACGAGAGTAAGGCTGAGAAGAGATAACGCGCGTATATACGGTGTAAGTATGACAGGTAGAACATTTCGGTGATCCTCGTTTTTCTGTCGCGTTCACAAGATTCGCCTCGTCGAGGATCGCGTATCGTTTAATAACAAAGCATCGCTAAAATTCCTTAAAGATTTTCATCGTTCTAGCGATAAATAACCGAAATATTTCGCGTAATTGATGCTAGAGATCTTACGCAGGGAACCTCTCTCCGCATAGTTAACACATTCTATTTGATCTCTTTCCTTCTTTCACGTAACGCACTTATTCGAAAGCAGCCGACAATTCTCTTTCCAAAATTCTTTCCACCCGACTAGAAATTTGCAAAATTTCAAAATTCGCGCTCGATCGCCGCGAATCGCAAATTGTAAAAGCAAAGCATGCTTGACAGAGTCCGTACACTAGTTTCACCTTGAGTCACGGCATCTCTGCAATCGAATTACCAGCAGAATATTTTCCGCGCTGCTGGAAAACGAGGGCAGAAAAGGTTGGCACGCGATGGTCTCGCATTGGCGCGCGCGATGTCCAACCTAAAGGACGATAATTCAGGATATCGGTCGATTCGTTAGGATCGGTTTGCCCGACGTAATCACAATTTACGGGAACGCGGCGACGAAAACGCTAGGACGATAACGAGCGACGCGTGTATCGGTGCGATTATATTAAGCGAGTGAATCTGTTTCGGCGATCGCACAAACGCGTTGCGCGATTATGAACGCGCTTTCGTTCGAGATCGACGATCGTTCTCGCGGAAATGGGCCGCTACAGTTGGAAAATTGGCCGATGAAATTACGATTCGACGTTTACCACGACGCCAAGGGGGAGGGGATTGATATGGTATCGAAACTTTCGCGTGGCAAATTTTTCAATTTTTCAATTTGAATACGCGAACGATACGCGGACTGTAGTTGTTGAAATTTTCAATTACGCGGTTTTACCCGCAACGATGATTTATTTGCTGGGGTTGTTAGCTTTTTTGCGGGTTTATCGTTCATGAATCGCTTATTCGAATTTGTTTTTACGAATAAACAGAGGATTTTTTGTAAGTTTTTTTTACGTACGGACAGTTCTTCGCTAGTGGCACTAATCGAATATAAATATGCAAACAGCTGTTTGGTTTAACGGATCACCGGCGTAAGTAAATCAAAGAGCCACGGTGGCGAAACAACGTTAACCACACTGTGGGCTACCGGTTATCGAGAAAAATCCGCGGAACATAAAACACGACTGAATCGCGGCCTCTCCGCAATTCGAAGTTGCTTTCGCGATAACGATGTGGCAATTAAAATTCGTTAATTGAATGTCGTCTGACCGCCGAATGTTTTGAATTTAATTGCGTTTCGTAACGATGTCTTCAACACCCGTTAGCGCCGCCGTCTCGCAAACACACGATACGTTTTAATTTTGTTCAATTTGTGCACTCGTGCGTTTGTTTTCTCGACCGACAGTCGAGATTATCCGTGTCTTTTTACAAACTTCCAAAATTTATCCCATTACATCCAAAATTTATCCATATATATTCAAAATTCTAATTAAATTTAAATTAACTTCCACGCGTTCACCGCGCGTGACGTGGATCCCAGTTCGCACAAACTAATCAATTCCACCTTTTATTGGTCTCTCGGTTTCGTTACCTAACTACATTCGACAAAATATAAATAGCTTAGTATGAAATTTATCTCTTAACATACGAAAATGTAGATAATGAAACTGATGTTGCGCGTTGAAAGACTCGTATTTCAGTGATAGCAAAAAGTCAGCATTCAGGAAAAATGATGAAAGATCGGCTGGTGAAAATGGGCCGTGCGAGTTCCGCGAATCGGCACGCTTCCTCAATTAAAAGAATCTGCGCACCTTAAATGGCGAGCATCGGATTTAATTAAGTGTCTCGCAAAGTGTCCGCGGCTCCTTGTAAGTTGCATCGACGTTTAATTAGTGTCGTCCACCGGAGATGCTTCTTGCTACTCTACGAATCAACTGAAAAAGCGTTCCATGGAATCGAGGAAATTTTCATGCGCAGTAGAATTATTTCGTATTACGCGGCAACAATTTAATAAGCTTATTACCGATCATATTATGCGCGTATATACATAGGTGGACGCGTGTACACTATATACACATGGGTTACAACGCACTGTTTATCCCCGGATCCGGATGCACCTGCCGCAAACTGCATGCCTGTGCGAATATCACGTAATACGGGGTTACGCAAACGTAATCACCGGCGATATATATCGTGCTGACTCGACATTTGTAAAGATTATACTAGAAAATTCTTGTATACTCGGATATATTCAACGATCGTTGCTCTTGAGATAAATAAATGTAGAAGAACACAGCGCGAACGAAAGCAGCTGAGCGGTTCGAGATTCAAATATGCAATGTTCGTTCTACGAGTCTGGCTACTCGAACCACGCAACGTATTCTACTTACGACCATAGATTGCTTCTATACGCGAGGATCGTCTTTATACTTAATCATCCTTGGAATATCTCGATAGATAAATTGTTCGACGTTTCTCTCCTCTTTATCAAGATTGATTCATTAAAAGCATAGAGGTAATAGAGTAGATTAGACTCGGAGAACGCCGATTCCAACTACGATATCGAGACATATCCCCTATGGTTTCGAGCTCACGTGAGCTATTAGCGGAGAAATTATACTCGTGCTTAATCCATGGCAAAGTAGCCTGAACAAGATCTTGCGAGACAATCTCGAGAAAGACGTAGCTCGAATCGAGAGTGGGCAAATATTTTGTTCGTTAAATATCGTGTTTTAAGACGTGTTTTAGCCGTGTTACTCCATAGATGTTGCAGAAGATAGAAGAGCGAGCCACTGAGTCTTTCGATATTGATTGAATTTACGGTCTATTGTCCTGTTGTTTAGCTGTCTTTATATTTTCGAATGATCGTAGAAAATAGAGCGTCGAATTCGGCATAGATTTGCAAAGACGTTTGCAAACTGTTGCAAGCGCGTGACTTTTCCTTAGAGAATCGTGCGTAACACAGCAAGATAACTCTATAAAAAGATCTCATGTGTACACTGTACACGCCCGACTCGCACAAACGAAATCTCATCAAACAATCTCGAGAACCAGGCTTCCTCGTTCCACATTCAGGAAACGTCCCGTCCACTAAACACCCATTGCGAATTTCGCCCGCACTGCTCGTAAATAGAGAGAGAGAGAGAGAGAAACGTAGACGAAGAGGAGTTTTCGAGTCATTAACGCTCGAATTCGCGCCTACGTCTTCACCAGCGTTGAAATTCGGTTAAACCGCTGACAGTTCCTGCACAACGATGTGTCGTTCATTCGAATGCTGGTGCGAACGGCCCACGCGGTTTCTGGTCGGGATGCGTGCACACACACGGGGGACAGTTCGATGAAAAGAGCCTGGTGTGCACACACGTCCCGTAAAATCTTGTTACCGGGGGCTAAAGGGACTCCTTTTCGCGACATGCGAGCAGAGAGACCCGGTCAAAAGCAATTTCGCCTAAACCAAGCCGAGGCTCACGGCCACGCGCACGCTTCTCCCTTTCCATTTCACCGCCTGATTTTCATCACCCTCGCTCTGTCTCTCGAGCCACCCTCTTCCGCCACGTCTGACCATCGAGCCACGTCGTATCCTCTGCAAGTCGAAATAACGTCGCTTCGTCGAGAGAACCGAATGCAACGATGCGACGCCAACCGATAAGGATATTGAATTCCATGTCCGCGTAATGATCGCAATAACAGGGAACAGCACCGAGTTAGATAAGCAGCGCTGTTAAACGATCGAGGAAATTGAGGTTGAATCCTTGGATCTACCGCCGCGTTTGAGGTAACGCGTGCACTAGGAGAACCCGACCGAGGATTCCAAGTCGAGATGTCGTAATTTGCTTTGACACGAATGGATCTTGCGTTAGAGTGGTGGAAAGTTTCTAGCGAATAGTTTAGGATATCTGATCCGTTTCTTTTTTCCTTTTTTTTTCTTTTGTGGGAATTTTTTATTCGTTAACGATGTAACTACCAAAATGCAGGAGTAGAATAAAATAATCCCTAAATATACAGTTCAGTACGATACTACAACTCGACAACGTAAAATAACTTTCACTCTCAATTCGATTCAATGTTTACCGCGTAAATGCATCTTGAATACTCGTACAATTTACATTTGCACGTTCTCTTTTCCTCTATTTTACAATCTCTTCCACTCGCTTCAGACAAATTACGCAAACATCTGTACGACATATTTCTTCGCATTTTTGTCAAATTGCATTCAATTTTATACCGATTAAATACTCGAAACTCATTGTCGGCCACTCTATCGTCAGTTATTCTAAATATTCTACGAGATTACGTTCACATATCGTCAATTCTAGCGATAGAGATATAAAGTGATATCTAATATTTCCTGGAAAAATACGTCAGCATAACGTGAAAAAGAAATTGGATCATTCGTCGAGCAAACGACAATCGATACTCCAGCATGTTAGAATTACACAAACAAAATAAATTGTGTAATTATACGCGTTCACGTCCAGCCACATGCAGTCCTTTCTCACTTCTGTCTCGTTAGCGTGTAATTAGTGGTACTAATTCACGCTGCTTCGGACATTAACGAACATATTTGATTCTGGTCAGCGTGTTAATGCGCCGGTACTATTTTCATTAGCGTGTCTGAAGCACGTGTGTGAGCCTTTATACATTTTTAATCCGATACCTGTGTCCGCGTCGCACTTCGTTCGCGAATCATTACGACATACGAGCAAGATCCGCGTGATGTAAATTTCCTGCCGATCCACGCAACGCGGATATCC
This sequence comes from Bombus impatiens, assembly GCF_000188095.3. Classification (NCBI taxonomy): domain Eukaryota; kingdom Metazoa; phylum Arthropoda; class Insecta; order Hymenoptera; family Apidae; genus Bombus; species Bombus impatiens. Next base: position 545,753 of record NT_176532.1, on the reverse strand, counting down.
CACTGTATGCTAATACATATTTACCAGTTTCTTTGGCATTCTCCGCTGCGGTCTGTAAAAGGTAATGAGTTTCGTAGTAAAATCTCGTAAAACAACGAGTCAGAATTCTTTATGCAAAATAGCGAAGCATTCCATATAACGTAAACGAATGGAAATGACGAATACGTATGAATAATTAATCTGGAACGAATTAGACCAACGGAAAGAACGTCGGACGAATATTGTCATTTTTACGAAACACTTTTTATTCGCGACAAAACGACTGATTGTTGCAGAAGTCTGTAAGAATCTACTTCGAGCAACAGCTTGTTAACAGAGACAAGTTTCTTTCAAGAAATTATTACCAAGTTACTTTGTAAGTAGCAAAACAACAGGCGACACTGAATGCGCTGTTTAATGATATAATACCTTTGTAAAGATACAAACTATCGTTAGGAACTCTTTGAGCCAACAATTTGCAACTTCTTACATACGAATCGAAGTTATTACGGAACAATTGGAAGTGAAAGTAAAAGCCAGGCAACGCGAGTACAACGCAAATTAATTCTGGAAATCGATGTAAGTAGCGATTAAACGATGTAGATACTCGAAACTGTAACGAATCCTCTATCCGGACTGGTCGACTGAATTTTCCACGATAAATTCCGCTAGACTGTAACAACGAACGGTAGCTCTTTAACGATATCTCCATTCACTCGACGACTCGACACGATCAATATCCGTTAAACACTCGGCATTAATCCAGGTGCTCGAAACTGGCAATTGTATCCCGAAATTGCGTTACACTCGCTACCATCGGGAGGGAGGGGAGAGAGAGCGAGAGAGAGAGAAAGAGAGACACGCACACAAATAATTTTGCTCGCCAGAGATTCATCGATTATACGATATTCGCTGAACAAAGTTTCTCTTTGTACGTTCATTTACGCGTGCGAAATCGTTCGCGTGCAAAAGGCGTCAAAATGTCCAACGATCGTTTCATTCGAAAGCGAGTACGCGAGAAACGGTTTAATCGCGATCTCACGGCGTTTGAACTCAAACCGGAAGTGGAGGCTTTCAGCGATAAAACGCTCTTTCTATTCTATCTTCCTCTTCCTTCGCTCTTTGGCAAGAGAGCCGCCACTCGAAAAGGTTTAAGAAGCAATTAACCGTGATAACGCGTAATTAACGCCTGTGGTGCGTGCACATGCGAACACGGCCATTAATTAAGATGTATACCGGGTCGACGCTAATGAAACGACGAAGGCAGCTCCCTTAACGATCAGCCCTGTTAGCGCGCGGTTAGAACCGTCAAATGAATCAAAGAGCTCTTCTCTGATTTATTTCGCTATTTTTACTTTATTCTCCGCCGTTCGCACTATCTACCATGTCGAGATACTTTCGTCGTGATAACGACGAGAATGGGAATAATTTTTCTCGTAATAATCGGACGATCGCAGATATCAAAACGATGAAAAATATCGATGTACGAAAATACTGATAGTTTTTGGCTTGTTTCTCTCAAGCTATAAACAATTTTATTTTACGCTAGAAATATATCGACGTACGAATGCATCGGGTGTTACTAATTATTCCAATCATATTTATGTTATCTTTCTAGTCCTCGAGTGTACGAATACACGTCGATTAAAATAGGTCAGCTATTATTCAGGACTAATGAAAAAAGATTGTTATTTTTTATCCGACTACTTTTATGTCGTGGTATTACACGAACGGTATTTTCTATACTATCGTGAAATCGAAGCTCAAACGTTCTAGCAGACTCGTAATAAAAATGCAAAAGGTAAGCAAGCAATCGGGCCGGAGATTTAACGAAATCGTCAATCACGAGGGAACCCGTCGATCGGCGAGTGCTGTCGCTCGAATGGCTCTCGATTACCTAACCCAGACCAGCCATGTGCTGGCCGTCACCCGTACGAGAGGCGCGAAACGCTTTCCGGTGATCGACAGCCGCTTCAATTTCAGGCAACGCGTTAAAATTCGCGTTAGCTTCGCTTATCAGTCACGCCAGTTTTGTAGACGCGCCGAGATGCCGCGAACATCAAACGACTGGCCGAATTTCGCCGCTTCTCCTTAGCTTCTACCCCGTGCACGGTTCGTGATGATTTGTCTTTGACGAATCACCGTTTGCGAGCTTGTGACGCGTCTCTCTGTGCGACCTCTTTCGAGCCTCGTACGTGCAACCCTTTGGCAATGGGGAAGCGAGGCCAACCTCAAAAGAGGTACTTCAGCTCTCGCTTTTCTGTTGCAGAGTTCCTACAACTCGTTTCAGGCCAGCTGTCACACTACTTTCCTTTTGCCTCTCGTTTGTTCGCCTTTTCCCTGTGTTTCCTTCATTCCGCGTTAATCTGCGTCTTTCGTAATTTCGATATTTTTAAGTGCAAGTCTTTGTTCGTGCGTCATAACGAAGAAGCTTATTTTTTGTAAGCAATAAATCACGTAGATTCTTAGATCGATTAAAAATATTCCAATATAAAAATCCATCGAAAAATAACTGTCAGTGGCGATAATAAAAAGACCGTGTCGATGAAAAATCTCTGTTAGAGAAAAATTCTCGCGATTTATTCGATATCTTTATTCCAATTTATATTTTTATTCGGGTTTATCCGTGGAGCAGAACGAAGAGAAATACGGTTCGAGTTTCTGAAGCGGAGTGACGGCGGTTGCCGGACCAAAGTGCCAGTTTATTGCGAACAACCAAGCCCCAGGAGTGTTTGCCAGCCGGGAGAGGATCCCTTTCCAAGTAATGCGTTTCTAGCAACTGTACCGACCTAAGTACTACTCGGAATCGAGTTCTTCAGTTCGATTAAAGTAACACAATTGGATCGCTTAGAACGGCTTAGGAAACTTGCTCCCCGCTTAGGGAACGTTTCAATACCATCGCGGTCTCGAATTAACGACCGGATTAAAGAGTTTAAATACTATCGACTACTTTCTTTTATCATTCTAAGTTGATAATTTTCTATTCTGTTTCTCGTTTTCATCGGTTCTAGTTCTACGATAAGTAAATTAATTTAATATTAAGTTGTAACATTGTATTAAAGCGTCGTGCTTTATGAGATCTCAGGAAAGATATATTTACGTGTAACACGCGAAGCTGGAAAAATTAAAATCACAAAAGAGATAATTTACGTTTAAAAATATTTGCGAAAAAGAAATGTTTAGGAAATTTAAACAATCGAATGGGACATGTCACAGGTACGTGGCAGCCTAATTTTTCGCCGAATTTTTTGCTTTTCTTCTATTCTACTTTCATGATAAATAAGTGAATACCCCATCCCCAATATTTCTGTTTTTGCACGAAAAACAAAATGGTTGGACCAGAACGACGGGGTCAACATACCGGTGTAACAATGTTTAAGATTTTTTTTGTTGCTCATCAACGAACTGCACTGTACACGCACGTATACACGTACGTCACTTTTCGTGGCAGTTTGCGGAACGCGTTAAAAACTACCCCTTTCTACCTCTCGACCAGGCAAAAAAAAAAACTTCAATTTGTTTCCTTTTTCTCTCTTGATTCCTCTATCCCTTTTTCATTTTGTTTTCCATGTCATCCTTCGCGAGGAAATGTTGATTCGCGGTGCTCGTGTAATATCACATGTACATATCCAATTTTAACGAATACACACCGAAAACACGTATTTGCTTCAACGACCCACCCTCCTCCCTCTCTCTCTATCTTGTCTCATTTTGGCTAAAATAAAAATCCTGAATTCTACGAACTGCTACTCTCTCCTACGAGAGTCGCTTGAAACTAAAGTCACACGGAAAAGTAGAAATATACGGCACGTTTAAGTCCTGTTCGCGGAAACGTCACAACTAAAGCTTTCTTCAGCAATAAAGATACGTATCTTATAAAAACACCTGGAGATCTATGCCAAACGACGAACAACTCGTGCGAGTCGCTAACAAATAGACCGCGGATTTTTATACATTTTTGGATAATTTGAAGGTCCAAGAATGCACAGCGCGTGTACACAATATGCAGATATATAAAATATTCAAACTATAGCGTTCGTTAAAACACGTAATAAGTAAAACAACTATGTATATATGTAGACACCATTTGTTCAATCATACGCGGAAGAATATAAATTTGCATAAACGTCCGCAGACTACGAATAACCGATACGACGACTGTAACCAATCGTTTAAAAAGAAAACGTGTAACACTCACGTTTCGTGGACGCCAGTACAAACACGATCCTCGCCTCGGACAGAGCAGCTGCCACCTTTTCTCCGTGTCGAGATTTCCCTCTGCAAGAATAGATAGAAAATCGTTGAATAAAGCTATCCGTATGGTATTCTTCGATGGATCATTGCGCGTCGTTCCATTTCTACGGATCACGAGGACGCCTCGTAGCACGATCCGACAGAGATATACAGCAATAACGAGACGAATATCGAGACGGAATCGCACGGACCTGCCACACGAACGCGGCAGTGAATTTCCGGATTATTATTCGATCCGCGCCCGGTTGATGGTCTACGATGATATAATCGTGTCGCCGACAACGTTTCTACCTTCGATCGTGCTACGATTCAGCCTCGCGTTATGCGGAACGACGGCAATCGAGTCGACTCGAAAACGAGAACGTCGCCTGCAACGAGTCAGCATTCCCGCATCTGCGAGACGAACAATTAACCGATAACGTATTTCGATCGATGTTCATTGTCTCGCTAGGAAGAATCAAACCGGGAAACAGATAGCGAGATGCAATGTACGTTTACGTTTGTTATACGAAGATAGGCCTGGCGGTACTTGCAAATGCTCTTCTCCACGAGAACTTTGTTATTACGTAGCGAATAATATTTTCTTACAATTTTGTACGAGAAAGTTGTTTCGTTTGAAATAATAGAATTCAACCTGTGTTCGGATGAACGTAGTTCCACGCTATATGTAGATATTGTGAACAACGTATTATAGATATTTTCTCATAAAATATCCAATTATTCCCGTGTTATTCTGATAAACACCATTTTCCTTCTTTAATTAGAGTAATTACAAGCCTCATTTGCATTTTGCGATACTACAACATGCAGAACCAAGGGTTCAAAAATATTTGACTGATCTCGGTAAACGACGCGGGATAACGGGCAACGAGCAGGTAAACGTAAAATTCTGCCTCGACTCTCGACTGGTCAATTAGAATGATCTTCTCTGCCATGGTCACGTAAACAGGGACGACCGACGAGTCAAAATACGAAATGCCTGGCAAAAATCTCCCGCAGAATTCTACCAAGACAATAGACAATAACCCCGGTGGTTTGGTCGTTTTCTCGTTTTATTCGTCCCTCTGTATTCCCAGCCACAAGCTGGACGAGATCCGCGTGCTACGACGATTCTTCCTTTTTCATTTTCAGCATTGCTTGAACGTACCAAGCCAGACAGATTTCTCGTACAAACCAGGTAACCAGAAAAATGTCATAGCATTATACCATTGCGTATCTTCAACCTGTTTACAGAGTTAGATTCCTTTGTTTGCCAAACAGCAGCTTACATTTTCCCTTCGCGTGTTATTACTGGAGATGAGACGTTTGAACAACGAGATGTTTCATATACACCAAAATCGTTTAACTTTCTTTGCGCAAACTCTTATCTTTTACGTAGGATAGATGGAATACAGCACTTTACAATTGCACGTCTAACTGTCGAATCAGGATATCAAAGTTTTACTTTTCGTAGAATTCGATTACTCGTAAGTGGATCTCAGATTTCTCTGCGTTCGTTCGAGCACACTTTATAAGGTAAATCGATAAGATGAAATGTAATGTTACGATTAAAGATGGAAAAATGCATCAAATTATAAAATGTAAAAATACATAGAGTGCATTAAAAGATATTCGGAGTACAGAATTCGCACGAATATCGCAAGTACTGTAAAGAATGAGATTCGGAAGCATTTAAGGAATTTAAGTTCACAAACTGGTGGTTTCGAGTAATTTGGCAAATGGATTTTCATCGCGCTCTTCGGATGTGCACACTATGGTCCGTTTTAGCATCTTCACCGATGTGTCGCGATGCTTTTATCTACTTTGCATTCAAAGGAACGGGGCTTGTGCAACACTTCGTTAATCTTCCACAGGCGATATCAATTTTGGTTTTGAATTCCTATGCCATCATTGCAATTCATTCTTATCAACGATATTAAACATAACATCGGTTCTACCTTATCACTCTTTCCGAGTACCGAGTGATTTTCTTCCTTGCAATATTCACGAGCTATTCGGAACTTTACAAAAAGATTCCAGTCGTATGTATATATGTGTAGTATCTAAATAGTCTAGAGTAAGGACAAGAAAGGATGTTCTGTTTGAAGTGAAATTTAATTTTATTTTAACAAGCAATACCCAATGCAAAAACTGACTACAATATCTTCGTACGTTCTATTCTAACACTCGGCTCACAACTTCTGTCTTCCCAGGTCAAAAAAATGCTGACCCTCAACCCTCGCACCCTTCTACCACTCCCTTTACTCATTTAGCTTTGACGTCACCAAGGCATACACTCTTACACACTCTCTCTCTTTCTCTCTTTCCCAGCGCTCTTACGATTCTTAGTTTATACCTTAAATTTACAACTTATACCATCCCGAGAAAACTGGAACTGGAATATACGATAGACTAAGCGTATACCCCCTTTTATTTGATATTACATATGTATGTATGTATATCGTATGTACAATTACATATATTGGTTGCTAAAAATTTCCATCCAAAGTGTAATTTCACTATATCGTTGAGATAAATAATTTCTGAAAGAACTCGGCATCTACCGTATAAAATACACTGTTGTAAAAGTTTTTGCAGGAATTTTATTAACATATAAAATCCACAAATACAGAGCTACACTCTGATCAACAACTTCTGACAACTTCTGACACTAATCGATTGAATTGAAAACTACAAAGAATTTAGGCAGAATCTTAACACGAAATTCAGCTTTAATAAACAAATTTTCGCGTATTTCGCTCATATCTATGGAGAACGAGTATAAGTTAGCGTAGGTGCGCGAGAGTGGCCCTCGTCGCACTCGCGGAGATAAAGCTCGCGAAAAGTGGTGTTTATCCCAGCGCAACGAGACAAGCGTAATTCAGGTAGGTCGGTGACGCGAGCTTCTAGCCGACTCGTAGAAGCTTCACAGAGATATTTTAGTACCAGGGTAATTTAATTTTCAGCCTTAGCACCGTTAAATCTCGTTCGTTTCGGTACAAGAGAGGGTCGACGGGAAATCGATAGCCGTGTAACGCGGGCCTCGCCGAAATAATTGATACGAACGAGGAAAATCCATTTCTGGTGTCACTTGGAAATTAAACATCAACGTGGATTACGACGAGGACAGGCCGACTGAGTTTCAAAGTCAAAAATTCCGTCGTTGTTCCCATTTAAATGGAGCCAGCAAGAAGAAGCAAATGGCTGAGTAAGAGCAAATTCTCTGCGCCCGACGTGTCTCGGTTGGTCAAAAGTTTCGAACAGCGACGTTTGCCTCTTTGCAACGAGATCTTCCTCCATCGACCAGACTTCGAGAAGTCTTTATCCGAGGTTCGATGGGATTCGATTCATCTTACCCTCGTCGATATGAATACTGAGAATTTCCAAGTTTCGGTAAATGGCGGAGAACTGCGCAAATATTCTGCCAACCCTGCTGTTCGCTACTCTCTAGTCGTGCATTTCACACAATTAACACAACGTCGATTCCTCGAAACATCTGCGAAGAATTTCGTACGATTCGACGAACGTCGTTTAAATTATATACCACTCGGGATTGCTACTGCTTACCTCCGACCGAACAATTCATCGGAGTTCTCGACAAAGTCGAACAATTTCGCTAAAATGAAGGGGGTAACACGCGAATACACGGAGCGAAAGCTGGCAACTCTTCGGTTCAACGTTAACAAGTTTATCGGAGAACGCGTAAGGTGGCCGGAGCTAATTAATTAGGAGGAACAATTTTCCACGGATATAAAGAGAGGACGAAGGTTTGCGCGTGCGCGCGATCGCATTGGTAGCGACGTCAGCCGGTTTCGAAGCCAACAGACTTACGTGTACACACGTGCCTGCCACAGGTCGATAAATTATTCAGCAGCAGGACGAACCGCCGACAGGCGTCGTGGGCTAATTAACCTCGTTATCGCGTGTGCACGTTAGACCAGACCCTCCGCCAATCGAACGTGTTCTGTACCTCGATCTTCCGGTTCGAGGACCTTAAGGAATCTCGGTCTTATCAACCTGTTCGTTGAAACAATGGCTATAGTCGATACGAAGATTGACATTGTCGTGACTTTAATCGAACACTTCGTTCCTTTCCTTTTATGATCAACCTAATGCCTTGCCATATAACATCGAGTTGCATTTGCAATTTGTAGTTACGACTCGCATAAAGATTGCATTCATACTAAAGTTTAGTTAAGGGCCTAATCTCAGTTTCAATTTCTAAGATAAGAGAGATTATTAAGTATAAGGCCTGGCCATCAAACTCGTCCAACTGCCACGCTATATGACAAACTATTCTAAAACACGCGCACGATCATGTAATATGTAACGATCAATTAATTACTACACTGTGTTAGAGACGCAAATCCGTCACAGAATTCCCTCGTAAACGGTAGATCGTTCTGCCATAGACAGACATATCGATCTACGTTGCCGAAAATGTGTGAGGCCTGTCCATAACATTTGCTCATTATCGAGCAGTATTTTACGATTTAAAGACAAAGATATTGAAGACGTTTGGTAAAATAATGAAAATATAAAGTACAAGCTCTTGCGAGGCGAGATATACAAATTATTGTTGTTAAGTATACAGGGTGGTTGGTAACTGGTGGTACAAGCGGAAAGGGGGTGATTCTACGCGAAAAAAGAAGTCGAAAATATAGAATAAAAATTTTTCGTTTGAGGCTTTGTTTTCGAGAAAATCGACTTTGAATTTCCGCTCGGTACGCGTGCGGTACGTTATAATGGATCTCACTGTAGGTCGTTGTCTCGATGGAAAAATTAAAAAAAAAAATTAAAAAATAAATTTTTATTCTATATTTCCGACTTCTTTTTTCGCGTAGAATCACCCCCTTTCCGCTTGTACCACCAGTTACCAACCACCCTGTATAAGAGCCCGGTAATCACTAAACCTTGCTAGTATATGGAATTCGTTCAGAACTCACAATTTTATTAGAAGGATAAATCGTGTTAAAAATTTTGAAAGATTCTATTTAGTTCCGTGACCACGAACTACGCGTACGATACTTCGATATTGCGTCGTCTGTTACTGTTACAATAAGCAACGAAACCGTCAAGCAACCAATGCAAGAATAATAAAGCGAAATGTTAGTTAAGATATTAATTAAACGTGTGATTTCTGCGCGACATGGAAAAATGCCGATTTGGAAGGAGATTCGTTGGCAGCGTGAAAACGCATCGAAGCGGAACGCTAATTAAATTCGTTACCAAATTTACACGCGCCTCCGTTGACGCGACGTGACCGCTCGGCCAAGTTCGACGACCCGACAGAACCGGAAGCGGCTGAATATTTCGACGGTAAGTGAACTAATTGTCGCCGATTCGTGGGGGATACAGAAACGAGGGACAGCCGAATTGCGGAATGCCGGTGGAGCAGGCGCCCAACGATAATAGGATTCGCAGGTGACGACGTTAATAGAAGGATTTCGAGTAGAACTTCCCCGTGGACTAATTAACCTTGTTATTTCGACCATGGTGACAGAAGGTCGCTGCCGGTGATGTAACATTCGCTGCGCTAGATGTCAACCTAATGGAAAGACAGCATCGTTTACAAGCTCGACTTGAATAATCGACGTTCATCGGGCTCGATGACTCTCCACCATCGGAGGAATCCACGCGATCGTTCGCGTTAACGATGTTCGCTGTTTATCATCGCAACGGTTCATCGACCATTTATTTCTTCTCCGTAAAGACCGATTAATCATCGATACCTCTGTTGCGAGACGAACTTGCTCGTTTCGTGGATTTCTCACGCGAAAGTGAAATTATAACGTTCGGATGAAACTGTAACGGTTAATTGAGTTGTGAAGTTTGAGAAGTAAAATGGTTGAACTTCAAGTTGTTCCCGGTACAAGATGTAGACATATTACGTCTTCATACACCCTAACTGTATAGTTACGTATATCCAACTATGTTTGTACAAAAATATTTGTATTATTTATGTAAATATGAATAAGAATTGCGTAAAATGCACGAATAACCATTTAATTATTTGATCGCTATTAAATGAACAATTAATTAGAAATATTTCTGTAGGGTTTCAAACACGATAAATAATTAACTGTACAATTAATACTTTGATATTTTGATTATATAGCTTTAATTTCCCAAGATATGTTCTTCAGATTTATAAGAAGTATCTTTAAGAGGTATTGATATGTTTGAATCAATTATTACGTTTAATCGAATAATTCTATTATTCGTATAAGAATTGATAGATAAATGTCTTCTGGCAGATTAGCTCAACTATAGAACATGCGACCCACAGGTGGCCCAGCATACGTGTGGTTTCACTGACCATCCACTAAGGTCACAGAACTGCAAACTTGTTAATTTAGATTTGTATTCTTGGACCACGTTCCCACACAGACTAACGTCTCGATTTTGACAAGAACCTTGCTTCATACATATTACGATACTAAAGGAAACACCGTATTTCGCGAAGCCGAAGCAATACCGCAGGTGCAACGGGGTTAAATAAATACCATTATTTCTGTGAATTTCCAAGGAAAAATTTCCATGACGTAGCAAAAGCCATGGACAACCGAGAGAAAGGAAACAGAACGAAGCGATGGTGAAAAAACGAGGATTTGACGAATTCGCTGGGAACGTCGAACTGGAACGCCAATACTACGAGTCTCGCGTTTAAACAGCGCACGTTCTGTCCTGCTATAACCATGGAAAGAGAAACAGTGGCAGAGAGCCGGGGATTTTCGAAGCAGCAACGGTCCAATTCTTTGAAGAGAATTCGAGCTGGGAGCACACGTTCTTGCCGGTCACCATCCTGAAATAACCTCGAACGTTGTTACAGCGGTCAGCCGTTTTGAATGCCTTCGCAACCACTCGAGCGTTTCTCGTTAAAACGACAGAGACACATCTCCGCTCTCGTCTTTACACTTTCGAGAATTCCACGCGAATATCAGATGGACGAGACAGGTAACCTCATCTGGTTACGCTCGAACGAAAACTCGGGACATGGTATTCGTCGAAAAACCAACCAAATTTTCTGATGGATCCCCAGGATTCTGTTAACAACCTTTAGGTAGATGCATTTCAGGATGAACGAACCTCCCGGTGATATATTCGATGGCTTTTACTAGAAATTACGACGTTTTCGTCTTCTTTTTTCTTCTTTTTTTATGTTAGCGAGATTGGAGATGTTTGAAACGTTGAAACAGAAGATACACGAGCAGAGCATGTACACGGTGCCTGGTAACTAACTGGTAGATGGTACAACAGTTAATTCGATAAAATGTCATGAGCAAAAACGTGTCAAATCGAAATTTACTGTTAGTAGATATATATCAGCCTGATTTTGAAAATGGTTTTTCTCAAAATCGAAGCTTCATACGCAAAAACTTTATTTTTCATCTATTTTTTTTTTTCACGCGGAGTCACTCTTCCCTCGGTTGTACCAGCAGTTACTGGACACTCTGTACAGAACGTGGATGTAAACATAGAAGAGAAGAGTGAGAATTTTCGTGAGCAAATGAAACAACGAGGAACAAGCTTCGTAAATTCACGTTTTGCCGGCGGAACTGGAAGAACTCCTGGGAGATCACCGCGTGGTGTTCCTCGCTTTTGAAAATCAGAAACGCGCATACAGATAAAGCGAAATTTACGCAGTACCGTGTCGGATCGCGTGCGGAACAGAACGTCCAGGGGGCGGTAAATCAAGTGAGAAATATTCTTGTCGGAGCTTTCGGATTCGTGATAGAAAATAGACAACGGAGAAGATAAATTACGTCCGCGGATCCAGCGTATCGAAATCGGCCCGGAATTAAGATAATGGTACGCATACGAAGATATACAAGGTATTGTAAAAATTAAAGATCTTGAAGTGTTTCTAAAAAGAGTAGTACAAAACTTTTAACAAGTATCGCTCTTGGAGTCGATTCTACCGATGTTGTATTAAAATTTCATTTTGCTATAACGTAAAACGATATTTCGATCGAATCTCTGGTGGGCAGACAGGATGAAAATGCCCTTCGTATTCAAAAAAAATTTTTTTGGTAGGACCACTTCTGTGTTTTTAACGAAATGAAATGAGTTGATCTTAGATCCTACATTGTATTCCTCTTGGCAAAAACTATAGGCTCGCAAAGTCTTCGGTATATTTTTCCTAACATCCTGCATATATTATACATATTACAGGTACGCGTGTACACAGCAGAAATTAAACGCGAATGAATAAACATAGGTTAATCAGAAGTTATTACGAATTAATTAAACGAAAACCAACGAATCAGTCGCAGAGTGAATCTGACGAATTAACGCGATACCAGTGCGGCGAAATGAAAATTAACGCGGGTAATCTTATATGAATACGAGTAAACTCGTCCAACGGCAGCTAATCGCGAGAATACGCGCGGGTAAACTGCAAACTATGTTTGATTAATGCGACTGAATGAAAATGAACGTACGATTACTCGCACGAAATACGAACGACAGACTATCCACGAAGCCCTTGATCGATGCACGGAAGTCGACAAAATCCGGCAAATCGATCGCTGACGATTTGTCGGTTGAAGCGGAATATTTGTGCGAGCAGAGATATTTCGAAAATCTGAAATTCGCAAACAGCGCGGAAAACTGGCAGATTGCGAAGAGGATCGGCTTGGTTCGGCCAGGGAACAATGGAGGGGAATGTTGTTTTACACAATGTACAAACGTACGTATTCGCGTACTGACGGGTGAAGCTCGTGGAGCGAGCGATAGGCCAGCAGAGAGTGTAGTGGAGAGCTTATGAAATGACGCGACAATCGCATCGAGCGATTGGTGTCTGACAGCGGATCCCAGATTAAGGTTCGCGTCGTGATACTAGCGTCGAACGTCGAACTACCGACAAGCTTCGAGTAATTAGAGGATAACTGTGATCGTATCGCAATCAACGCCTGGCTGGAAATTCGGTTAATCGACTAGTTATGTTAGTTAACACGGAGATGTTAGTTATCTTTGATAGTTAGTTATCTTTGTTAGTTATCTAGATGTTAGAATCTTTCAATCGATCACGCCAGGAATTCTTATTTTCTAAAGTGTCTTGCAACGATTTTATCAACGAATAACACCTGTTCGTTTCGTTGATCTAACAATGTCTCCAGGATCATCAGAATAACCAATTTTATCTACAAAAGCTATCTATCCATTCGTCGTTTATGTTCATCGTGACGTTCGATCACATTAAAAGAATCCTACCATCTACGGTGGGTCACTTAATACAAAAATCTTTTATGTATTATATATCGTGTGTATTATATGAAATATCTTGAAATTTCATTATCGCTGTTATGAGACTCGATCGTCATAATTATATTGGTAAAGCTTAAAACAAGCCTGATCACAGAGCTAAAGAAAATTTCAACACGAGCCACTATATATAAATTAATGTCAAGCTGAATCTAACGAAATTTCACGGGATCTTCCATAGGTATTCGTATCTTGTACAGTACAGATCAGTTACATCGGTACATAATTATCTTCCAGGGACTGGTTGCAAGTACGAAGATATATCGTCGTTTGGAAGCTCGCTCGATCCATTACCACCGTTCGCTAATTCGTGTTTTATGTACCGTTCCGGCGTTCCCGGTCATTAGGCCGGCACCAGTAGAATGCAAGCGACGCAGATCTGGTGGCATTGCCTCTGCCCTGTTATCGAGGTATCTCCCACAATAACCAGGGTATCGCTGTCCTCGAATCTGGCGTGCACGTAAAGCCTTAAACCAGCCTGTGTAGACGCCGCGTTCCCGCCCTTTGACTACGTGAAAGGAATTTCCTTCGTGGCATGGCTGGTTACCGATGGAATGCGCAGAATGTCAGAGTAAACTTTCCTTGGCCGACGGGAAGTCGTCGTCGTAATAAATAAGGATGCCATAGACGTCAAAACGTACGCGAAGAACGACGTTCCGCTACTTTTCTTCCAATGGTTTGTAACATCACGATTTGAAAATTCTTTGAGAGATTTGAAAATACGCAGATGCAATTGCTCGACGCCCGTATTTTTCACGGCTCGATCATTAAAAATATTAGGTCGTCCGAAAAGTTTCTTTCATTTTATAAGGAAACAATGGATGCACAACATTTTCCCTTTTGTATTATTTTATCGAATTACGTATGATCCATTTTGTTCTATCAAAATAAAGATTACAGAGATTAGTTTTCAAGAGTTCAGAGATTAGGTTTCAAGTTTGTATAAAAAAGCATCTTTGTAAAAGAGGTGTCTGTAAAAGAAAGACACTTTCCGGACGACCTAATATAATAGTAATTTCTGACAGTGACGATGTTGATACTTTGGCAAGTGTCATGCACTTGGACGAACTAATCTTCAAAAATCAACGAGTAAGATTTTTCACATCAGCTCGCGATGCAAATGAGCTAAAAAGAGCAAACTTTATCAACGGATAATATGTTTCCTTGGCAAATTCTTTTCTTCGTCGAAAGAAGAGGAAATCAGAAGGTTAGATCTCGGTTAGGAAATCGATAAAGAGGCTAATTGGAATCCCGGTGTCGACGGTATTACAGGATCTGGCTGTTAACGCGGCAAATTCCGTGAGTAAGCCACGCTTCCCATTTTGTTTCTTTTCCCGTTTCAGCTGCTTCATTTCTCTCGATATTCTATCTCTATATTTCTCTTTCCCCTTCAGAAACTCGTTCCGCTCTTACCTTTTCTTCTTTCTACGCTTTCTCTCGCCTCGTTTTCTTTTCCGTAAGCGTAGGAGCGTAATTCAATTTTGTCCGAGAGACGAATCGATATGTAGCGAACAGGGTGCGGAACGTTCATAGAAACGGTTGCCACTCAGCTGGTACAAGGAAAGTTTCTTTTTTTGCGGCTTACTCGGGGTTAATGCCGCCCTATGCTTGACCCGTAGTCACCCCTGGAAGTCTCGTTAGTTCGCGAGGGTAAGAACATTCGGATCGAAGGAAATGAATAGATGTTTGTTCAAGGTCGGTTAGGCACCCCGCATTTTCTTGGATCGATTATGGAAATGTTCCTACCGCCAGAATCCTTCGTTTCGTCTCGATAAATAAATACTCTGACGATGGTATTGTAAGCATTGCGATAGGCTCAAGTAAAACTTTTATGCATTTACGGGAAATTCGAAGGTGGATATAATATGTCCGAAGCATCGTAATCGCTTAAATATTTGGCGAGCAAAAATTTTCTATCTAAATTCCATTTTTCAACTATCTTCGTACAAGTAGAAGATCGCATAAATACTGCAACACTACAAAACTTACTACTTAGTACTGCAAATACTTGCAATATTAAGGAACAAAAATTTACAAACTGAACTCAATCCCATCGCTATTAATCATTAAACAAAATACGGGGTTGTAAAATCAACGACGCGTTCTAAGTACAGGGTTGCAAGGGGGTATGTAATCGTACACGCGAGTCTAAAGTGTCACCGCATTAATCAGTGCTGTCATTCGAAGGCCTAATGCACGTACAGAACTTTGTTACATTTCATGCTGGCACCTGAAGAAGCTATCGATCATTCACGCAATCCAACTTTTCGTAACGTGGAAGTTTAATGACGCGCAAAGTAAATAGATTCTCGGAGGCGGGTTACGCTTCCGGTTTCTCATATACGGACCATAAAGAGAGAGAGAGAGAGAGAGA
>NT_176532.1:415554-529074 GCF_000188095.3 Bombus impatiens | reverse complement strand
GGACCATAAAGAGAGAGAGAGAGAGAGAGGGAGGGAGGGAGGGAGGGAGAGAGGCTGCGCGTTGGTCTTGTCGATTTTCCACGCGGGACCAGATTAAGTTCGACGGAACATAGATTACGGTGACACGCGGCGTTGCTGCAGCTTCCGCATCCGGGTGTTCGGAGCCGACGAACCGTACAGTAATCCTATCTCACGCGGTTCGATTCGTCGCCAACACGGCCCGCCATCCCGTTTCTGTCACCGCGCATAAAACACGACGCTCTTGACGCGATTACTGCCTCCAACCGAGTCACCGCCATTCGTCGTCCGATACGATGTCGCATTATGCATGCCTCTGTCACGCGAATCGCCGCATCAAACAGCGTCGTTTCGTAATGAACGATACACGGCCAACTTGATTCCCTGAGCAGTTCGGACCAGCTTTGAGTGGCGAAGCTTTGATAGATTTTCAATGAGACGACAAAGAGACTCGTTCGATGAATCGGGCCAATGTACGACGGCCGTTTCACGTTTCAAAGCTGAAACTTGTAAGTAAGTCGCGATTGATCGATGTTTAACCTCTTTACTGTTGAATCGGTACAGTGGCTAGCGAGAGTGTCTAAGATCGTTGAAATCTTTTACGAATATATTAAGCGCGTTATACCATCGCAGTCGTGTCCCAATACATCGATAGTAGCTTCGAAATGTTTTATATAACACATATAATAGAATACATACAATTTTCTATAGTAGAAAAGTGAACCACTGTTCTTCAAGTTTTATACCACTTACAACAATTTCTAAATACGAATGAACAATACTAATTGAACGATACAATTCTAATCGAGGCCATGGTTTTCTTAATCAGCACTGGAAACGTTAACTGCGCAGATACGCGGAGATACTGACACAGAGACAACGCCGTTAACGTCATTATACAAAAATTAGATAATGCAAGCACAGCTTAAATAATCAAGCATACTAAATTGCACCAAATGCTACTTGACGTACTCTAGGATACCGAACCTACCATTTACCTCGCAAGATTGAAACTTGCACTTTCTACCTGCCACATAATCAACAGTCAACAAGACGAAAGATTAAAAGCCTAACGGTTCTCCTAACACGCGTGTGGCGAATGAAAAGCAACGACTCGTTTAATCGTTCTATGTGAAAAAGAGGAAAAGAAGGGCCCGTTCGTGGAGACGATTCGACGGAATGAACAGGCAGAAATCTCGAGACATCCAATGTTCTATAGTCTAAACCACAAAAGGGGAAAAAGCCTTACGCAGCGTGCATCGATGTTAGAGATGGCGGCTTTTACGCCAGGCGAAATTAAAAGCGAGTAACAGCCTCCCCTTTTCTCTGTTTTTACGGTCCGGCGGTTGTATTTCTACCAGAGGAGCTCTTTGAAGATACTAGCAGAAGCCTTTCACCGAATCAAAAGGATCGCCCAAGTAGCTAACCTCCTCTGACTTTCGGTCTCGTTTCTGGTCCCATTTCGCTTCATCGAATCGACCGATTCGTTTCTAAAAGGATAATGCCAGCCGAGTTTCGTGAGAACTTTAAACGAAGCGACCCATCGCTGCCCTACCCATTCCCGAAAAATTCGATAATGTCCCCTTTGAATATTAAATGGAATTATAAAGAGTATTGGGGTTTAATTTAATTGAGCTAAGTCTGGAAAGTTTGCAATCAAGTTTGGAAGAAATTAATTATCATTAGTAGATTGTTAAACGGTAGACGCGTTGTTACCTGTTGTCGCTAACTTTTCGTTATTTATTAATCAACTTCGATATTTTACAAAATCTTGTCCCAATCACATAGTTTCTAATGCGTTACTCGACACAAATACAAAAGACTATTAGGACATTTTTTACAATTTAAAAAATATTTTAATCTCATTAATATTATTCCATAAAATATTTTTTGCCACAACTTATAGATACATTTATAAAACGTCGTTTCTGCATTCATAATCAGCAGCAAAGTTCGATAACGTTCGAGCGGTGCACTGGCTCCTGTCACTAATGCTCTTTGACTAGCACTCGTGCTTTTATATATTTAACCTGCCAGGCTACCAGACTCGAATAAGCTTTCCTGCGATAGAAAATAAGCCCAAAAGACATTTGATAATAGTTTCGTATCGTGCCTCCGATCGCAATATATAGTAAAGACCATTATCGTCAATTCACATTACCTTCGTATAAATGTCCCATTTCGCCGAAATAACACGGGACAACGAACAACCGTGTTTCCTCCCAATCAAACAGTAAATAGTAATCATCCCGGTGGACGCAAACACCATTGGTCATCCACGTGTTTAACTTTTTGCACGCGACTTGAAATAGACGAATATCTTTCCATAATTAATCTTCCGATTAATCATTCGGAAAACAGTTTCAAATATATCACATTTTAAAATATCATACCATCTAAATATGAATATATCGATGTATATATTATAAAACTTAAAATTGTTCAACCATAGCAAATACAAAATATAAATATGAATAAACTAACCGTCCTTTATTTGCAGCGCTCGTTTCTTAATTAGCGAGCTAACACAAACGTATGTTTCAGTAATACCCGAGTGAAAAAAGGATTAACGATTTCCACCAGACCATAACGAATCTTCATCGTCCAATTTCCTCGTCCAAATAAAAACACGCTATTTTTATCGCGATGATCGATAACAGCGGCAAATCTCAGGATATCCTGCGTGTTGGCAGTTAGAAATGATAATGAAAATGAAACCGAATGGTGAAGTATTCAGAAGGTAGGAGGGGCAGCAACCCTTCACCGGAAACGGTTGGAGCTGTGCCAGGATCGTTCGTCGGGATTCACTTCGGATATCTGGATGGTCTGGTCGACGCCTCGTGTCCGGGGGGATAGACAAACCGAATTTGGCTGGCTATGCATACGACCCGAGTCTTTGAACGTCGATCGACGAGACCCGTTCACGGGACGATATTCCGCCACCTGCTGACCCGTCACTGCTCTCCGACTCTTCTATTTCTGTCTCCTTGGGAGACACGTTCAGCTCGACAAGACGACCGTGCGATATTAATCCCACGCGATAGGGAGATACGTGCTTGTAGATGGGACGGATGTTACCCGGGCAACTTCTAGCTAAGCTGGAGCAAGGGGATGGGAGATTTTCTTCCCGTGTCACGTGCAATTTCGTGCCGCAAAATGCCACCCATCCTCGGGCAACTTTGCGAGACGCGTGGTCTCGTATACTTTGACGAACGTCGCTTTAGGCTGTATATACGTGGACGAGCATGCTTTTGTGCCATAAAATTCCTCGCGGTTTCGTGCTGCATGAAAGAATCTTTTAAACGTGTACGGCATTTTAGATTAGACGGAAGATGCGTTGTGTATCGATGTTAGCTTCGAAAATAGCAATTTTTAGCCCTTCGACGCTCTGCGTTACGCGTCGTAGTTGAACGAGTTATCAGCTAAGTGTAAATGGTATTTATTTTTGGGAAAATTGATCTTGATCCCTTGTATCATAATATAAAGATAGAGCGTAGAGTTATACTCGTGGGAAAGCATACGGTTCTGGTTTAATACCGAGAAGTTTACTTTAAAATTGTTACGTACATAGTTATAAAAAATACAGGCACGTACTATTCCTATATATCCATAGTATCAAATAAACGAAAGTAAAGTTATATTATTCGCGCTATCGTGTTTCTACAATATTATTAGTAGTTACTACGTGTTGAAGTGGTTACCACTTCTAAGAAAACTCTACATCTGGTCTTTTTTAGTTTTCTCAAGCACTGAAGCCATCGACAGCGTGTAGACAAAAGACTGCGACGAAGTCAGGCCATAAACAGTAGACAGGCGACGTTGGCTTCGGGGTTTTTCAGTTATTAGGCAACACAGCTAGCGTGCGGATCTGGACCAGCTCAAATTGTATTTTTACTTATTACACTTCTATTTAAATATATTTTCTACCTTACAATTTATCCACGTGTTTTCTCTGTTTACACACCGAATAACCTCAATACTACGGAAGACACTTTTATCGCATTTCAAAAGACGCCTGATCTTGAAATGGTAAATTATTATCCACTTAAATATCGAAACGAGATTCGCCGCAAACCGCAAGGTAATTTCACCCAGTGAAAATCTGAACGTACGTCTAGCCGCGCGATTATTCTCTCCTGCAAACAAATCATCCCTAATTCCGTCCCTGGTGACCACCGGCTGGCACTGTAATTCTCCGTAAGAATTACGCACAAAAACCACCCTGCGCAGCAACCAGCGCAGCACCACGCCCCACTGACGATAAATAAACCGTCGTGTACGTTGGAAAAGTCAACCAGTTGTTTGAACATTCCAGTTCGCTTTTCACGGCAGATCTGAGAGTGAAAGTCGGTATTTATAATTGTCGTTTTTCTTTACGTTCTAATTTAAGCAGTTGATCAACATATCGTTTAAGAGGTTCGTTAAAAAGTTTCTCGATCGAAAAAATCTACACGTAGTAACATCTGTTTAGAAGTTCAAGCACGTGCCACGAGCCGAAGAAGTTCAAGCACGTGCCTGGTTTCTTATGTACGTATCATCTTATTAAACTTGCTCGTCTCGAGCGAGTTGCGGTGAACGATACTGTCAATCTGCCCTCGTCTTTTCCACCGCCTGTCATCCGTTCCAACGGCTGTTACCGCGGAACCGCCCTCGAACCGCGAAATTACAGAGTCGTGCGGTGTTTCCAGCGAGAGCAACGTGTTCGCAGGCCAATTTGCCAAGCGGTGATTCTAAGTCCCGAACGAGAGATGTCTGCAAACGAGGCTACACATCGGTCGCCCGCCTCTGTCATTATCGGCCGCTAGGAGCTGGAGCACGAGTCTAGGTCGGCTTGAATAGTCATTAGCAACAGCAGGGGTTGGACGTTGATAAAGGGCGAGAGGAGCAAGGGTAGCGGAGGTGTAGCCGCGATAAGGTGTCTCCTTTCGGACCGTACCGATATCGTGTGGTTAATTTAATTAGAAGATAGGACGATTGTAAGATCAGGGTCGGATGACTAATTTTCAATGATTCGGTGGAAAATGTCGAAATTCTTTCGTTAACATATTTTCTTTGAAATATTTTATTCCTCATAAGCGCGGAATATATAAGAGATAGTAAATTATATCGAAAATCAAAATACAGCAGAATCCTTATAACGTGTAAAATGCAAATTTTCTTCAGACTTCTAATGCCAGGAGAACGATAATGATAACAGGGTATCTGTATGTTGAAGATATCACAGGAGAATTGGTTGTAGATGATTCGAGTTGATAGTGTCTGGCAATTTTATTATGTAAATACAATGAGACTTAATGTATGTAACGAGTGACTATCCTTGGCGGTCTTGTCGAGTGCGATACGTAACAAGTGTCGCTTTGATAAGGTTCTATTTATAATATTAAATATTGGAGCGTTATATTAGATACACTCGAGTACATTCAAACGTTCAGTTGAATGAAGAGCAATCAAGACAACGCGATGCAAAGGAGAATCGCGTTACACCGACAAAAGTGCCTTTAGTTTTGAAATCTTTCAGTTTTGAGAATTCTCTTTATTATTATTATTATTATTATTAACGTTTATTAATGATCTGAATTTTAATTACCGAAGTAGTTAAGATAAGACCAGTTCATAAATTTTCACGGAAATTTCAAATTGAATTTTGACGCTGCTCTCTTGTAAAAGATGAAATTCTAATTTAATCTAACGTTCAAACTGTGAATGAACAAATCCCACGCATCTTGGCGGAACATCGTCTCGCGAATTACCATAATTTTTGCGAGAATAACGATCGTTAAGCGTTCGTGGAGGCGATAGCGAGTCGTGGTTCCCGCGGAGGAACGATTTTGCCGCGTGTTTCGCGGCCTCTGTGGCGGTCCGCAAACCAACGTCGACAAGCGGACGAACGACCGCTAACGATGGTTAACGACCTTCAATGAAACAATGAACAACGACGCAGTACGCTGTTACCGAGCCGGCTACTGTAAATTTCCTTCTCCCCTCGCGATCGTTCCACCACCGCGATCATTGCGAATTTGTTCCTTCTCTACGCGTCCATCACAAAACATCATCGCGTTTCGGCATCGTTATTTGGCCATCAGTGGCTGCGAGACGAGGAGTCTGTATGCGTTTCATAAACACTCTAGTCTTTTCAAATGCGCAAATGATGAGTGTTTATGGCGGTTGCATCGTCGCCGCAGAGCCTCGGTCTCGTGTAGGGCTCGTTCATTGCTCCATTTAGCCACTTAAGACAGCAACTTGTTTACGAGTATAACGAGTATAACAAGTATAACGACTAAAGAAGTCGTCTTTAAAAGTACATGTACTCGTTGTTTAAATATGTTCGAATGGAATACCATAGAAAACTTTTATGTGTATATCGCGTGATTTATGTAAAACAGTTTGAAATTTCATTAACGTTTTAATAAGACGCGATTGTGTTAATTATATGAATAAAATTTTGAACCAATCTGAAAATGAAGCATCGATAATATACAATCATTGTTTGGTCAAATTTAACAAAGTAAGATTAGAATATAGTGTAGCCGTTACGCGTTATCTACGTTGTTTTTACAAAAGATACTATTCTATACTAGAAAGGACGCTAACATAGGGGACCAACATGCGACCTCATGACCGAAATCTTGAAACAACCCATCCAAGTCTGTTATCTTTTATTTGCACTGGAACAGCGATGGCAAATATCTAATCAGTGTCCTACTTCAACGAACCATGAAACGATAGACTCAAAGAAACAGACTCAAGGAGATCTGAAGATTCCGTGTAGCTTCGACCGATCTCTCTAATTCGTAAAGTTTCAAACTGAACCACCGGGAACGGACAGAGGGTTTTTCTACACAACTAAACTCGCTAAATAATTTCATTAACTCGGTGATAATGGCTGGCGAGAATCCTGACGTCGTCTGTTAACCTACCGGTAATTCATAGATCCATGAATTATTCCACGTGTTGCTGGAAATACGTTTAGTTAATCCGAGCGGAATAGTTGGGGCTAAATTAATAGATCGTAATTGTCCGAATTGTTTGGAACTAGTCGACGCAAATCGAATTGCAAACGACGTGTCCCCGGAAGCGGATTTGTCTCTCGACGACCGATGCGATCTTAATTTCTGAATCGCAGAGTTTCGACCAGAAACGATCGTGGAAATAGCCTGATTTGTCCTTCCATTTGTTCGTGCTGGCGTTACCACCGCGATTTCCATCGGTGGACACGATATTACGCACACATTGTCCCAATTGCACCGCGAATCGACGTGAAACGTCGATGTCCACTCAAGATACAACGCTCGTCGATGCGTACTCTTGATGAATTACCAGGCATCGGTGAATTAAATTAATGGAACACACGGATGACTCGTCGATGCGGCGATATTCAGCTGTCGTTGCACCCTCCAGGCCACCCGAGGCTAGAATATGCTCGATTTTATCGGAGATGGTCGTTTATTTATGAATTTCAATGGATTTGGTGTTATCAGGTGATCGAAATTCTCGATTCAACCCAGCTATTGTCTCCGAATTTTTCTATTTTCGTTCTGTTCTTGTCGAAACGAGTAAAATAATCTTTAAACAGAGATATCGTAAGAAATTCATCGATAATGAAAAATACGATTGAGTTCAAAATTACCCGTTTCCGGTAATTTTCTTTATTACTATATATATATATGTCTCTATCTTAAATTTAAATTGATCTACGTGTATTGTTAAATCCATCACTTTTCAAACACGACTAAAGAAATTTCTATTAAATTAAATCTGTATGATAAGAATCTATTAAATTTGATGCAAATGAATCTACTTTACATGCTAAAACTGAAAGAATGGAACGAGATATCGGTACCCTGATCTTACTTTGTTAAATTTTATCGCGCTCGAATTTTACACGCTACGCTATTAATTCTACGAATTAATGTTCCACACGAACCTTGTCAAGTAACTGAAGAAGGTCGAATTATCAATTGATAGAAAACGAGACTTTTCCAAGATTTACACGGCGCGAAGGCAAAGCCGATCGGGGGCGAACTACCGAGCCTGTTACGCGTAATTGCACCATCGATCCCAGTTTCACGGAACGCCGCTAATTGTAACGTCAGTTCGCGTGCCGCCACGCGATTTGTAACGAAGGGTAGGAGATCGGATCGCTCCGATAAATAATTCTCTCGCCCTCTTGGGATCGAATTGAATTTCAGTTCCAAGATTAATCCCAGTTGCAGCTTTCGTTGCAGTTCCGCAGAAACGAACGAAACAAACGTTACTTACGCTTAAGCGATGAAGAATCCGCTTGACTGTGATATCGCGTTGACAAAGGAACATAAAAGGTTGAGCTGTTTGCAAATTTTCTTTGGCCAGCGATACGCTTGCTCCGAAAGCTACTCGATAAACTGAACTTCGAGTACGACACTGTAATCGAATTGTTGATTCGATTCGATTTGTTTGTTGCCAGGTTTTGCGCCGATGAGCTTTGTTCCGCCACGCACTTTTGTTTCTCGTTTGGAGTGCTCTTGGCTTTGTTCGATATCGATGCTTTTCTTTCAATCCAGTGCTAACGAATAAAAGTATCGAGACGTGGACGTTATTATATGCAGTATGTTTGATTTGCAGGTTACTTTCACGATACAATTTTACAATTAGTTCAATTCCGACCTCTGTTATAGCGCATTTAATTCCAAGATAAATTGAATCATACGATCTGATTAAATTTTTATTTGCAATTTGAGAACTAAGTAACCGCAGAAAACATCAATTTAAAACTAAGTTCGAAGATTGATACTCGATATATCTATGGGAAAAAATGATTGGAAATAAATTTCACGTCATAATGCTTGCTAATGTTACGATCTTATTTTATCGCGTAATCTGTAACGTTAGAAACTATAGAACAACGCGTTGCATCATTAATCAGGCCTGTAATGCGTCAGATCTGCCGTATCGAATTTATAATAGTGCGTCAAGGGGTGCGAATTTCAGCAGTACATACACATGAAATGAACAGTTTGTAATCGATGTCCCGTTTGCCTTTGTAACAGTGCAGCGCTTACACACGCGACAGAGGTGTTACATGTTGCCAACAGGGATTCTCGAACGTGATCTTGCCACTCGTGATACGATTATGTGTTCACGCACCTTTGACAACTCGATTATAAAAGCTGTGGCTGATGATAAATATGGAACGAAGATTGTCTTCAACTCTCTCCAATTCACAGGATTTTAGGTCAATGCATATGTCACGAGAGACGTCGCGCTCCGCATAGTTTCAGCCTCCAACTACGTTTCTACGTAACTACGTTTCTGATTCCAAATTATACTCGTGACTTGATGAACTTTTTAAAATACTCGCAACACACCAGTTAGTGGTTCTTTGACTGCCACGTTGGTCATTGGTGACCGGAGCGCTTGAACTTTTTACAATTGTAAAAATTGTACGAAAATTGACAGTTAGGGGATTTAAAATATAACCGATAAATAGAAGATACTTTGAAATAAAAAGTGCCTCATTGAACGATTAAACATTTTTATTAGAACATCGATAAAAAAAAATGAGAACAAATCTTGCATCTAGCGGTGCACAGTGTTTGCACTCATATCTTTGAAGGGTAATCTACAAATATTATTATAAACGCAGTTTAGAAAATAATCGTAAATGCTGCTTTATGATCATATAATTGAAGTTAGAAGTGTGAACATACCTAACTATTATATATAGAATCAGCAAATACCGTTTACTAATATCTTCTACGCGTTTCAACGATATATTCTGCACGTTTTGCTTACGACGAAACAACGAACGCGAATGGTTTGTTGAAATAAACAAAGCCTTGTTATAATATGCCGCTATCAACTGTTACCAAGGCGCCACAGTGGTCACCCGTGACCACCAATAAGATAAACGGTCCATTGGAGAAGAATGTCGTCTTACATCGTCGATTTATTATTATTTTGCCATTATATGCTTTAAATAATAAAAATACTCCCGTGGCGTTCTAAGCAGTCAAAGTGTTAATACGAGGAAGTCTAACCACGAGAAACTATCTCTACCAACGATGTACTAATAATCCATGTCGCGCTCAAGTAATTAAAAACGGCGTCGAATTATCCCCGGCTCATTTGCCAGTCCGCTTTTTATCATATCGTCCCAGTTACATCGGGCCTTTTTATCAGCCGTTCGAACGATCGCGTCTCACGGCGCTGTTGCTCTTATTTCATTCCGATGATCTGCATCGTGTTAAGCGCTCGTTACACCGCGCCATGGAGCCAGCTTTTTATTTGTTTTCAGTTAGAACGCGCAACTCGGCCGAGATCGTTTCGGTTTTAATAGCGGAATTCCCTATTATGATACGTAAAGACATTTTACAATGAACCTTTTAAACGAAACTGTAGCGTTTAAAATTTGTCTACTTTTTCCATTTATAAAAGAGAAAGAAACAGGAGGAGGGATACGTAAAAGAAATCTTACAATTAATTCTCTGAAAGAATACGATGTATTTAATTTACTCCTGTGAGATCATATTTCTAACCAAATAATGCGAAAACGTAGAAAGTAATATTTAAAGATATATCCGCTTGCTTGCACAGCAATTTATTTATCGTTTAAAATTGAATCTAAAAAATATTTTTTATCATTTTTCATCACTTTGAGTCACATTCAATTAGCATGCGCAAATTGCTTCGTTCAACCATTTTTGGCGAATAGCTTGTTTGCGAATCACGTATATTCATTTCGCAAAATATTTGAACACTCGTATCTAAGCACTCTCCTATCGATTGCGGAAATTGAAATACCAAACCGATTAGGCATTTAAAATTTCCAAGCAAATTCAATTTATAGAAAACACCGTAAATTATCAATACGATTAACATAAGATTAAAAAGCTCACAAATGAAATCGGATAAATCATGATAAAACAATGAAATGGCTTTTGCTTCTGCTTTTTTGTTAAGTTAAAATTATATTAACACATTGTTGACGCGAACCGTAAATCGACGATTTCACTTTGTTAAACGTCGAGGGCGGGAATCGTTCGAACCGATGTTTTACATTTTATTTAATTTGACATATTTGTCAATAATATGCGAAAACTGAGGTAAAATATATTCCACGATACACAGTCAACGATGTGTTAAACCGAAATCCAATTAAAATCACTGTAATGGACAAACACGTGTTAAAACTACTACGAATATCAAAAAACGACCTTCTTACAGCCTACGACGAATCCTGGCCATGAATTGCAGAACCAACTAAACGACCCAATTGATAAATAAATCGCCTGCGACGTATCACTGGCGACGTTCCATTAAAAGATGCGCATGCACAAACATCAGCGCGTAAAATGTTATGAATTTTCGGCGTACTCTGCTTAAGAGTACGCGTTTATAATTTACGGGGTTGAATGGATTCGAGCCATCCGTCCCCGAGCCATCCCTCTCGGCTCGACCTCGAACGCAAAAGCGGTCGATCTACACGCGGATGCTTTTCCACGGAGCCACTTTGCGCGGATTCGCGTGAACCGTCTCGCTCCTGCAACTGTTGCTTCCCTTCGAACGCGACCCGTTGCCAGGGAGCTTCCGTAGCTGGGATCCAACCGAGCGATCTCTTAGAAATTTCCACGCTATTGCCGCCCGGCGATTTTATACATTTGCCAGCGTTATGAAGTTATTCGGGACACGTAGAATTTTTTTAGAGACAACTCGATAAAATTTTCGGAATGATTGAAGTTGGACACATTTTCGTTTGATACGGGAGAGACAAATACGCGGACACACGAAAGGATTCGAACTAATTGTAGCAGTCTTTTATGGATATATATGTCGTAATATTTAGGTGCAAGGGATTACAAAAGTATTTAGAACAATTGCCACGGTGGTCATCGGTGACCTGCGTTACTAAACTTTTTATAATGATCAAAATAAGATAATTATTGTAGTATCGTGGACGAGGGACCTCCTGGGGGTGTCGGGCAAATTATGAACAAACTGTTGGGGAACATGTGCGTGGTGGGGCTAAGACAAAAGACACGAGGCTAAGACAAAAGGTTGTTAAGGGACGATAAACGAACTAACAGTCATTGCGACTTGAGACGTTAGAGAGTGCAAACTGCGTTGTCGAGAGAGCGTTGAATCCGTGGTGACGAGAGTTGCAAATTAATTATCTAGCTGTCTTAATTATAATACTTAATTATAATATCATGATTAACTCACGTTAAACAACCATCGTTTTCTGTTTAACCAACATCTGTTTAATCCATTTATTGTAAATAAACTAATTGTAGTAAAGATCCTACATTATGATGGACTAAAAAATTGTTCGCAATGCGAATAACTCGGGTGTCAAATACACGACTTTCAAAGCTCTTAGTATCATGGAAATTCGCTTGTTCGTGACGGGAGTACGAGCTTATCGAAGCCCTAAAAGACATGAAAATAACGACAGTCGTCGAGGAGGAAACGCGAATTCAGTAGCTGTATTGCATATCCAGAAGTTCAAAGAGTTTCATTGTGCGAATTTGTTCTCGGCAGCTTGCTCAAAAGAGTTACGTCAACTGACGAGCTACTTTCTACGCGGACGCGTTAGTTTAGTGAGAGATTTCGTTATGCTGGAAAAATGCTCGGTTTCGTTAGACGTGTCAACATGTATTCTCCTTTCAGAAGCGCTCGTGTTATACGAACGTAAATTCGAATTAATAATTCAACAACCGTTTAAACTCCAATAATCATCACGATTATTAAATATGTGAAATGAAATTTCGAAATAATTTTCTCTTCCGCGACATGTGCGTTATTTTCGGAAAATCTCCTGTTATATAAATGTAAATTCGTCATTAATTCAACGACTATTTAAATAATAATTTCAATAACATTTTTATTATCGATCGCCTCAATATTGAATAACTGAAATGAAATTTCAAAATAATTTTCTTTGCCGCTCTGCCACTCTGTATTATTATTTTCAAAAGAATCATCCATTCAATTTCATTCGAAAATGTTTGCATTACTCGCGGCTATAAACTACGAAAGTTACTTTTGGAAAAAGCAATCACGTTGACGCTCGATTCACATTCGCAATTTCCCACGCACATCCATTTCGAAAACCAAAATTTCTCTCCATTTCCACGCGAGATCGATTGGAAAAAGATTACCTTTCGATCTTTCCGTGTCCTTCATCACCGGTCAGTTACATCGAAAATCACGAATGAAAAAAACCTTGATACCAGCCGCAAGTTATTCGATCTTCGAATCCTCGAAAGGCTAGTCCCATGAAACCCATTGGATTAATCTTTATAGAACGTTGAACGTCCGTCAAAGCATCGTCAATCGACGCTGGATCAGACAGGATCATACGAGTGAACAAGGGAAATCGAATTATTGCTGCAGCTATGTGTCCTGTTCGATTTGTCGAATCCAACGTTTAAATCGCAAATTGCCTCTCTCTATAGTCAAAGAGACACGATATTCAAGAACTTGTAAACGCGTTTGAAATGATGGGAATTTTGGATGATTATTTACTATGTATGACTGAATTTCGAGCGAAGAATTCGAGATCATTTCCTGAAGATAATGAAAAGAATTATAAAATAAAAAAGGAAAGAACGAACGGATGTTAGGATACATTATGTGAAAGAACTGTGCCTGAATTAGATCCTGAATAATAGTCTTTGAATTATATTTCGTCGTGTAACGGTGTGTTGCATTATCCTCTTATTGTTTTAACATATCTAATTATCGTTTTGTTCTATTTTATACTGGTATTTTGTATTCCCTTTCATTAAGTAAAAGATATCGGAATAAAAATAAGAATTCTTATTCTGGCGAGTTCGTGGCCTCTTTAACGTGTATATTCGGCCACGTGATCATCGTCCCGCGACTTTATTATCAAGTTTACGGTCACCGAGTACCGCATCTTCGCAACGTAGCTGGAATTTCTCGAGTAAACGCGGTCCCGTGACGCATGTACCGAGAATCAAGAACGCGAATCGATTCCAAGTGGGAGATTTCTTTCTCGCTACTCTCAAGCTTGTATCCTACTCTCTCCATTTTATCTTCGATGTAAAAGATTTCTATTTTCTATACTCATACAGCTTTCAGAGGAATAAACGTGCTACGAACGAGTGTTTCATGACACGTAACGCGAAATGATTTACAAACTGTTCACCGATTATCTTCAGATTCTCAATTCCTTGGTTATATCGATTTAACTTTAATTATGGACCTTCGATTTTTTTCATCCGTCGTTTCATTATATTTGCGACTAAAATTTGAGACGGTCTGGTTAACAGATTAACACGGTGTGAAGAGAATTAAACGAATAGTTTAAAAATGAAAGCAGGATACTAAACGTGTTCTTTCCTGGTTAAAATCGGTTCTTATTTGGCTCGACAAACGCTAAATGCAGCTAGTACGTGGAAGAGGCTTGTCGTTAGAGGCAGAACGCCTCTTTGAAATTCCTTCGAGTCTAGAATTTCTTCAAAATGGGAAGGTAAGCTGCAAGGTATACGAGTAAATAAAGTCGAGGCTCCACGAAGCCGACAGTAATTTTCGTGAAGCTCCTTTGAGAGGAAAAAAATGACTTTCCTCGGACGGAAACCGCCTCCTTTCATCGCGTGGACCACTTTCATCCTCGATATAAGCGAACTAACGAATGATCTAATCGGCTTTAAAAACAAAGAGTAAGTGTTACGTAGTCGGTTAATAAAATATCACGTGAAGCGTGATTTTTATTGTCTAGCTAAGTCTGAGGTCTTTGCAACGTTATCCTGGAGCTCTTGAACAGATTTTTCGTCGCTAATAGCGAATCGTAACTACCTAAGGACATATATATAGAAGATCGAGACACTGCAAATTGAAAAACTACTTCCAAGTTTACTTCAAATACCATTAGTTCTGAAAAAGAGAATGAAAGTTTAAGACGCAAGAAAGAATGGATTTCTTATCAGTTCGTTGGAATCCAGGTGCATCTAACACGGATTCATGGCCAATATCGTGATGTATGTCGCTGCTGTCTGTACTTGACGTAGCCAGCCAGCGAAGCAGCTTCAATTTGGTAAGACAGGCGTGCAAGTCGATTTCCTTCGTGTAACGTATGCCCAGATAATACATGAGATATGGTGATGCATGGCTTCCTCCTTTATATCGATGTGCATAGGGAAATCGAGTTTGCTGCGACTCTGCCAGTTACGTAACTCGTTGAGAGTAAAAAAGGAATAAAAAATATCGAATTTTCACGAAGGAGCATAAATCGGCAAGAAAATTAAATAAAATAAATCTATACGTATTGAAAATATCGGACGCTGAGGGAAAATTCAGCGAATGAAAAACAGCACGGTAAAGAAATAAAATTCTCTGTACAATGGACAAAGGAATTAAAAGCGAGCAACAAACGAGCGACTTTCATTTCCAACGACAAAACGAGCCACATTGTTAAATAACAAAAGGAAAAGCATTTTACAACGGGATCATGCGAAACTGAAGATGCAACTTTAAACTCTGTACAGCCATTAACATATTTCCGTGGCGAGTGCAGCCCAAATACCCGGGCTACGTTTCCTCCTTAACTCGAAACGACGAGGTAGCGCATAATAAGCGTTACATCGTATTGCTCCCAGGCGCCTTGTAAAGCTTCCGTTTTGCTCGCCATAATCCGGTGACATCCAGTTAAGGATCGTTTCACGTTACCGACTAGTAGGCTACAGTGGCCCTGGAGAATCATCCGATATATAATTGCACGTTTCCAGTTTCGTCCTGACCTAAATGTCTGAAAGCGTTCCACGTGTCTGCAATAGTTAGATCAACAGGACCAACTTCTTCTATGTTGTAATACAGATATCAGACTATATCCCTCGTCGACCAGAAAACATCGTGCAGAAGCGAAAAACTGAAGAGGTGAGACAGTGAAACGAAGGAACGGACGTGATCGGACGTGCACGAAAAGCAAGAAAAAAGAATAGAATAAACGAGGCAAAGAGGACGTTCGAGTTAGCGAAGTGGTAGGACGAGACGTGACGTTCTCTCAGCGGAGAATCCACGTGGTAAATTATTTCTTCGTTGGCTGGCTAATAGGCGAGAGCCGAAATTACGCAGCGCGCACAAAGCGACCGCTCCATTGTATCGGACAAAGGGAATCGGGATACGCGACAGGGAAGGATCGCAAAAATTGGACGTGTTCCAACTCGATTTTTTTTCATTAATTCTTTTGCCATCTTTCTCTTTTTTCTTTTTCGTCTTGTTCTACTTGGCCTCTTGTCGCGTGCGCAACTTACACTTCCGTTCTCAGGTATTAGGACATGTACAGACATTACTTAGAACGTTAGACTCGATATTAAAATATTAAAATCTAAATCCGACTCGTGGAATCGTGTATCTACAGACAGCGATATAATTCGTAAGATTTATGTTGCGATAGTGAATATACGAGTTCTTCATAGTCTAATGTTGCAAATAAAGTTTAGTAATTTCCCAACGATTCGTCGAGTTCATCTTGCTTTTGTCCAAAAAAGATCCTGATACCTATGAACAGGGGTATACGTGTACAGCTTGTATCTCGTGAAGGTGGCTATCGATACCACAGGCGATGGTTCATATCGGTCGCTGTAGAAACGAAAAATTCACCATTCCATACAAATATCAAGCAACGGGTTATTTCTGCACATGTCCGCTTTTTTTCTTTTTTCTTTTTCCTTTCTTTTTTTCGGTTTTTAGTTATATAGTAACACGTCGTGTCGATAACAAAGAACATCGCGATCGGGTCGACATCCATCGATTGAAATCTCTCTCTCTCTCTTTTCCTCCGTATGCTTTTATTCATCTACAATTTTTTTCTCTCCCTGTTTTTTTCTATATCGTAGGTTAAAATTTTGCTCTGGAAGTCACACAAAGATGCAAGTGGAATATTAAAATATAATGGATCACTGCGGTCGTAAAATCGAATAGTCTCGCGGAAAGCTGATTACCAATCTTTTGTTTGCATTAAAACGGTTCGATCGAGCCTGCGTGAAAATGCGATAAAACATAACAATGAGCGACTAATTGCCCCGTTACCGTATCAATTAACCAATCTCTCTTTTAGCAGAGAAGCCATTAATGCTTCGATCAAACGCGATAAAACGCGCCGGGCCAAAGCGTTCCAGCCTTTTCCCTTGCCACACCGTGTCAATTAGTCGATCCCCTTTTCGCTCGTACAAGATGAAGCTTTCGGTAGAAAGCCAACGGATACAAGAGTACTTATTCGACACGGTTCTTTGCCACCATATTAATTAACTAATTGCCCGATGATAAAGTAACTTGCGGACCCTCGATAATCGTAAGTTATGGTCGATCATGCTCGTACAATGATATGCATTTTCCGGGATTAAGGAAGCAAAAACATGCGAGAAAACCGGAAATAGACGATGAAAGAAGGACACATACAGACATAGCTTTTTACGCATACCTCGTACATAAGAAGGAAAAAGAATTCCATGCGCGATTAGAAGATCTCAGAGCTCTTGAAATTTTTATATACGATAGCATGTGGGTTAAAATGACGTCATCGAATACTTGGACATGCAAACTTACTTACTGTATCATATATTTTTTCGGTTTCGATGAGAACCAACATTCGAAGAGGCTGGAATTCCCGCGAGAAAGAAATTCAGGCGAAAAAGAAATCCCGACGTAAAGCAAAGTTTTCAGAGAGTTGAATCCTAAAAAAAATTAAAATTTGCAGAGAACCAAAAAATCCTGATAAGAACCAAAACTTGGTGAGAAGTAAATTCCAATAAGAAGCAAATTCCTAGGAGAACTAAATTTCTATGAGAAGCGAACTCTGATGAAAATTAAACAGACTACGCGGATCAAATCCAAACAAGATTAATATTTAAATTCTTATATCTATGAGAAAATACACACGTACAAATGCACTGTCATATGCAACTCCGTTCTCCATTCGATTCGATGTTTTTCCCTACTGTCGACACTGACACGTTCGTTTACACGCGGGACACTTCGTGATTTCCCTTTCTTGCTTCCCAACTTCCGTCACTACACGTTCGTAAATATCGACGTGGACGAATGAGAAGAGTAAGGAGTACCTCGATAAAAATACACGAGAAATACGAGAACCACGACTCTCTTAGTCTGTTTTCTTGTTATTCTTCCTCTTCAACATTTATTCGTACGTTTGAACCAGTACAGTCGCATCGTGTGCTTCTACGATATTGTGCTCGTCTCTTGGAGCTCTGAGATAGCTATATTACATGAGAATTCGTGTGAATAATTGAGAATCGGATAAATGTTTATGTTAAAGTATCGGTAGCGAGCGAGGAGAGATGCGAGGACTGCGTAAGTAGAACAAGAATTGCGGTGAGACACGAAGATTTGGTTGTACGTGATAAGAATGTCCGTCGTGCGCGTGAAATTTTTAGAATCGTGGTGTTATGAAAAAATGCGAGTATTATTAACCCATTAAGGATAAACGTAATGTTAATTTACATCATGCAATTCTGGTTTCAATGTTACGGCTGCGAAGGAGAATTTTTTTAGATACCATTTCTCCCGCCTAGATTCTATAGTTTTACGAAATCCAAAGAAATTCTTTACAACATTATAAATTGTTAAAATATAAATTGTTGCTTTGTCCTTAATACATTTAATGGATTAAGACGAAAACTATTCGCGAACGACATGTATATTGATCGTAAGCCAAAATATCATCGTGTGCAGACTATACAGCGACACGAACTGAGAGCAGAACACAAACTACAACCTTTGATATACAACCTCACGAAAACGTCAGTGCCGTCAACGAACGCAAACTGTTCGCAAACACCAGTATGTGTGTTGTACCATTACAAAGCGCGCGTGTCAAGAACACAGCCAAGCCCAAGTCATATGGCCGGCAAGATACAAAGATTTACGACTAAAAAGCCTATTCGAATACGCCGATGTATCGTCGAAATACGATCCCACCCAACCCCATTACACACAGCCTTTGATTTAAATGGCAGCGACGCGAGGAAAAAAGTCATCGAGTGTAAAAAACGCAAGATAGTAGAAAAAGTGAATGTTTTTGTAAATACGAAAAAAACATGATCGTTATTGAAATATTAGGTTGTCCGGAAAGTGTCTTTCTTTCGTAAACGTGTTTTTTTACAACAGTGCACCTTCGTACAAACGTGAAACCAAGTGTGTGAAATGTCACGGTGTTTATCTCAACAAAACAAAATGGATCGTACGTAATTCGACGAAATAATACAAAACAGGAAAACGTTGTGCGTCTATTATTTCCTCATAAAACGAAAGAAACTTTTCGGACAACCTAATATATGTAATTTTGTGTGTTACACCGGATCAAGCGTGTAGCAGTGATACACATATATGAGTGTGAGTATGCGCGTGCGCAGCGTCTCGTAGAACGACAGAATGTCACTGTTCCATACGGTGGAAGAAACGACGAGACTAGAAGAGCGCTGAAACACGTGTAACGGGTATCTATGAACATCTTGTAAATCGCATATTAAATAAATACAAAATTATTTTATTATCATCTCTACGTGTAACGTAAATGTTCCTACGTATTTATTTCGGCGATTACGATCCATAATTCTCAACAATCGTTTATTAGTACAAAGTGACGGTTGGTTGACTGTTTCGCTCAGGCTTGTGCATTTTCACAAAGAGATTATGATTTCATTAAGAGATTAACCAATTAAAAAAACAAAAATCCCAACAAAGTTCAACTTTGTGCGCTTCCAAATGCTATTTCCATCTCTCTCCCTCTCTTTCTCTCTCTTTAGAATCAAAATCATCCCCCGAGGGATTTCTCGTGGCACGAGAAAGAGGAGGATGCGGAGGCAAGAGAAAAGAGATCGGAGGAGTTGGCGAAACGAAGGCAAAACGTTCGTCGAAGAGTGCACGGGAATAGGCAGAAGGAAGGGCGGGGAACGCGAGGCGAGAGGGAAAGTGCAACTCGTCGTTGTTAGAGGGGAGAAACGTAAAAGCGAAACATCGTCGTTGGAAACTGGCGCCTGGCTCGCGAATAGGGAAGCTGCGAGTGGAGAGAGAACCGACGAGGTGGCGAACGGAAGTAGAGGAGAGAGGTGGAAGAGGTAAAAGTGGTGTAGCACCGTGCGAACCAGAAGCCGTTCTTTCGCCCTGGCGTTCGTGCGTGTGTTGCGAACGCTCCATGTTTGTATCGCGCGACGTGTGTTTCTGAACTAGCTGGCGCGCACAGTTACGGCCACTTTGTCGCCGTGTACTTTGGGAAATTTCCAGTTTCGGTGTCCCTTTCCCTCCCGCGCTCCAGCACACCAGGTACGGCGAATCGTTTCGTCTGAATGGCTACGAGACGATTCGTGCGGAATTTAGGGATATTCGGGACAATTTCGCGATTTTAGCCAGACTAAAGGCTGAAACTACCTGTCTCTGGGACGTGCAACGACCCGGCACGTCTGCTACACGGAAATCGAACCTGCGTTGGAGTTTCGATTTCTCGGGGTAGGTGTGTTTAAACTGAATTCTACTCGATTCGATTTCCTTCTTTTCCTTTTTTTCTTTTCTTCAAGTCGATAGAAAGAAATTGTTGACTACGAGGAAACGTTTAATTGCTTTAAAATGAAGTTTTCTGGATTCCTTCTTTTTATACTTTAACCGAAGAGATCGTCATGATTAAGAGAAAGGAAGTTTATCACGACGCAATAAATACTTTAAGTTCTTTAAACTTTACAAAGTTGTAGGATCAAAGAGAAGGGAGAAACAGGGATGGAACGATATAAAGTACATCGTTGGAGTCTCTTTTTACTAGCTACGATAGAGACAACAGAATTAAGTAACGTAATGAATGAGAACTAACTGAAAGTGAACTATCGCGTTAACGCAAGATCGTGTCTTACCGAGTTAGAAAGAACTGGCGAAAATACAAATCAGGATATAACCGGGTTACGTTCGACTCACACGATCGCTCTTTTTCTCTTCGGTAGTAAAAAACAGACAGCCGTTTCTGACAAACATAGAGTCACGCGCAGAAAAAGAAATCACGATAAGAAAGAAGAAAAGAAAGTCCTAACAAACTTGCATCGCGATATTGTAAAAGCTTAAAAAACCTACAAATATTCTCTGGAACGTGAAAAATCAGCAAGTCGACACGGTTACATAGTATTCAAATCACGATCAGAGGTTCCTCCTCCAAGCCACGTAGGAGCGCAATAAAATTCCGCACAAGTAAATCGAGGACAGCAACTACACGAGAACATCGAGTCCTGGGACTGGACGTTCGAATCAGAAGGCCATTTCCGGCCTGGAGGCCACGGATGCAGTTCAGAAGTGGCACTTTTCTACGCGTCACGAAGCTCGATGCGGTGGTACTTCTCGTCGAAACGGTCGCGTTCGATCACGAATGATCGTGCCATTCGGCACGACTCTGTATCGAACCAGTAAACGTTTTACGTTAGCTGAACGACTCTCTTCCATATTTTATGGAACTACTCTAAAAGATGTAAGACTATAGCGCGCGAAGCGAAGTCTCGAAGAGAACGCGTCGATAATTTAATAGAGCAATTAACAGTTAAAGATTCCAACGTGAACTTTATAGTTCTTTTAAGTGCCCAGTCTGGAACAGAACGGTTTATGGTCGCAGGATTGAAACACAGAAAAATTTTAGAGGAAAATAAATAGCAGCGATCCTGGAATTTTCAACGTGTCCATTTCGATAAGTCTTTGTTTTTAGAATTTCTGTTTGAAAGTTATCTTTGGGATCTTTGAACTTTATAAACTCGAGGTACAACGTTTTAATGAAAATATAACATCACACGTAGATATGCTTCGTTTTTAAAAATATGGAACATTGCGAGAGGTACCCAAACGCACACTAATTATGATCTCGTTTGTAGATTCAATTTCAGCGCATGAATCGTTTACTTTGGACGTGGATGTTGACTGTTGAGGTACCGTTAGTTGCAATAAAAATTTACGTAATATATCAAAAACTGAATGACAGAAGATATTCGCGTTTAGAACTTACGACGAATGGATACTTTGAATTGCTACTGAAAATTTGCTTGATCGACAAGGAACCTCGTTTTGACATATTTAAGCGACTTGTTCAGGGAGAAAGTGAAGAATTAAAGGAGAAAGTACAGAGTTCTAGGAGAATTCATAAACGAACGATAATAAACACTGGTTCTAGACTAGAGACAATCTCAACCTGTACATATCAAATATATCTACTTATATCTAATACACTTATTAGCAACCGTATGTTAATTTATTTGCTATATAATTGACCCTGACAACGTTCTCAAGATTCTAGCTATTACAACGCTTCGACTCATAAACACATCGAAATAGATACTCAACTATTCCATACTTTCTGCATTAAACACGCATTTAACACTTTCGCTACTATGCACGCGTGGTTCCGACAAAACTATATAGAAAAATAAAGATCACAACGAACACGAACGTATCGAAACGAACGTTATCAGCGAAAATAAATGCCTATCTAGATTAAAACATACGCTGATTCCAGAGATACAATAACGCACGTGTTAAACGAGAAAAATCAACTGCGCTATAACACGAAGATCAAAGATCCTAAACACGCGGTCTCTGTTCGCGTGTTCGAATTCCATGCGGCTCCGTGTCCCGATGTGACGCGTGGACGAATAAACGGCCGCGGGAACAAATCGAGTTAAAAGTCGGACTGCCGTGAAAAGGGACCATGATCCAATTACCCCGTTTTCCGTTTCGAAACTCGCGTTCGTTTCGGGCTGCACGAACGCCTCGCCCAGGATTATCCCTGTGGCCGCTTCCTAATCCCTCTTGCACTCTGTTTGAGCTATTATTCAGACGGCCGCGCTCTGCAAATGTGCCTGCAACGACAAAGAACCTTCGCAAACACGTGTCTCACACGGTGAATGATGCGGATAAGCTCGCTTGGCTTAGGTCGCGCGATCATTCACCATCGCGCATGGAACGTCTCTACGTCGCATCGTCTTGTGTTTGAGCGTCATACTGCTCGATCCATGGATCGTGTTTGAGCTGTTGAGTAGTCGAGAACGAGGATAATGTTTGGTGTAGAGGAGACTGTGTGCTGAACATTGTGTACGTGCGATGATGAGTGTTTAGAATTATTAGGGTTCGATGCAAACGGGCAAACCCTGTCGTGTGTTCGTTTCATGCGAGTGTCAGTAATGCGTTAGCTTGTACGAAGGAATATACGAGGAGGGTTATTTTATTTATTAAAATTATTGAAAGTATATTACATCGTATTGTACAAAATTTCAGACGTTTGGCAACGATTAAACATGTAATTTTTACACTTACGAGCAATATGTTCGTTGATTTACGAAAAGGATTTACTATTTTTCTAATCTTTGATTTTATCATCATCTAAAAATGTAACGTTTGACGTTTCAACTATAACGTTCGAATTAGTTCGCGATCGATGTAAAATTCTAAGAAAAGAAGATGAAATATACGGGAAACGCGAGAAGAAGCTACGACCATGATTTCTATAAACAAATAATTTACAAAATCAATTCAATTGTCGTGAAAACAAGCAAAAATCGTAGCCGGAAGGAAGCGAGGCACTATGAAAGTTCATCTCGCGTTATCGTTTTCGACAACAGGCAGCCGAGCTTCTGAAATTCCAAGTTATCGACAAAGATGAAGTTGGTGCGGCTGAAATTTATCAGAACCACGCCTTAAAGCACGCCTCGCGGGCTTCCACCGTGAATTCAATGAGCCAACTACCATGGTCTACCGATCAACCATTGAAATATTGCAACGATCGCAATAAATATCCAATTTAAACATCTTTATACCATAAACGTGCTAGAAACAAGGACGATTCATTTAATCAGCGATCTGATTAGAAAAGAGGAAGGATAACAGGTAATTTCTATCTCAAAAAAAAAAATAAGCAAAATTAGTTTGAACGATTATTTCATTTCACGTAATAAGCTACACGGAACAAACGCAGACGTTTAAACGAGATATATTAAATTTACATGGCGGAACGACGAATAAAGCGGACGAAACTTGTACTTTTACGCGATAAGATTCTGTGTTTCGCGCAGTCAACATTGTTTATGGAACCACGGTACAGCGACGCGGTATTTACGCGAGAAGAAAGGTGAGACGACCAGATATTTAAACGACCCGGGTCCACAGAGAGGCAGGTGTTTTTCCGGTGTTTATGGGAAACGTCAAGAAAACGCGAATATCATCTTTTAAACGAGCCTCTGTTCTTTACTATCTCTAAACTCAAACCAACCACCTGCTCGACAATCTTCGCGAATTAAAATACGTACGCTACCGTTTAAACGTAACTTGTTTATTTTTCACACGATGTATTTTAATTGTAAAATTATAAATTACACAATCGAATCGCAATGATCGTATTCCTTATAATCGATAATTATCAAAGCTACGTATAATAGAGTATCGTGTCGTGAATAAGTTAATCTTTAAACTATAATGATAAGATATATATAAATTTATAATACGAAACAATATGGATGTTTCTAGTTGGAAATTTTTTTTATGTTTGCTGCAAATTCTTCGCTAAAATCCGCTGGCTTAGAGATATTTTCCTGGCAAAGCATAACGATTCAATATCTTTTGCTTCGTGTAGGGCATTTTAAAAGCTAATAATGCACCGTGTGGCCAGGGTATTATAGGCCGCGAAACGCAATATTCTAAAGTATAGCATTTAAACCGGCGACCAAAGACTTCCGTTCCTTTCTCGTCGTAAACTTAATAGAAAAACCGGTGCACGCATGTACATTAATTCGACCGAGTCAAAAAACGTTCTCCTATTCATGGAACGTTTATAAAATACACAATTTATTAGTTTATTAGAAAGAAAAAAGAATAAGTAATGGCCGATATTAAACGAGGAGTTTAGAAAAAGAAATTGATATAAGAATGGTAGAATTTTAAAAATTCGAAGAAACTGTAGGTCAACTGAACCTTCGACTGTAGACTGTACGCTTCTGAGAGTAGTCTCTAATGAATTTTTATTTCATTAGCATAATTTAATACAGAATTCTACAAGCCCCATCGTTTGAGTTCCTTTACTAGAAAAACTTCTTTAATATTTTCTTAAAAAACTCCAACAAAGTATGAATTTTATATACATGTGCCGCTTTTCGTGTATTTATCTAACTTCTGGAAAAGAAACGCGACTCTACGAATGTTCCACCGGAATCTTCAACTAACAACGACAATAAATAACAACGATATTAATGAAATGTTAGTAAGAAAGAGAAGACAAAGTTCACGTGGCTCGTACGTGTCCGACAGACTTCTGTTCCAGTTTCCCGCTACATGACGCGCTATTAAGTCAATTTATTGTTTACTCGTTTTATTAGCTGACGGCTTGATGCGCTCTTCCTTTATGTATTTATTATACAACGACTCTATTCATTACTCTACATCGCGAAATTCCCGGCACGGAACGTTCGTTCCATTATTCCTTACACGGTTGCTTACTCCACTTTCGCGTTTTGTGTAAATGGCGTAAATTAAAAGAAAAGACAGATTCCGCTTCCTGGAACCATTTCGGGCTACTATTATTTACAAACTAATAATATCAACGAAACGCTAAGTTATAAGTTGTAGATTGTAGAATTCCCTTTCGCAAATTTTCCAGTTTAATCGCAATAGGATAATTCAGATAGAATATATTACGAGTGTTCATACGATTTGATATTTCTATTGAAGCAAGTGGAAAGATGGAATGTAAACGGAGATTTGTTCTACCCAGTAAATATCGTAATGAGTATTACAAGTTGGATACTTTATACATTTTTACGTATTATTTCACGCAAACGTACCACGAATGTAAGAACATCTTCAGACTAACAATGAGATAACTTCTGACGCGTAAAATTTACTTCGAAAATTTGATTCGTTTTATTATCAAAATCTGTTGCTATATTCTTCTTAGCGAAAATATTCTATGTACTATTTCAACGCTGAAGAAGACTGAAGTTTCATTATATTCTTTACGTAACCTTTGTTTTTCCTCGTTCAACAACCTGTGCTCGATACGGCTTCACATACGAGAAACAAGACACAGTAAGCTTCGGATGTTCCGACGTATCTCGAAAAATGGAAAGATGCTAAATAAGATAATTCAACTAAGGAGGCTAATCTAATGCAAGAGGAATTTATTAATATTAATAAATTGCAGCTTGTGACCAAAGTTTCACTAACGATGTTACTTCAATTACACAAGAAGGCACACGGTGTGCACGCGTCAACTCATTGTTCTTTAACAGTTCTCTGTTTTCGATCGACGCAACGATTCGATGCTATCCGGATGAATGGAAAGGCGAGGATCGTTAACCAAGCTGGCAAAAACCATTTTCCGTGATTAACGACGGTATCGAACGAACTGGATCCGAATATCGCCGTTCAATTTTCCAAATCGTTCGCAGGAACAACCAAAAGATCGAACGCGGGGTGGCAAAACCGAGTTCGATTACGAACCTGCGTCACCCGGCTCGATATATCGTCGATTCGATCTTAATTGCCTTTTCAATCCCGGAATGTTCATTCGACTATCGAAATTTCAATTAAAATTATCGCTGTCCCGATTACACGGAACCGTTCCAGGACCCAATCAAACACTCGCTTCGTGTTGTACGGGCTTATACCGATCTTTCTGAAACAATACCGTGTTCGAGTGGCTGAATCCGCTTTCGCCCCCTTTTTAATTCTATTCTGTGTTCCCGCGCGAATAATAAGTTCGACCGATAAGTTGGAACGAAGCGCGTTAAAACTTCATCGCGTTCGATCAAGCACAATGCTGACTGGATAATAGACAAGTGAAAAGACGCTTGGAGAATCTCGATGCGATCGGATTGACACAGATACCACTCATCTT
Organism: Bombus impatiens; assembly: GCF_000188095.3. Taxonomy (NCBI): domain Eukaryota; kingdom Metazoa; phylum Arthropoda; class Insecta; order Hymenoptera; family Apidae; genus Bombus; species Bombus impatiens. The sequence goes on along the minus strand of NT_176532.1, from coordinate 502,193 downwards.
TGTTCTCGTAATGCGTTTTAAAATAATCCTTGGAGTCTAGATCGGATAATTGCAGTTTTCGTTTTCTTATTTTCTATCCATTTGTAATTGCATCTGAGGTGATTTAGCGGGTAAGTGCCCAAGAAATACTCTCGATGTTCAACAATATAGTTTATTTAATAACCAATAGCCAACAATCAACGATCCACGATTTTCGACTATGTTTGCTTCGCTGTTACACTACACCCTTCGCACTTCGCTGTTCAAAACCAAATGAATCTTTGGATAGATTCTTTTCTTTTGTTGCTCCTCGATATCACCACTACGCACGCGTTTGTAGACGTCCACGACCATTGCCGCGTATACATTCTTCCGAATATTCGGCGGAAGGACCGTAAGGATAACGATGATACATTAGGCACGTCGGCCTTACGCTTTGATGGTATAGCGCTTTGTGTCGCCAAGCCGGCGGAAAGTTGCGTCGTCGAGTGCCGCCACAGATCTATTCGAAAGGGAAAAAGATCGTAGTTGAGGATAAAATAGAACGAAACGAATGGTAATTTTCACGCAGTAGCTTAGTATCGTGGACAGATTGCGTAAGAAATATCGGGTGAACCATAAAGAATGTTGCGAGAAAACCCAAGTGTCGACAGGCCAAAAAAGGTTCTGGAAACCTCAATGTGTCCTTGGTCCTTCAGTCGAATAGTTAAGCGGAAGAAGGCCTACGTAACCATAACCGTGGACTATTACGGAACACATACGTGGCGGGGCTATGAGAAATGACAAAGGGATGCTTAAGGGAAAAGGACGAATTAACAGACAGTCGTAAATTGAGAGTCGAGTTGTGAGGAGCCGAGAGTCGAGTTGCCAAGTTTTTACGAGTTGTAAACTATTAGTTGTGAGCTGTGAATTATCTATTTAGTTGTCTTAGTTATAGCACATTACTATATTTAGTTCATGTTAAATAACCATCGTTTCCTGTTTATTGAGAATAGATCCATCTATCGATAAATTTATCATTTAAGATTGTAATCGTGGGAAACCCTAATTTCTAATATTTCTGAATAAATAAATCCTATAGTAGAAATAAAATAGTCGAAAGAAATTCTCGAAAACTTAACCCTTTTACATAGGTGTCAGACACTGTATAATTTGTCTATTTGCCTGATTTCATATTTCGTCTTTCAAATACGAATTGTTAGTCGCTTTCTTTATCGTTGTAAGACGATGATCGATAGAATCGACGAACAGGAACTTGGCGAGTGCGTTCGGAAAGACATAGGCTCAAATGGGGCAACTCTATTTCCGACGCGAAACAAGCAGCTCGTTGTTAACCTCGTTAGCGAATCGTCGGAACTATTAAACGAGGTCGCCCGCGGGGAAAAGCTTGCGTTTGATTCGCGTGCGCAAAAATACACTCGTGGGAAGGTAAACGGCAAGAAATTTCTCCCGCGAATGCGCGCGCCGTTAATCCTCGCGTTTTCATGCCACTTCTTTCACGAACGTTCTATCCAAAAGCAAAAACGATTTCCCTTTTCTTCCCCTTTGCCGCCTTTACTTCGCTTTCTACCTTTTTCTTCTTTGTTATTATTATTTAATTTGTACTTTACAATTTGTCCAGCTGGACATTCGGTACATTTTTCTAGCTTTTTACCTTTTAACCGCGATCTTTTAAACGAACCCGGTTATGACAACAGCGATCGGTATGTAACGCCAATTCACATCAGAGACCAGGCCACGCACCGCGGACAGGATGACTCCTAGATGTCTGCACATCCTTGGCGCGTACCCTCGGTAGCCTTAAGTAACCACCAGGGGTCTTGGAATTTTCATAGTTAAGATCCTTCGGACCAAGCGAATATCTCTTGTCTTGGATTTCCTTTTACGTTTATCGTCTACCACGCGTTAACATGGAAAGTTGATTTTCCTCACATCTGGTATGTTCCGTTAGCAACTTTCTCAGGAGGGCGGCTAAAACCCTTCCTGGTCCACCAGCCGTCTTATTATCCAATCGGAGACTGTGTCTATTGCCCTCGCTTTCTTAACCAAAATTGTCATCAACAAATCCGATAGTCCCGTGTCCTTAGACACACCCACCCCTACCTTCCTCGGACACGGTATCGTCAGTAAGACTCACTTATTCTGTATCCTTAAAATAGTCAACGTATCTTTACCGATCTCTACCCTTATAACAGTCGCGTACTTAACGTATCATCGTAACTAAGTTTCACATAACGTGGTTGGAGTGAATTGTGATTTATGTTAATTCAGCGCATATTCCGTTGTGATTGCTGAATTCATAATAAAGCTTAATTAAAACAAAATTAATAGTTGTGTTACGACTCAGCTATTTTATTTCATCAACCAACCCTTAAGTTTACGTGACAGGTACTTCGACATATTTGGCATTCTCGTTTCGCCACATATTCATTTTCAAATTCAAATCGGATAATCTAAGTCGACGATGAAGCTACGGTTGATTCAACAAGTTGAATATAATTGCTCGACTATGGAAACACGGAGATATTTTTCGCTACGGCGTACTAATAAATTGAACAAATCGCATAATATACGTACTTGGTAATAATATGGACGAGCAAATAACCTTTTATATCGATGTGCCATTTATATAAAGCCATGGATATAACGCGATACCGTAGTCAGAAAAGGAAAGTTTCTACCGCGTGACTCCATAACAATTTGACAGCTAGAAACGACGGTCGAATAACAAGAAGTGCGTGTGCCGGATGAATGAAACGAAACGTCGAACGCAATCTTTAATAAGAGAGCGTTTTTACGGCCGCGATTCAAGTTTCGCGCGGCCGTGTTACGCGTGCTTGGAATTACACGATGAACCGAGAACCAGTTTCGCCGTTTCATAGTCGATTAATCTGCGACGCGAAAGTGCTGGACGGGTTTTCCATTAGAAACCCTGACCGAACGGAATACTGCGAGACTGATCAACATTCTGCGTTTTATCTCTTTAGGATTGAATGTAAACAAGTGTGACGTAAGTATTAAACGACATTCTTGCATTATCCGTAATATTCCTGATGCTTAATGACGTGTTTTATATAGTGGAAACTTGTAAAAATACTATGACGTGTAATTTGTACAGCACTTACAATCTTTGAGAATTAAATAGCCGGGAATATGTTTATAACACGAAGAAAACGACCAAAAGAACGCTCGTTAACAAGTCACTATTTACGTGTATCGCGCAACATCTTAGAAGATCTGAACGAACTATAATTTTTAAGAGCAATGAGTATAAAAAAGGAAAACACACATACGACTATCCGTAACGATCATAGTCGACGACTTATGTCGAATTTCGATGGAATTTTAACAAATACCAGTCGACATCACGTTCAAATATCGTTAGCGATGTACGTGGACGCTATAGTAGACTTTATTCGTTTGGTAGATGTACAAAGCACACAAAGCGCTATAAACCAACCAGATACCCGTGTGTTACGAACGTTCTAACGCTACGTTAAAGTACAAATAATATTAGCAAATGTACGCAGAGTTTCGAATATATAGATTGTTTCTTTGTCAATTATTACTTTTGTCAAATATTATTACACGTTAAATGACTGTATGTATCTATATTTAACGAGAAACTCGATTTTCAAGCGAATTTGTTCAGTAAACGTTTGGATAATATAGTGGAGAAATATTCGTATATAAATACTCGAATTGCCACGTTACATCTCGCTACATTTTTCAGTTTTCAGTTTGTCATGTAACGAAGAACATTCAATAAAATGCAAAGTTACGCAACCGGTGTTGCGATAACCACGTCGGTCCCCTCGAAAAACATTAAAGCCGCCTATGATTTTTCAAGCGTGTACGAGCGCATTACGAGAGGGTGTAACCATCCGCGCTGTGTACTCGCGTGCACTTCCTGATTTATGGACAAAGCTCGTCGACCGCGGAAGGTGTATCGCGTTCAAATATCGGAAACCGGTCCATTGTACACATTCGGGTACGGCGTTGATGATTCAAAAAGCGCGCTCGCGTTACCATTATTTACAATATAACCATTTACGTAGAAACCTTCCTAGCCGGCCAATTAAATCAATTATTTAAAAAGAAGAGAAACAAAAATGTCTACGTTATCAACGAAATTTTACGCAGGCCAATGATGAACAAATGGTCGAATAAAATAGCAGGAAATATGGAAAATTTGTGGAAAAATTAAAGATAGCGATTGAACGTTATGTTTGTCCATGTATCGTGAGAACGTCTTGTTGATACAATTAACGAAAAATAACGAGAAATAATTCCAATGTAAAATAGAGGTAAAAATGAAATTTTACATCTTTCCACGTATTCCTATTTCACTTCCTATTGTTATCCTGCAGTTGTTGCTATTAGTAAACGATAACGATGAATAATCTAATAATATGATAACGAAATGAAAAAGAATATACGGAAAATTATAAACAAGATTAGTAAACGATAACGATGAATAATCTAATAATATGATAACGAAATGGAAAATAATATACGGAAAATTATAAACAAGATAAGAGGTAAAAATAAAATGTAATTTTCTCTTGTTCTACCCCTTATTTATACCTTGTGGATACGAATAGCAAGCAATAACGAACACTCGAACGACAATTGTTATCACCTAATTCGTTTCCAACGGGGACGAGGTAAGTTTTGGTGTCGTCGCTGGGAACGAGAGACGTGTCATTTAGCCGGTGTTCGAGATAATGAAATTTAAACGAAGCACTCGGGGGCGAGCGTAACCGCTCCGAAATTTCCATAAAGTTTCGCCGGTGAAGCGTGTGCACGGGCGCACGCGTGCGGCCCTGCAGCAAAATTCGTCGTTGGAAATAATTGTAGATTTCCTCGGTGTAACACACGTACACGCATTTTTATAGTTTTACGTGTTTCTTTTTCCTTCTTCCACTTGTTCGTTTTCATAAGCAGTTTTATGTTTATTTTGATCAATACTCTCCTTCTCCCCCTCGTGTCATTATTAAACATCAACGACAGAGAATACAAAACAAGGCGACATTGTTCCACCGTATTATAAAAAATAGTTAATCGAAAGATATTAAAATAAAAAAAAAAGATTGAGATTGTTAAAAGATATTGAACTTAGCGAAGAATACACTACGTTGTATTTTTATAACATTTTTTGATATATATATACTGGTGAAATACCAACAATCTTATCATTCAACTCGATATAAAATAAAAAGAATAAATAGATGAAAATTTTGAAAGATATAGTGATAGTACATTAACCTTCGCCACGAAACGAAAAAAAAAAAATATATATATATTTTTACTCTACGTGATAACAAAATTCATTTAATCTCGCGGGTTTCCTCGGATCCGTATGAACGAAAATAGATTTTAACATATTAGTAGAACGTAAATATACTATATATAGAAATTACCGGTGTACAATCTGATTGAATAATACACGTAAACGTAGACCTACTCTTCCAAGGGCTAAAGTTCACGGAATGCAGGTTTCGTAACGCGTTAAGGTGAACAAAGCGTGAATTCGGTAAATATCACAATGCATTCGAACCGGATGCTAATGACGCCCTCTCCTCGGTGAAATCGCATCACAAGGATAATTCGTCTACAGCTGAACGCCACTCGTAGCAGCGAAATATCTAGCGGCTATTTTCATCGGCGTTCTAGCAGTAAATATTATGTACCAGTCTGCGACGATCGACTTGGGAGTTAACGGAACAGTGTAAGGATGTTATTGAATGAACAGAGAATGGAATGTCTAACAAAAAATCGATACATGCGTTTCCTAGGTTGATTCTACGTCTTATACGATTGTACTCATATCAGCTAAATTTAACAAGTTACAAATTATGAACGCTAACAAATTCCCTTACGTTATCAATTGGTAAATTATTATGTAAGAATAACTCTTGATTATCTTACTTGACATAAGGTTGTAAAATTATAAAGAAGAATTTTGTAACTTGTCAAATCACCGATATTATTAGTTAATAAATTATCGTGCAAAAGTACTCCAGTAGTAAAATAAGATCGTTACAACTTCTCCTTCGACACTTATGTTTATAAGAAATACGATATGTAATATGAAATATATGATTTCTGCTACGATTATGCATTATTCGGTATAGAAAGAATGATTAATGCGGAAGCTGCGTGTTTATAATCTGTGTACACGTTGGTCTATTCGGTAGGTGCGTGACCCTGAACTGACGTTAAACATGAAAACAGAGTAAATTTCGATAATGGATAAATTTGACAAAGAGCACGACGCGTCACTGAATAATGCATCGATGACCTAAGATGCATTGCATTAAGCACACACACACGTATATACGTATTAGAATTATCTATCGTGAGACTATGAGACTCACCACTCCCGTGAATCCCACGGTTAAAAAAATGCTGGCTGGCATCTGTGACATAACCTATCTCCGGTCCGCTTGGCGACATGGTAATCGCGAAAAGCATGCCGATGTCTTTTGTTTCGTACAACAGTCATACTGTATTCATAGGAAGCATTCGTAAATATGGTTCTATTAGATTCAAACGGAATCGGAATCACGAAACAGAGAAGCGAGATACACGCGACTCATACGCGTGGTATGGTCATTGACGCATCAGGTGTCAGTCACCTCGAAAGGGTACGCAAGTCTCACGTGTGCGCCTTGTACGATGGTCCTCAAGAGCAATTTCAAAGCACGTGTCACGATTGTAGCCATCTTTCCGACTATCCACGATGTATTTTTGCGCACAGTTATGTTCGTATATGTCAAACAAAGTGGAATTAAAACTCACCGATCTTTCCTGGTAAACGCGTTGTAGCTGATGCTCCTTACTCGTCCTTCGTCTCGTTGTCCTCTCCTGCTCGTCCTCTTCTGCCTTTCACCGTTTCGCAATGTGTCAGCAAAAGAATCGGTCGGAATACCAGATTTGGTACAGTCACTTGTCACGAGTACGGTACACGATAATCACTGCGACGAAACCGAGAGTCGAACATAAACGTCGTATAACCGTACCGGTACGAACACACTACGAAACGCGGTACGAACACGACTGCTCCACACCGTACCATAGATCAGCTGCTACTATAGCAGCGCTATCGCGCTGCGCGGCACGCGCCTGAACTAAATGGTGGGGGAAGGGCGGGAACGCGCTAGTCAAGAGTAATATTGGTGGTATTTCGAGTCCCAGACTGTATCATTGATCCGAAATTGCAAGTGAAAATGAGCGCTGAGATAAAAATGTTTCCGATTAATAAAAGAGGACTACACAAATTTTTATGTGTTTATATGTGTATATGAAACTATTAAATCACTATATCGTATATGGATTTAGATAAAATTTAAAACACTCGTGAGAATGGAATCCATATATTTTAAATAAGAGATATCTGTTTTCGAGATGCCTAATCATGATATAGGAGTACAACAATATATATGAATACGTATTTATCACTGTATGTAAAATAATTCTTTAATTAATTATTACCTGCAATGGATAAAGTACAACATTTACTTTACAATTATGACTAGTTGATAATAGATAAACTGCTTTGTATATAGACGAGTATACAGTCACCGATCAGGTATAGAATAGATCTATTAGCACCAACAAAGTGCAAAATAGACCTATTACCCAACGTACCTTTTTGTTCACGGTTTCGGGGTCACTAGAGTCCATTTACCATTTTAGTGTCATTTCCAACGTTATCGAAACAGCGCAGAATGAGATTACGGTACCTCCAGCGATTGGAATTAAAACTAACTTCTAATATGACATTACCATAAAGTTACAAATAAAATATAGGCACCAATGAGGTGCAAAGCCTTGTCTGTGCTATAGGCACGTATAAGACAGAACTACGGTCGTATACAAGTCTAGTTACTCTCGTGGAAAAGATGAGGCTCTTAGGCAGCGGCAAATGTTGTTCAATTTATCCGCAGTAAGGCGCTCTAATCAAACGAGGGTTGATTGACTAACGCCATCGTGTAGGAGTAGCCTGGATCCGGTTGTCTCTCGACTTGTCGACTGAGATTCGACTCACGATGGAAGGAACAAACGGCACCACGATAACATTGACTAAGAATAGGATTGTAAGTCTCGACACTCATATAGCCGAAGCCTAGGGGTAACCTTCCAAAAATTGAGTCGTAATTAGTTGTGAAAAATCAACATGGAAGATAAGAAGGTTCTCATCACACGATCGTATACACAGATCTGAAACTCTAATGGAGGAGATAAGGCTCTTAGTGATCGAAGGATGTTCGTTAATTTCTCCGCAGTAGAGTACTTCAATCGAGAGATTAAGATTCGTCGTGTAACGCCATTGTGTAAAAATAGCACAGATCTTGTTGTCTCTGCCTTTATTGACCTTTGATTTTAATTTTTCATGACTAGACACGACTCAATTTTTGAACGGTTTAGCCTAGTTATGAAATCTGCTTATATGATCGTGGTCCAGACCACAGTTTTTTTTATATGATTCTGACCCATATTGTACCTCATCGGCGGTATAGTATATGCTGAGATATGTAATAAACGGTTAATGGTGATCTAGCTTTTATCTTATTGATATGGAGGAAGTATTTGTTGAGAAATCTGTAAAAATATAGATATACATATAAACAAATAAATTAAAGTTGAATATATGTATATTAATGATATAAAGATATTTTCACAGTTAAATGTAGTAAATTATAACAGGTAATGTGCTTTCTCGAAATCATACTATTCTGTTACAAATATAATTTGCATTATCCTTTTTTTATTTAAAATTGTGTATTTCATTTGTAGCCCTTATCGCATGCGTAAAAAATGAGATTAGAGAGCAGGATTTTGACTGTGTTTCTCTAGATAACTTCATTCGTCACTAAATTGTGCGATATAACCTAACATCTTGTATACAATGTCATCATTTGAAACAAAACTATATTATTGATATTAGTTAAACATTATGGCTTGTGATTCAAAAATATTGTGTTTTCGCCATTGTTGTTCAAAAAGCATATTCTGTAAAGCTGTTCCAGAAATATGCCCAATTTGTCAATTATGTATTACAGAATATAAAATAATGCCCTTTCTTGTTCCATATCCATATAAAAATGCAGCGTGTGAACCAAATTCTATAGTTGTTAGGCCAGCTAATGGCAATTTTTTAACTGATTATCATATCGTAAATGATTTGCATATAGGAATAACTAACATGAATGGCCTTGTTTTTGAATACGACAAAGAGGGTTTAATACTAAATGATTGTTCAAGATGGACAAATTGCATTGCGATAAATGTAATCCCTTCATCTTGGGACAGTCATTGGAATGAAACATTAAAAATAATGTTAAAAGACTCGAAATGGAAATCTGAAAATTATGATGAAATCTCGATGAATTGTTTCAACTTTGTTATAGAGTTTATAAATAATTTGAAATATATGAATATGAACTTTACGAATAAAGAAACTATATGCGAAAAGTTAATATTACCAAAACTTAGAGATGCTCTTACATATAATTTTTTATTTATGAAATTAGAAAATAATGAATTTTTTATATCTTAAGAAAAGTTCATTTTCTATATTTGCTTTCTACATAGATTTATATGTATTATTGGTATTATATAGATCTCTACGTATTTGCCTTTTAAAATCATTATATGAGTATATTTTTTACACATATTATATATTTATAATTATTACAATAAATCATTTAGTACATGTTTAATAAAATGCTCATTTTTTTCATCCTAGAATACTTTGATAATACAATGAAGTATAACAAGATCAGATTGCCTCCATTAAGCAGAAATTATAGACGAGGTTTTCTTCAATTATTAAGAAATCTTTCATCAAACAATCATCAATATAAATTTGATGTCATTGTTATTGGTGGTGGTCATGCTGGAACAGAAGCTTGTGCAGCAGCTGCTAGGATGGGTGCAAAAACATTATTAGTTACTCATAAGAAAAGCACAATAGGTATCACTTTTGTTTCTCTTTTAATATTAAAGATTATTGAATAAAAATTATGACAATACTTTCATAGGAGAAATGTCATGTAATCCATCCTTTGGTGGAGTTGGAAAAGGAAACCTTATGAGAGAAATAGATGCTTTAGATGGTGTTTGTTGCCGTATCTGTGATATCTCTGGAATTAATTATAGAATCCTAAATAGTTCTAAAGGGCCAGCTGTATGGGGATATAGAGCTCAAATTGATCGTGTCTTATATAAGAAGCACATACAGAAGGAGCTTTTCAATACGCCTGGTTTACAAATATATGAATCCTCTGTGGAAGATTTAATTGTACATGGAGATTCTCCAAGTTGTCATGGAATAATTCTTAGTATGCTTATTCTTTTAAATTGGATATATGTATGTTATTAATTTTTAAACAAATGAAATATTTATGAAAATCGTGTTTCAGGGGATGGGACAAAAATATACAGTGATACAGTCGTCATAACAACAGGTACTTTTCTAAAAGGTCAAATTAATATTGGGTTAGAAAAAAGACCTGCTGGTAGATTCGGTGATGAACCCAGCATTGGATTAGCTAACACGTTAGAAACAATTGGATTTAGAATGGGAAGATTAAAAACTGGTAATTGTCATAATCATGTTTTATAGACTTTCTTTACAGGCTCTAAATGTTCTCATGTTTTAAAATATTTTTCTAGGTACACCACCGCGGTTAGAAAAATCTACTATCGATTTTTCCAAATGTGATGTACGTAAACCAGACGAAGTATCAATGCCATTTTCATTCATGAATAATACTGTCTGGTTACCCGTAGAACAACAAATAAATTGTTATCTAACACATACAAACGAAGCTGTCTCAAAAATTGTAAAAGACAACATGCATTGTAATTTACACGTTACAGAGGAGATAACAGGACCACGGTATTGTCCAAGTATAGAAAGCAAAGTTCTTAAGTTTAATACACATGAACACCAAATTTGGCTGGAACCTGAAGGTTTAGATTCACCCATAATGTATCCCTCAGGATTATCATGTACACTTCCAGCAGAGAAACAAGAAGAACTTATTAAATGTATTCCAGGATTAGAAAATGTGAAAATGGGTAAATCTGTTCCCTTTATGATATACATATGTATATTCTGACATTTCATGTTTTTAAATATATTAATATAACGTTGTAATCTTATGCGCAGTGAGACCAGGTTATGGAGTTGAGTATGATTATATTGACCCAAAAGAATTACATGTTACGTTAGAGACCAAAAGGATTCCAGGGCTATTTCTTGCTGGGCAAATAAATGGTACAACTGGTTACGAAGAAGCAGCTGCACAAGGAATTATAGCAGGTGTTAATGCTGCGGCCAAGGTCTCTATCACCCATTTTTTATTATGAACTTTTTAAGTTAATAACGAAGAAATTCATTGTTTTATTTCGTTGAATAATCTATTTTCTAGGTTCTTAATAAAAAGCCATTGATAATAAGTCGAACAGAAGGTTATATCGGTGTACTCATTGATGATCTTACTACACTTGGTACAAATGAACCATATAGAATGTTCACCAGTCGTGCAGAATTTCGATTAAGTCTACGACCAGATAATGCAGATCAAAGGCTTACCAAAAAGGGGTATGAAAGTGGTTGCGTATCAGAGGAAAGAATGATAAAAACAGAAGAAATTTTATCCAGACTAACAGAAAATATAGAGTTGTTTAAAAATGAAATTCATCGCAATGCAAAGTGGTGTCAATTACTGGGTGTTCCAGTTTCTAAGAATTCTAATTTAAGATCTGGTTTTGATATGATGCAGTGTTATGACGTTGATAAATTTATCAAAGCACTTCCTGATCGCTTTGGACATCTCGCAGATGATCCGATTATTTCAAGAAGATTAAAGGTAGCAATATTTTGTTGCAAGTGATATTTTTAAATCAATACGGCTTATCATCTTTTATTGTGACCATCTATTTAATCTTATAGATAGAAGCATTGTATGCAGATTCCTTAAAGAAAATGGAGAAAGAAATCAGTGAAATTCGCAAAAACGAACAGATGCTTATCCCGCCATCCATAGACTATAGCTCGTAAGTTAATTATCTGAAATATAAATTGTGATATCTATTAAGTGCAGTTATCTTTACTAATGACTGAATGTGTTCCGATATAGACCTCAGTTAAGTTTATCTCTGGAGGAAAGAGAAAAACTCTCTGAGTTTCAACCATATACAGTAAGTGTAGAAATAAATCTTCATAATGTTCGCAGTCATTATCCTTATTATTTTTTCTGCATAGATCGCTGCAGCCAGTCGTATTCAAGGAGTCACTCCACCTGCTATTTTTCGTTTAATAAATTATATACGGAGAAATATACAGAAAAATGTACAGAATAGAGCTAGGAAGTCAACTTTAATAACAAATCAACTTTGATAGCAAATCAACTAAAATAAATAGCCGATCAAATCATATACTTTACGTATGTTTATTTAATGTGTGCATATCAACAACAAAAAACCCATTGAAAATCGTTTGCATGCACGTCTGGAACTAAACTTGGACTAAAGTTGGAGTCTATTCAGACTCGAAGACGGACCCCAATTCTTAAGATGTCACTCAACTATCAGCCTTAAACGTTCGTCTTAAGAGTAGAACAAATGGAAGGTTGTTGCCCTCCTGTTTAGCCACCGGATGTATCGTGCCAGCAACCATCAATCTTCCTTAAATAGAAACTTGCTTACACTTGTTTGACAAGAATTATCGAAACTCCGTGTTTACTCGAATTTCGAAACACTACGAAATTATTAATACCTCGCGTGTCAGTATCGGTTGGTTCGCATACGAATCCCGTAGTGAGAATTTACGCGGAAGAGACGAAACTCAATTGCGGCTACTTGTGAAATACGCTCGTTTAATAAGACTAGAGTAATTGTCTCTAACTTACAATGCGGTCGAAGTTTCCATTTCGGCTGGCGCAACTAATGTCAGAGTCCATAGCAGGGAAGTTTGCCTGATTGAATTAAGAGGGGTTCGTCCAGCTTCAAACTTCTCACTACCGAATTGATGAAGCATACCCAGGGTAAACGTCGTTACGAGATTACTCGCGTAATCAATTTATTCGCTGAAGGCACGCGCGACGTACCCTCGCATTACTTCAAATTTTATAACGAACTAAATGAAATTTATTGCTTTTTAAGATCGAGAAGATGGAGGGCTACTTTGACATCTATATGTCGTAGAAATTTCACGATGTGCCTATATTTGTCTACAAGGAGCTAAAACAAATTAAGAAAGTAGAATAATTTGAGGATATATAAGGATTAGAAAATAAATCTACTGGACAATAAATCGATGTTTCAAACAGCAACAAAACATGTACTAACAGTTATTCTTTATTACCATTAGTGCAATAGTAAATACTGTTACGATACATTGTACAGGAATGGTGTACGATCGGCCGTAGTACAGGGTCGTTGTAATTATAAATTTCTCTACCATGGTAATCCGGCTGTTCTCTCTCTACATGGTTAATCGAGCCAATACGAGCTCGCCACTAACTCGTCCTCTAAATCGCACGACGAGTTAATACTATTGTCTCCCTATAATAGCCTCCGTGTCTCCGAGGAATCAACCTTCTTCTTCTCGATATAACAGTTTCCGCACAACAATCCTTCCTTTCATTCTTCATCTATCACGGTAAAAAATATACAAAAAGTGAAGAACTATTTTGGCCAAATTTACGAAATTTCCTACCTCGCGAAGAATCCAATGTCGAATCGATTATCAATAACTTTAAATTAGTGTTAATTGTTCAATTTTGGACAATGCATTTTCTATAAAATTCCAAATCAATGACTTTCTAATCTATCCCAATGACCACGGTTGTCATACCAAGCGCGTTTCACCGTGGTTGGGAACGTTCTCCATGTTAAATTCAACATTGGATTTTCCGCGCTGCGAATGCACGCACGTAAATTACGCGAAGGCACGCGGTCCTCAATAACCGTTTAAACGCGTTGGCCGATCGCGGGTATTTTCCCCCCGGAACGATCGCCAGAGCCATTCTTTTTCTTTTTCTCTTGCCACGATCTCCATCGTGCTCTCGCTGTGATTCACGTGTTCCCTTCTTAATTCTAATTCTCTATACTGGCAAGTTTTCGTGTATGTTTATACGTTTACGTGTATGTACGTGTATACTAAATGTTACGTTTCTCTTATTGTTCATACGTCAACAACGACTACTCCGAATAAATTAGTTTTAAGGCTACGCTGCTCCTCTTTGCTCATCGATTACCCTAACTACCTAACGAATTATCGTCGACTACACTGAATGTTGAATTAATGTACATCGAGATCCATCCTTACGACCAGCAACAATTTCTCAAAGTGGCTTGTATTATTCTTAAATCTTGTAGCTGGTCGCGTACGACGGACACGAATAACTTATATGCGCTTACCGTATAATTACAAGTAACATAATGACGAGAAAATGTTTATCTACAAGGAGATGCAATGACGGGGAACGATCGATGCGTACGAGCTTGACGATCGTCGATTTGTCGCAGACTCGATCACCAGTGAGATTAATTGATCCTTGAACTCGCGTCATCGAGCCAGATGCAAAATAAACGCGATGGTTTAGTCCACATCGCGATGAATTACGAGCGGACGAAACGGAAAAGCTGCTACGACTGTCGCCGGCTCGTTACGCATTGTTCGGCCGCGATTATACATAGCAAGGGATTTATAACGAAGTTACTGCTCGTTAATACGCTAATTACACAGTACCATTCACACGCTCGCATTGTCACGCAATTACGTACACGCAGGCACGACACGCACGCGGCATGGACAACAATGTCGACAAGGAATCGAACAATTACGAGTTTCATTATTTACGAGAAACGAAAGATCAAGAATTTCCGTTTTCGAACACGTGATATTTATCGACGAAACTTTGACGACTTTGCGCTCCACTTTCATTCATACAAGAAGAAAAGGAACTAATATGATTTTAGAAACGATCTGTCACTCTACGAAGATCATATAAACTCTCATAAGGTTTTTCTAAAAGGAGAAGCTTTCGATTTAAACGTCGTTGAGAAATTGAGTCTACGCGTAAGCTTTGGTACCATTTCAGGGAGGAAGATCTGTTTAGAAAACAGTAATGGAGTATCTTCGCAGAGAATTCAGATAGTTTCCGATTAACATGAGCGGAGGGGTACATGGCTCAGTCTCTTGGATGCACCTGAAGAAACAATGACAATGATTACTTTACTCCCGCTCGCGCGTTGAGAGTTACTCGCGCGAACGTGTGGTCTAAAGAATAGCAAACTCGAGTGCGAGGTACTAATTCTACGCAGACGTGAGACGGTTTTTATGCGGTGCGTGTTATCGCACTCAGCGATTTCCCATGACATTCGCAACGACTCAGCACTTGATTTGGAATTGAACTGATGACAAAAAAAGAAAAAGAAGAGAAAAAGACTCTAACGTAAAGAAATAGTTTTGCGAACTGATAAAAAATTAAGAATATCAATATTCATCGCTTGTCGTGATTTTATCGCACACTGACGCGTAATTGTGATTAATTCATCGCTGCAAGGTGAATGAATCTGTCGTGGAATGTCATCGGAAGTTGCGCCGGAAATCGCTTGGAGAAATGGTAATCTCGCACGGTCGCACGCGATGCGAGAACCGAAAGAGACAGGAGACTTCATCTGGTCTCCGTCTGGTTTCCCATTGTATACAATTCGGCACGTTGAACACCACGTTTGGAAGGCATTTCAGAAGGCATTGAATTCCTAGTGTGTATTGTCACGAGTTGTCGTCCATTATGCCCTGACCTACCTACGTATGACTTCGTGAAAGCGTGACTCACCTGTACAAAAAAAAAACACTCTCCTCGTTCGATTCAACTTCAATTGAACTGATTGCTTTTTAGATCGACTTACATTGTCCCTATCGTATCACCTGTGTAAAATCATTTTCACGGTATTAAAAGTATCAAAAAGAATATGGTTTATCCTAACGGAGATGTGCGAACGATGCTTCGTTGTGTTTACGATCGAACTAGCGATATTGTAAAGTCTCATCAAAATTACTGCAACATGAGGCGAAAAATTGCTTCGAGTTTTGTCATCGAAATTGATTTTGGCAGTGTTGTTGCTTTTCTTCGAGCCCCTCTGTGTTTTTCACGGTCCATTGTCGAGATAGCATGATCGAAAGAACGCCACTAACGCCGTGGATCGATAAATGTAAGTCGTCGATGATCCGGCAGTCATACAAAAGAAGTGGAATAAAGAGACGTTGAATGTATTTCAAGAAAATGATGCGCGACTGACGTCGACGAGACTACGCTACAAGACTCCTAATGCAACGCGTTAATGGTAGCCACGATTGTAGTCGGTTGATGCAAATTTATGCCGAAGGAAATTGAAGAGGGATCGCTCGTGGCCTTAAGCACGCTCGATGAATAACGAAGGACGTGCCGCGAAGAAAGTTCCGGATTCACCTGACGCGTGCTTGCGAACACAGGTCAAGGTCGTTGCGATTTCATCGATCGGACACGTCACACACGTCGTTCGTTTATTGGGAAATTTTCGTGGTCCCGATGTGTCATTTATTTGTAGAATCGACGCGTGATCGCGAATAGCAGAACGTCAGACGTTCAAAAACGAGCAAAACGAGCGACCATGTATTAATATCGATGATCGTATTTACTGTCGCGCGAAAAATTCCCTCGTAATCGACCTCGTCCGGCGCCGTTTGTTAATACCGAAATAGCGTGTCTCGTATCGGCCACACATCATCTCGTTAACTTCGCTCAGCGTATAATCGATGGACAGTGACTGGTTGCTCCTACGCGCGTTAACGACGGCCTGGTTGATTCGACGACGGATCTCTGAGCGATCGGTGACAACGAACAACGCAACTCTCGCTTCGAATCGTCGTTAGAGAGATGAAAAGACGGACGAATCCAGAGAGTGGCGCGAATTACAAATTGCAACGATAACAGGAAATTCGACGCGAGTGAAAGCTGGACCGAGAGTCGTTGGGAATGCGCTTTTCTCTCGAGAGGGGACTCGAACCAGGACGGGTGTCTCTATGAATATTTGTCGCTTCGCGTTGTTTTCTCTGTTCTCCATTGTGTTCCCTGTCGAGACAATCAACCATTCAAAGTGACAGTTCGCGCGTTCTACCGCTTTCCCCGCGTTTAGTCCGCAGGGACACGAGCGGCGAGCAAACGCGTTCTTGGCGACTGTACTTCTGCCAAGGTCGACGACCTCTTTTCTTAGTAGACGAGGATTTTTGACGCGAGTCGAGTCCTACTTGGACGGGCCTAGTTGTATACGGGCAATGTTCGTGAAACGGCACTCGTCGAGTCACAAAGTCATCCGGAACGGGGAAGTCCGGTTATTTCAAGTTCACGGCCTCGAGGTCGTCGACCCTGCAACGCGAATCGGGAACGGATAGTAGATATAGAAGCTTTTCTCTGTCTCCTTCGAAGACGATCGTATTATTAAGTATCAACGGCGTTCGTATTAAGAATCGCACGAACTATGAACAGAGAAAAGAGAATGCTGCTTCTTGGTAGTGATCCATCAATGCGATGCTTTTCACGCTGGTCGCTTCGTATACAGTGTTCTTCCGCTTCGTGAACTTCCGCGTCTGTTTTACGTGTTTCACGAGATTCGCGAATCTGCCTCTTTCCAACACACGCTTTCGACTTCCCGTCCACTGAATCCTGTCTCGATCTCTCTGCTTGAGAGTCGAGTAACTCTAAACTGACCGACAGCGACGGTTCCAACGGACTAAACAGAGCAAGCACGCCGTCAGAGAAGCTCGACTGTCGGAAGCGGCAGGTCAGAGAAGTCGCTTAGCAGATGGTTTCCAGCGGAGCGGTCTTCGTGCTCGGATTCTGAATGACGCTGTCGCCCATGCTGGGCATTCCGTGACTGGTGGTGCTCAGTCCGTTTCCCTGCCTTCCAGCGTTGGTCCTCGGATTCCTGTTGCAGATCCTTTTCAAGGCGGCGCGGACCTGGGGCTGGCAGCCAACTACCGCGAAGATCAGCACGCCCTGGAACGCGTTTATCAAGTCGGTGAAGTACCAGATGTATTGAGGACCACCGACTGCCCACGAGACCACGTCGGCTACCCAGGTGACGCCCATCACGACCACCAGCTTCATGCACACACGGCCCAGTGCGGCTCTGAAACAGAAACATTAGATCCTCGTCAGAGCTAGGAAATGAGTATTTAGTTTGAAGATGATCGAGTGCTCGAAGAAGTCGCATTAGAAACTCTATAGGGGACTCCGGTCGAGATTGCCTATTAGATGTCGGATTTTTTTACAAACTCGTATCTTCATGAACAGGATTTCACGAAACAAATTCCAAGCTTTGATATTTCAAACGTTTGCACTTTCTTCGGCTCTGAAGCGATTTTGTGTTACCATCGCTAGAAATCAATTAAGTTGTTAAAAGAAATATAGAAATGTCTACTCGACACTTGCCCACACTGGGTTTAAGAGAAAAAGAATCCACAAGGTCGATTAGAATTTAGGGAGACTCGTCGATGGTTTGGATAATTGAATTGGTTAAAGCGATCATCCGAGGGAATACGGGTTCGCGTAGTTGACACATTGCTCGGAGAATCTTAAGCATTTATTATCAGTTGCGCGTGAAAGGAATTTTTTGGGTCTGGCCTGCTTGATTTATGACGGTTATTGTGCCTTGAATTCAAAGAACGAGGAATGACAAGGCAGTGATTCAGAGATCTATGGAGATACACGTTGGTTTAAGAAAATTCTCTGCACATTTATCTTTCTCGTTATACGCGCAGCATATAGGAACGTTATTTTTCATGTTTCGTAAAGATGCTGTTTTATTCGTGTTACGGGGATATCGTTCAGCCGCGACGCCACAGGTACCGCGACGAATTTCCGGCGACAAAAAGCGACCCGATTCAATTAGCGCTACGTTCAATTACGATGAACATAAATCAGGCCGCAAACGTATCCGTTTGTTCAGCGTGACACGTTGCGCCGCCACGAGTAATGTATGCATCGCATTGTGGTCGAAGTCAAAGCATTATTAATTCGTTCCGGCTGAGTATTCGCAGCCCGTTACGGTGTTGTGTCGCGAAATTATAGCGTTATAAAGGCCACGGAGTCCTCTTTCCCTCCTGCCATTCCCCATTTTAGTACTTTCGTGGTTGCCCAATCTTTATTATCGCTGTCGCAATGTTTTCCAACTTACGACGTGTAATTGAACGTCGATAAAATCTGTATTTTTTGTTGCAGTAGACAATTTCTAACGCGTTCTTTTTTTTGATATTTCAAATTTTTTATACAGATCCTTAATTGCACAAATTTCTATAGCGTGCTGTAGCCAAGAATTTCCGAAGCCTTTATTTTAGTTAGTAATTCTTCGCGTATCCGATTTTGTCGAGTCTATAATCCAACGAAAACTTTAAAATTTTGATACGAAATTCGCCTCGCAGATTCGACTTTTATAATCGATCCCTCCCGATGCCACATTTAGCAGGTTGCCATGTGCGAAACTGGCCCATGCAAGTAAGTTCGAATCAGGTCGACTCAGCCGTTTCCACGCGAGAACGCCAACTCTACTCGCCGCTTTTCCGCTTTGCTTACCTCTCCGCTCTCTCGTTGATCGCCGCGTTATTTTTGAACCACCACCGGTTGCAAGCCGCGAGATGTTTGCATATTCCCCGCTCGTAACAATTAGGCGGCGCCTCGAAAATAGAAGATTCTTGCATCCAGCTATTACGAGATGCCACGCGACCATGTTACGCATATGTATTATGATAATTACGGTTTAATGCACAGTGGAAATAAAACCATCAAAGGCAGAAACATAATCTCAATGCACCGGCTGTCGATTAGATTTTACTACATCTTATTTGAAATCAATTAACTATTTGTAACCGGTGGTCTACTCTATACAAAGCTCTTTTAAAGTCGTTCTTTTTACTATATTCCATCTCAATATAAGAACATACCAGATATCTGACAAGTATAGTAACAAATCTAAAGCTTATAATTATTATTTAATTTTCCACAATAAATTATAGTAGACAATTTCTAACGCGTCCTTGTTTTTTTTGATATTTCAAATTTTTTATACGGATCCTTAATTGCCCAAATTTAAATAGCGTGCTGTAGCCAAGAATTTCCGAAGCCTTTGTCTTAATTTTTAATTCTCCGTGTATCCGATTTTTTCGAGTCTACGATCCAATGAATCTCCACGTCTTGGATAGCACAGACGTCTAACAAGTCGAGCAACAAATCTGATATTGCCACGTGTAGAATTATTTGTCTTTCAAATTGGAACAATAGTCAACAAGACGTGACATGGGTACGAACGCAGACTGATGGAAATATCGTCGGGATTTCGTCATCAATGATGCAAGGCTTTTATTATCGATCCACCGTTATACGAGTATGTACGGGTAGTACCGGTTCGTCGATTATTATTCGGATGAAAATTTTATCGTGCGGAGACTACTGAAAAATTCATCGGCGTGCACCGCGGGCCGATGGTTTCAATCCAAACAACGAATTGGCGGAACGATCGGCGCATGAAAAATCTCTACAGCCATAATGATATGCGAAGAAAGCAAATTAGACACGCGTCCACGAATGCAGAAGGTGAACTCGCGCGTGCAGGATGAACCTTTCACCGTGGTGGGAAACGTGGAGGCGCGTGATAAGCATGAAGGCCCATCGAACAGCGGAATGCAAACAAACGGTCGATCACCTGTGCGGGAACAGCTGCACCCAAGAACCACGGTACACGATGAACGCTTGAAAGGCGAGGAGAACATGAAAGAGAAGATTTTTGAGAACGTACTTGACCGATCAAAGTCCCGTCGAATCGGCTTTGTATGCCAAACGACGAGCAAGAAGCAAGGACAGCTACGGATAATGGTCAAATTTTATATACCCCTTATTCCTCTTTTAAGATTTCACCATTTCTGTTTATCAATAGTGTTCGTTTACTGCACTTGGATCGTGATCAAGACAAACAGACTATCTTTGATGTTTTATCATCTTTTGTTTTGATCTACTACTTGCTATATGTGCAGCATCATGACGACTGATGCATTGAGTAATTTTACAGAATAACGCGCACTTGGTACGTTTCGATTATTAGATACTGTGAAAATGAAACGTAGAGCCTGGTAAAAAAGAAAAACACTTCGTTAGAAGATAAAAGTATGCCGATAAAAATATTAAGAGGTACATTGTAAAAATTACCCTTCAGAATAATTTTAGTGTATTTTCAGTATATTCGTCACACTTGCCGATAAAAATATTAAGAGGTACATTGTAAAAATTACCGTTCGGAATAATTTTAGTATATTTTCAGTATATTCGTCACACTTGCCGATAAAAATATTAAGAGGTACATTGTAAAAATTACCGTTCAGAATAATTTTAGTGTATTTTCAGTATATTCGTCACACTTGCCGATAAAAATATTAAGAGGTACATTGTAAAAATTACCGTTCAGAATAATTTTAGTGTATTTTCAGTATATTCGTCACACTTGCCGATAAAAATATTAAGAGGTACATTGTAAAAATTACCGTTCAGAATAATTTTAGTGTATTTTCAGTATATTCGTCACACTTGCCGATAAAAATATTAAGAGGTACATTGTAAAAATTACCGTTCAGAATAATTTTAGTGTATTTTCAGTATATTCGTCACACTTGCCGATAAAAATATTAAGAGGTACATTGTAAAAATTACCGTTCAGAATAATTTTAGTGTATTTTCAGTATATTCGTCACACTTGCCGATAAAAATATTAAGAGGTACATTGTAAAAATTACCGTTCAGAATAATTTTAGTGTATTTTCAGTATATTCGTCACACTTGTCGATAAAAATATTAAGAGGTACATTGTAAAAATTACCGTCCAGAATAATTTTAGTGTATTTTCAGTATATTCGTCACACTTGTCGATAAAAATATTAAGAGGTAAATCGTAAAAATTACCGTTCAGAATAATTTTGGTATATTTTCAGTATATTCATCACACTTGATTTTAGGCACAGAAATACAAGCAGAAATATTTTTAATACCACGTATCGTATTCTACGGTTTGGTGTAAATTCGGGGTATATTTTAACGTAGAAGACCGCATTTCGGTCTACTTCTACCAACGCCATCTCACTCGAGGATTGCATCCTCCGTTCTACGTCGTTGCTAGAAAATTTGTGGAGAAACGAGTCGATGAACAGTTTGAAAGATCGAGCACGAAATTGAGAAGGGCGGGTTTCCATCGAATCGAGGCGGAGGAAGGGCGAAGTAGAGTCATTTGAAGCAGACAGCCATTCGTATTTTTGTTCGACGCTTCAAATTAATGCCACTCGCCGCGTTTGGAAAGAAAGTAGGATCGCGAATCCAGCTACGTGTTAATTGACGTAACGAGACAGAGGGGTGAATATGGATTGTTAGCGTCTGTCTGAGACTGAAAATATCGACGGCATCTAATAATAAAAAAAAAAGAAGAAAAAGATAGAAAAAGAAGAAGGGAGAAAGAAAGAGGAAGAAAAAAAGATCTGGAAACGACACACCGATGCATGCTTCGATCGCTCGTTACACTCGTAACGCGGAACATGTTTAATGAGGACCATTTCGTCTGGACGTTATTATTATATGGATGTTCTTTATATAATCAGCGTGAAATAACGAAAAAAAGAAAGGAAGGAACGTTCAAAGTGTTAGGTATTACGATTGCAATTTATGAGAAACTTTGCAGCTGCATAGGAAACACCACTGGCCGAAGTAGAGTCGTTCGAGTTTCCGTTTATTGCAGTCTATCTCGATAGATCAAACACGATCTTGGTGCGATCAAGATTTATTTCGAACTCTCTGTGTCTTCGAAGAACTTTTAACGGAAAAGATAGAACGACGTTTCTGACAAAGAGATGTGATTTTCTCGGAAATGACTCATCAGGGTCGAACGGAAGAAGAGAAACGACAATACGAAGGGTGAAAAAAGGAACATCAAACGAAATATTGGCTATAAAATAAATTTATCTATTACGTTTGTAAGAATTTACATTAGTCGCGAACACCGCTAAAGCTCGTCGACCAGCATATTTTCCATTGCTTCCGCGAGATCTATCCGGAATCTCTAAAAGCTGGCGAATACACAGGTATCCACTTTACGATCCACGAAGATTTTCCAGCAGAAAAGAGACGATGTCGGAACAGTGGGAGGTTGAAAATGGAGAAGAAACGAGAACGATGCAATCGTAAGGACTGCATCTACCCGCATCATCCAGCTGACGGTTACAGCGCGTGTTTTATCACGTTTACGTTTCGACCGGCAACCTTGTCGTTTCTGCTCGGAACATAATTCAAAAGTAAGTCCTTTTCTTCTTCTTCTGTCTCCTTTGAACGCTATGATACACCGACGAGGTTTTATTTGCGACGCGTTTATTTTGGCAGCGACGCTGAACTTTTAAATCGCGAGCAGAGAGCTCACGACCGGCGCGTCATTCATTGGTCGCTACGTGAATGAATGATTTCGTCTGAACATCGATTTTCTGTGATTTTTTTTAATTTCTGTGATCTTTTATTTTCTCAAGCGCTGAACGATAATGTATTATAACGAGATATTTTCGAAACGATAAATTATTTATTTATAAATTATTTTCTGCTATCTTCGCTTGTTTATTAAGCGTTTAAATTCTTCGTTTTATTCGATTAAACACAAATTATTCGAATATTTTACGTTATAGCAAGCGAAACATCGCTTTTTTTAATGGTTTTCATGCGCATTCCAAAATCGGACATTTTTATTGGAACTTGCTATTCAAAGATGTCTCGTAAAACGTCATTTTTATACGAGTTTCTTATTTTCATATTCGATATCCGATCAAATATTTTCGAAGCCTACTGTAGGGAGTGAAGTAAAAGAAGTTTAGTTAACGTAGACCCGTGCATCAACCTTGACAGAGATCAGAAGAGTTTCTATTTTTACGTATTTATTTTCTTTTTCTAAAA
The DNA here is from genome assembly GCF_000188095.3 of Bombus impatiens. NCBI lineage: Eukaryota > Metazoa > Arthropoda > Insecta > Hymenoptera > Apidae > Bombus > Bombus impatiens. The sequence goes on along the minus strand of NT_176532.1, from coordinate 478,185 downwards.
GTGATCTTGTTCGTTCTCGTCTTCTATTGCATCCTGTACATTCGTGACTCGTTCGAACAACATCAACTCGTTTAACGAGTATTCTTTCATCCAACCTACGTATTTTTACGTTTCATTTCTTCGTGGCACCTTGAAGAATTGCAAATATTTGCGATAAATCGAATAAGCATCCGAACGATCCGTCAAAATAACAGCTCGCTGAAAGTTACGTGAAAAATATTGCGAATTAACGCACCATGAATCAACTTTTCGACGAGATTTCATTGAAATCGAGATCCCTCGACAACCGTATTGTTTCGAAAAATCCTTTAAACAAAATCAATCACCTTTAGCGGCATAAACCACCGGTTTAGTCATCTCTTCCACCGAAAAACAACCTTCGTCTTTACTTTCCACGCTATTTTAATCAACTTACGCTTGTAACACGCGTTATGCTTTCCATTCGAGTTTCTAATTTCAACTTCAACTCTCGTGTTTGTTCTTCGATTGAAAGATCAACGAATACAATATTTTGCACGTGACACAGTGTTGGTTTTCATCTGATTACTTTGATTTAAAAGCATATTGAGATATCAAACGTATATTAGCGGAATTATAAGAGGAATTTCCACTTGAGTATCGGTCTGTAGCGAAGTCGATCGACTCAACGACACGACGTCTATTTCGATCATCATTTTCACGGCACAATAACAAAGACAAAGCTGCAGGAACTATCGAGACTTCGGAAAACTCGAAGAATGCTCCCCGAAGACGAATGGGTCGGATAAACAGTAAATTCTTTGAGGGATACTTCCAACCGGATGTGAAAATATCACGTTTCCCCATCGATCCTTGGCATCGGGCGACGAGCGTCGTTTGACGAATCGCATTTTTTTCGGATATTTATGCCTGGCAGCCGGTAGCTTTTTTACAGAGCAACCGGAGCTCAAAGGAGAATTTATTTTATCACGGCCGCGCCGACAGATATCAGGCATCGAATCGTTATTTTCCATTCGCACGCCGTCCCTTCGAACCACCTTTGCTCCCTCGTCCCGTCGAAATTGATATTGACGATCTCAATTTGCGATTCTCTTTCGGCCGAGCCTCCTCTTCCCTCACTTTCGCCCGTTCTCTTTCCGCCGATACAGAGGGACCGGGACACACGCTGGTCATAATGGTGAATAGAGATTCTTTCATGTTCGTTTTCTCGTTTTCTCCGTCCATTTTTTCGCTATTCGTAATTTTCCAAGAGCTCGCTATTTTTTTCATTCGTCAGCCGGTTACCAGTTAATTCGAATATTCCTTATATCTCTTTGGCGTTGCTTGAAGGATACAAAGGATAGAAAACAATGGTCAATCCCTCTATCATACGATTCCACCTTCGATACAGGAAACTTATATGTATCAGAGTAGGTTAATATTGCAACGCGAGTGATTAGACTTCTCGCAAAGTTTGATAGACCAAGCCCTTCTTGCACGATAATTCAACTAACAATACCAGCGTACTCGTGTCTTTTTACAACTTCAGAAAATTCAGAGAAAGAAATATAAGACAATAAGCCAACTGATTTCGTAATATGTAAAATTCACCTGCGTGGGTCTTCGTTTGTTTCGTTAACCATTCTACCAAAGAGTTTATTACATAGCGTTCTCGTCACGTGACTTGTAAAATCTCAGAAATAATATTAGTCGAATCGTGTAAGAGGGCTCAGATTCTCTATTTATTCCAATCTCCCTTTTCTTATTGATAAATACGATTTCATCGAAGAAGACTCGTTGTTTCCCACTGAAGCAGCTAAGAATCACCCTCGTTTATTTCCTTGGAATTCCGATCGACACGGAAGCGCTCGTAAATCCCCACTTCCCAGGCGAAACGGCCTCGCCAGATTTCAAAAGGAGACGCGATTCACTTTCTCCGTTCCTTCGTCTCGAGATAATTGCTCGTTAAACCACGAAAGAAAAGGACGAAGGGACGGGGAGCGACAAGATTCGAAGAGTATCTTAATTTAAGCAAACATCCCGAGGTTGAGCGTTCGCTGATCTCGATTATCTATGGATTCCGTGTGAACCGAATGCAACAAACCGGTTATCCTTGATATTTATCATCGGCCTCGAGCGTTTTCCTTCGCGCCGAAATAAAGCATCGTTCGCCGGCAGCGATAAAACAAGAGCACGAAGATAGTTACGCGTTTGTGCGCCGCCTGTTCCTCTTAATCGTTGTGTATCGCTCGTCTCACTCTCGAACAAACAAACCAGGACTTCTTTAACTCGGCTGTATCGCCGACTTAAACTCCTTCGAAGTTTACCACCGAGACGCGTAATCGTTTCCCTCTTAACTTCCCGAGGAAATGAGACGCGGTTGCATCTCGCGGTGATTAGCAAGGACGCGCGCCTCCAAACGTTTCCTGGTAATTTCCGTTTATCTGAGAACTCGGTTACCAGATGGTATGGGTGTAAAGTGCGGCGATAGCGTGGGCAAGATTGAACTGTAGATAATACTCAGGTCAGAAAGAGGTTTCTCTCTATCTGCGATCTAAAGTAACTGGCAAACTTTTAGCGTTTTAGGCTTAGCGCTAGATCTACATCTTCCGTAAACGTAGCTACGGTGTAACGCTTGCAAGATTCTGAAAATAACCCGGACGTAGAGTAAACCGCGTCTTGCGTGTACCCACGGAACTGACGAAAGTAAAATGTTGCACGCAACGTGACGAAAGTTCGATTTGTACGCGTGGATCGTCGATTTTTCTTTTCTCGATCGTTCTGCGAAAAGATCGCCGAGCGGTACCAATGGCACACGTTCTTGGAAGAAATTGGCCAAATATTTACGCGAAACGAAGACCGCGTGGCCGTTCGCGAAGCACGGAATACGTTTACGAATTCGACTCGTCGATTCGCTCGGGAACTTTTTAAGGTAAATATTTCTTTTTCTCTCAGGGATATACGGTTTGAACAGTCATATCCGACGTGTGCAAGACTGGCGAGTATCCGGGAAGTAACGCGTAAACCAGATCGGAACTTAATTTAGAGCTGGCAGATTCGGGGGGACAGTCAGACGCGGTGAGCCGTGCTCCTCGATTTTCCAAGTCGTTCGGTCGAACTGAATGAATTCGCTTACCGTTCTGTGGTGCTCTTCACGAATTCGCCCTTCCATAGACCACAAGTTAGCTCGCGGGCAGTCGCTGCGAAGAATAACAGGTTCACTGCGAGTAGGAAGCCAATGGGACCGAAGAAGTACGCCAAGATTTCCATGTCACCTGCGGAATAAATTTTTAGTGTTCAGTATTTAAGGAAATTTTCTGAAATATTAAGAAAATATATATACCACGTGCATTCTTAAATAAGCACGAAGAAACCACATCTCCGATCGAACATTTATTCAGATATCGTCGAATATTTTTTCCTCTGCGGTATTTTTCAGAGTAATGTCCCTTCAAACAATTCAAAATAATGTCCCACTCTATTTGCAAGGATATTTAAAAACTGGAAGAATATTTTAAGTTGCATATAATTAAATTATTGTACTACGATTTATCGCTCAATTATTCTTCAAATAGGAAAAAATATTATTATGCCTCAGCGAAAATGTGGAAAATAGATAAAAATATTATTCTTCGGAAATGACGATTTACAAGGATATTTAAAAACTGGAAGAATATTTTAAATTGCATATAATTAAATTATCGTACTACGATTTATCGCTCAATTATTCTTCAAATAGGAAAAAATATTATTATACCTCAGCGAAAATGTGGAAAATAGATAAAAATATTATTCTTCGGAAATGACGATAGTCATACGAAAAGAACAATAGATGTTTCCATCTACCATTCACCGCGTCATTGTTAATGCAAGCAGCTGGAGTGTCGAAGAAGAAGTCGGACCTGGAAACGTTCTAAATATCTGGATGTTCGCTTCGAGTCCGCCTGCGTGTTCAATAATAAACGTTCGGATCGCTTGAATGGCGAATCGGTTTATCTTTACGACGTCCGATTGGAACGTGGTCTGTGTACGCGTTTCGATTCATCGAACGCGGAGGATCGTAAGAAACGAGCGCTTTAACTACTCGTTAACCGGAAGTCGTGGAACACTGACCGCCAGCTAGCATTAGCGATTAAACTTATTACGCGAAATGTCGCATCGGGTGAATGATTATGTGGCTGCCTTGTCGTGATCTGCTCGTTACATTTCGAACGGCTTATCAACGGACGTGAAACGCGTTTCAAACTGATAGACTTAAGATCTGGCGGATATCGTAGCGAATCTTGCATCCAATGTATCGTTCAGCGAACTTGAAACCTGTCGCAAATGGCGACAAGATTTTTTCAGCACTTATAGTTGTTCATAAATCTTATTTCTTTTCTTGTATCTTTAAATAACGAGCGATGTGTTCTCGTTCTATGTTTCTTTTGATTAGTTGATCGAGAAGTATTTATTAACTCGAATCTACCACGGTATTTCAACTACAACGCGAATACTGTTCGAAATCGATCAACATTGAAAAATTGTATATGTTTGCGCGAAAGATATCCACCAGATGTTATTAGCGTGTAAAGTTAACTAGAAACATGTAGCTAATTCGAGGCAGGAGTCCAAGGACGGATTTCTTCGAAAATAAAAAGAAATAGGAGAAGAGGAAGTTGGTAGACGAGAACACAGAAAGAGGAAATTTCATCGAAGATCCTTCGTACGCGAATAGTAAAGGAATTAGAGGACGAGTTCCTGAACAACGTGGCAGCATAGGAATAACAACACGACCAATACCATTCGATAATCGATGACAGACAAATAAATCCGGCGACGACTGACGATGCCCGCGATTTCACGAATTCCGACCTCCTTCTGATTCTCGCCTCTCTATTCGCGGAATCGTTGGTCACGAATCGACCAATTTCCACCGTCTTTGTTACGTAAGTTCTATTTTTGTGCCGACCTGACAGCTTTATCTGCGTTTCTAAATGAGACGAATTGAAAGGAGACAAACGCGCCGTACGCAGATTTCGTCACCTTCATTTTTTCCACGTCTACGTTGAACAATTTTTCGATCAAATTTCTCGTATTATAGAATTTCCCGATACATAGGTACATACAGTGGTATGGTGAAAAATTTCGAATCGTTAGAAAAATTCACAGAATCAATGGAAATCCACGGAATGTATAAAATTCTACAGAATCCGTAGAAATGAGAAAGATCGCTTTGGAATTTTGCTATCCTAGAATATCCTGTTGCCAACGATTGTATCAAAATAAAGAATATTATTATTAATAGTTGTAGCGTTAATTTAATAACAAAGAAATGATCGAAGAAGTGTTTCCAGATTTTTGTGTCGGTAATATAAATCTTCGGCAGACAAGATGTTTAGAACAAAGAATGAAGAATTAGTGAGAAATACGTATCTAATGTTCGCCAATGTTTTCAATGTTGTGCTTGTGGTTAATTTAACGGTCCGAATGATAGGAAGAAAAATCGTTTCTGGGGGAGTACGTGCAAGGACAGGGGGATGAAAATAAGATGCGGCAAAAATATCAGTGGGTGCTGCAAATAGATCGATAATTCATAGAGGCCGGTACAAATCGCAGAGTCGGGCCTTGCTGACAGCAACAGTTTGTTTTCCTATCGTCTTAAAGCGTTGGAAAAGATGCTCAAAAGAAATGAGCGCGTCGTCATACTTAATTCCGCGCGCCTACACGAGAACGACGTAACCTTCCTTCATTTATTCTCACGACATCGTTACACTACGATTATCCTCAACGATGATACGTTGTTGTCAAAAGATTCAATTTTGACGCATACATATGTACATTGTATGTATATAGTGTTTCGTAAAATTATTCGAACATTTATTGTAGAATACATACAACATAGATAATGCAAAATTTTTGGAAAATTTAGAACAAGTTTGGAAATGCACCTAAAAGTAACAAGACGATTACTGTGAACATACGTTTCACGAAAATATTATATTTGATATAGATCGTCGTCTTAAACATATGTATTAGGTTGTCCGAAAAGTTTCTTGCGTTGTATAAGGAAATAATAGACGCACGATGTCTTTTGTTTTATATTAGTTCATTGAATTATGCACGAACATAATAATGGAAATAGAACGAAATGGATCGTGTCTAATTCAATAAAATAATATAAAACAGGAATTGTTGTTCATCTATTATCACCTTATGAAACGAAAGAAACTTATCGGACAACCTAATATAATTAGAAGATGAAGATGGTTTCACTAAATAGATACGCGCATCACAGATTATTGATACACATTGGTACAAATTGATTCGTTCGCTCAAATATTTTTTTATCTCTGGGTAGAGTACGTTTGTAATTAATTTTTTACTATTCTCTATATACATTTTTGGATATACTACAAATTTTTCCCACTTAACCATGGTAATTGTGTTCCATTACAATGCTAATGAAATTTCAAAATATTTTGTATAGCACATACGATACATCTACAAAAAGATTTTACAGTAAATGTTCAAATACATTCGCGAACCGGTCTACATATATGGATGGTAACGTCGGAATCAATTTGTTAAAAGGACCCGGCGGACCATGTGTATTTTAATTACTTCGTCCGATATTTTCAATATTCCACGTTTGGATGTCGTTAATTGGATCCATTTGTTTCCCTTTTCAAGATCCGATTACGAGCAGCCCGGGTTTTCGGATATTTCTCGTGGTTACGCTTCCGCCATGGCTCGTGTGTCATTATTCTCTGCAATTTCTATTGCTTCGTTACGCTGTTCGCTCGTTATTCGAACCGATCTCGAAAATCGACTTTATCGTACGAAAACCAACGAGATTCCAACTGGATTACCGTTCTGCACCCAGTTGTCATTCCTTCGTTCGAACTGTTTTCCAGAACAATTTGATTATTCTTGATTTTCACTTGTGTTTCTTTCCAATAACAAACACGTTCGTTCGCGTTATATTTTCTCTTTTAGTAATCTCATTTCTGTTTGTCTAACAATATCTTTTAATTCGAGTTTCTTTGTTTCTCCTTAATAAACTCTAAAGCGAAACTATAGCGTGGTATGTCAGGAGGAACTTAGCCGTATCTGCTTTCATTGTAGCATTTTCATTTTATCGACAAAAATTGAATCCACCCAAGCCCATCCTATATACTACGCTCTCAACAAGAAGATTCGCGATTATTCGTTTCTCTACCGAGTTTCCTTGTAAAAGGAAATATCAAAAATTGCAGGTACTTGCCTCGCTTCTTAACTATCCGAAATCGTCTCTAAAAGCCGCGCAATTTCAACCCTAACAATTGCCGAAAGGTCACGAAAGCGGGCTCCGTTCCTCAATTTTCTCGCAAGCAACGATTTAATCGGCCGACAAGCTATTCTAATTTTTTGTGAAACACAACAGAGGGAAAGCAGCCGGAAGGGAAGCCGGTGGATCGGTAATAAAAGTAAAGTAAGGTATTGGCGCGCGAACACGCGAGACACGATCCTCCGCGTGCCGAAATTACGGTAAATCACGTGAGCCGGTACTTATCGAAACGGCTCGGCGTTCACAGGGAGACGGGAGAGAGGGTGCGTGTCTGGATCCGTTGGTAAGATCGCGAAATCCCGGGAATTCGCGGGAACACCTATGAATATGAATACGTTCGTTCGAATGTAATGCGTCTGGTCTCGGGGCTGGTTTTCGTGAATACCATGCTCTACGTTCCTCCTACCAGCCAATCTGGTAAGTATACGCGCACAGGGAAGCGCGGATAACTAGTTTCCGAGTAAATTGATACGTCGGTACACGTACACGTTGCGTTCGGCTTTTCTCTCTCTCACTTTTTCCTCTCCGTTCATCTTGCGCAATATTTTCATGCGCGTGTACCCTCGCGGCGAGGGTCGAGGAACAGGGGCCCTTTTTCCTTGATAGTTGTAATCTAGCCGGACAATTACCGGGTCGATAAGTAATTGCAGCCCTTATCGAAATCGTGCAAGTTGCCATAACCACTAGGGTGGAAGGTTTCGTCCTTCTTTCTTTCCCCTTTTCTTTTTTTCTTAGTCCGTTTCACGTTGGTTGGATAAAAGTGCGGAAAACGTTGCGATGCGTCACGTTACACGGATGAAACAGAAAAACTTGCGGTTCCGACGAAACACTGGCGTAGTTCGATTTTCCCGATCATCAACCGCGTTTTCGGTACGGTACGGCGACCGATTCGAGCGCTAAACGCTCTTTCATTCCGAGATCGTTGCGCTTTTATCGAGCTCGTGCGGACGAACGCGAACAAAAATGTCCCCGTGTTTCATCCCCTTTCCGCCGCCGTCCGTTGCGGTCAGTCGATGGACAGTGCGTCGCTGATCGAATAAAGAATACAGCTTTTTTCTTCTTTTTTTTTTTTGTTAGTTCATATGCGGATCGCGGTTGCTCTTTTTTCTCCTCTTTTTTTATACCAGAAAAAAATGGCTCTATTAACGTATCGGTAGTTAGTAATTGGGCGGTTTGTCATGCCGACGGTAATAAAATTTTAGCCGCGGTCGCGAAATCCATTCCGCTTGGCGAGCACCGGTCGAATTTTATGGTAAATAAAGAACCATACAAGCCTCGGACCCGTTATCGGGCCAATTCCCTCTGCGCTAAGCGGTCTCTCCTCTCTTTCCCTCTCCCTCTCTCTTTCTCTCTGTCTCTCTGTCTCTCCCTCCATGCATCCCCATAACCACGAGCGCAATCTGCCAGAAGCACGCTCCCAGCGAGGGCCCCATAGCCACTTATCGGCGAGAGGGTCGCGCTCGTCCGCAAACAAACTCATAAATAAAATCCTTATGCGGCAACTTTCATGGATGGCGATGCATACGCCACGGAGCGAGCGAAAAAGATGGAGAGCCGGTTGATATCGAGGCTGCAGCTGACCCAGTTGCCAAACGTTAATCCAGTCGACATGGCGTGGAGTGAAAGACCATCCCGAGGATTTCGTGACTGTCAACGACACGCGAGTATAAATAAACTTGCTCTTGGATCGATCGCTATTTCACGCTGAATCGCGCCTTCCTCTGTTGCATAGGAATTTTAAGGAGATTGAAAATTGGATGGAAGGCCCACACGGACGTGTTCGAACATTTGTGAACGCTTCTTATGAATGTATTATGTACGGTATACGAAATAATATTAAATTTCATTAATTGTTACGAGACTCGACTATCACGATTATATTTATTATCGACAACTGTGAAATAAATCTGAAAATATGCCATGTAGAAATTACGAGGATATATTTCACAAGGATCGCGAGTCGCAGGTACGAAATTAAATAGTCCAGAAGCCTGCACAGGTTGTTTAAAGAAAATGGTTATTGGGAAAGATAAACGATTTTTGAAGAAAAGATTCGTTAAGTCGTCCATGGGAAATCTTCTAATTCTAGTTAAATCAACGATGTAATATATTGAAAATTCAGCAAGGAAGAGAGTTAGATCCTTTATTAGGAATTTTAAGGTACATGATTCAGTTTGTACGATACTATGAAAAATATACGCGGCTGGATCTTTCGTTCTTTATTCTCTATAAGAATATCGTGTTATGAATGGCAATGATATTAATTTAAGCGATGGTAAGTTACTTCTCGAGTTCGTAGAATCTTGTTACAACGTTAATTTCATCTTCCTCCGGCGCGGTTAATACACCCTTACAAATTTATTCGCCGCACCCAAGTTCTAGCCTGGAACGACACTTTTCATCCCCCGCGTGCGTAATTTCTCAGTAACTTTCGCATAGTGCGGCCGGAATATTGTACACGTACAATACGTTGTTGTTTTCCAATATTTTCGTGGTTTGTTTCCAACAGCCACATAGTGTAGTAACCATCGTCGAAGTAATTCCGCAAGTTTTTATTCCTCCATGCAACCAACGGCAAGTACCTATTGTTACTGGCATCGTTTAAAAATATCTTACTCGTCTTTCACGAATAACTCGATAATTGTCGGAACAAAGTACACGTTGACTCGAAAAAATTTCACCGAGAAGTCAGGCTGATCAACTTCAAGACGGATTACGAATCGCACATTCATTACGCAAGCGATTATTACAACAATATCCGACCAGCGACTTCTTCTTCCAAGATCCTTAGCAAGAAATTCACCGCGTATAATCGGCGTCTGTTCTTCAACCCGATTCCAACAATTTGTTCTTGCATGTAGTCTCGCTAACAATAAGATATCCAAGAGCTACATAATAGGGACGATACCAAAGATCCACCCTTCTACTTCCTCAATCTCTTTCAACCCTAGCAGCTTCTCCTGCCAATTCTTCTCTCTCCTCCCGACAACCCCATTATTCCTCCATGTAACCCAATCTCGTACAAGTTAACGAAGTCGTTGGTATCGTCGCATCGATCAGGCCCGATCCGGTTGCAAGTGGCGCGCCGCGAAATTTCGCGAGCAGACCGGACGGGAAGGTTCGTAGCGAAACTCAACGAGAGGCTGTCACGAAACTTTTGGAACGCCGAGTTTCGACCGGATAACCGAGGCAGCTTGCGTCTGGACCGGCACTCCGCGCGGATGCGCGCCGGAATATTAAACGAACGCGGTCGGATCGGACGCGTTACGCCGCTCCTTCGCGGCCTCTCTTCGTCGTCTCGCTTTTCCTTTTTGCCTTTTTCATCTCGGTTCACTGGCTCATCGGTTCAACTCAAAATTCAGCGTCCGTGCAGGCGGACCCTGGCCAAAATTCAACAACTTTTTCCAGGGTGTTCTCCTCGCTTCTTCTATCGAGGGAGATCCGGTCTCCTCGCGAAACTTTTTCTATCGCGATTACATGGCTTGGACGTTAAGGATGGAAAGGAATATCCGTTATCGTCTTTGCTCGCAACTCTAAATGGATTTTGTTTGCTGCGGAGGAGAAATCCGCGCGTTTTTGTTCAAACTTTGGTCGGTTCTGGGCCCAAGTCATTTTGAAGACGTGGCGGCATGGAGTGGACAGAGGCGAGTTGAGTAAATGGGATTTGTTGGCTCTAGAGAAACCAAGTTTATGTATCCGTGTCTTTTGGGAAGGAGGTGGCTGCATTCTGGAGTTTCTTGTCTCGCAGCATCGAATCGCGTTACTCATATGGATCGTAGTTTCGACGAAAAGTAGATTCTACTCGCAACAGAGCGTAGTTTTTGAATTTTGACATCGGTTTCGATTATTCGGATCGACAATTACCGAGTACAAACGTACATATTAATATGGCGCTCTAATGAAACGGAGATGTATTTTATCCGAATGTTTATAGCAAAAGACAGCTTAGTTTAGCGAATAAGCTTTCCATATTAGTATTTCGTATATCGTTGGCTTGATTTTATTCAACTACATACGAAAGAAACCATAAAACGAGAAGTTAATCGAATTGCTCGTGTATAACGTAAAATTTGCAACTTCTAAAGTGTCCTTGAAAAAAATATCTTTTCAATTAAACGGCTAAAGCCAGAACCAGAGACACGTTTCTATTAACAACTTTGATAATCCAATTAAATTACCGGAAAGCAGGTAGCCAAGTTTATTTTTGCCAGCGGTCCGTAAACAGAAGGCAGCGGACGAGGTCGCAAAGCTGGTAGCAAATGGAGAAGGAAGAGGGGAAAGAGGGAAGCCCGGTTGGAAAACAAAAGGAACAATCGCGGAGAGTAATGAACGAGTTACGAATCTTAGGGGGTACAGAGAGCAAACGGGCGTCTATATTTGCTGGGTTTTGGCGGGTCGCCAACAATAGCTGTTTCGGCTAGGTTATATCTCACTCCATGGCAACCCATAACAAACATAAGTGAATTATGTCGACGCGTGCCGCGTTCGATACTTTACAGAAGCGCGGTGGTCAAACCCGATTAGTTCGGCGTCGAAAACGCTTCGCGAGATCAATTGCATGCGCCGTGTGTCACCTTCTATCATCTCACGCTCTCACTCCACCCTCTCGTACAGTCTCTTTTGCTCCTTCTCTCTCTCTCTCTCTCTCTCTCTCTCTCTTTGTCTCTTCCTACCTCCTCCCTCTTCCTCTCCCTTTCGCTCTGTCGTTGATTTATCCTTTTAATAGGGGCTGGTTTTTCGGCTGATCGCGTGCGGGAACACGACAAACAGATTTTTCACGCTATGCAAATCGGGATTATGATAGATCAGCGGCGTAACGAGAAACAAATCGTTAATGAATATTCAGCGCGTGTCGAGTGTTCGGGGTACCAACAGTTTAATACGCTTAACGATTATCGTTATTGTTGTGTCCGCCCGGTAAAAAATTCTTATCGTGGAATCGTCGAATAAAAAAGAAGAAAAAAAAATCGTGAACAAACGAAGTTAACAAAGAAATATGTTTGATAAAAATGTGAATATGAAAAATCAGATTGGATATACCGTGACAACGTACATTTTAATACATAGCATAGACATTTTCGATTCTCTTCCAAACTTTGTTAATAAAATCATGTCGCAGAGGAAAAATTGTTTCGTCCGTTCAATATTCGAAATATATTCGTGAAAAATGTTCGACGATAAATGTCCGGATACTTTCATAAATCACTATATCTCTACAGCGCTCAAAATTAGCCGGTAATGGCGACCCTATAATTAGCTCGAAAATTATCGAAGACGAAAATAATCGCGAAGACGGCAAGCCGCTATCTTGATCGGAATTAACGTCAAAAATTCCAGTCGAACAAGATAACTCTCATCGGAATGGCTGGATAATGCTATCGCTCCTCTTAGAGGCGCCGACAAGGATTTATTGCGGGGCGTCATTGTAATCGTTGCTGTTTTTCCGGATCATCGGGGACGGGATTTACGGTCGACAGTTTCGGCGTAACAACAAGCTTTCCTCGCTTTATCAATTACGATGTATGCGCCAGGCGACGGGAATCGACCGCGCGTAAATCAACGCCGGAGGAATTTGAAAAACGCGCGAAACTCGCAAGCACAAATCGTTGTCAAATATAATTAGTCGAGGATACCGCATGAGCGCCGTGACTCTTCGCCCCCGATTTGCATTCAAAGCTTCCAGAATCAACTTTTTTTCTTCCTCCAACAGAGAGTCAGAGATTTATCGTTGGTGTCATTTTAATCACCGACGGTTTTTCAGATAATCGAAAGTGATTGCGCGAGCTTGTATCAGCGTATCGGCGAGCAACGATCCCGCGAATCCGCTGCCAACAAATTTCCACGTCGACCCGTCCTGAAAAACCGATGGCTCCGCGAATTTTCCAAGCGCAAATAAAAACGAATTTGTGTAACCCTTTGCCTCCCGGTACTTGGAGCAGTTTCATTTACACGCGTTAGGATATTTTGCTTCTTTCTATACATTTTACTGGCTGCCTCGCTCGTTCAACTTTCCAGCGGCTTTCGACATCAACTCGATTAGAAATACGATTTTTATCGAAATTCTGTCCGAGTCTAGGAATTGATGAGTCAGGCGAGCAACTGTGAGAATGGAGTTTAAAAGATTTAAAAGTAACCGAAATGGTACATACAACCGTGAAGATAACACACGTTTTGAAGATCCAACACGCTCCGTCACTCGGCTACGAATATTTATGTATCTATGGGATATTTAAATGTGAACAAAATTTACGGCATATACGGTGGCTGCGAAAAGTATCTCTATACAACCCTTATTTTTCTATATTTTATCTCTGTAATATGAAATGTTTGTAGCCATATAAAACTGTTGGATTATTTAGTACGTAACGCTGTGACGAATATACTTTTCCTAGTCATTGCATCTAATATGCAAGAATATTCAAAATATCCAGAGTGAAACAAATCATCGCATAGATTCCATTTCTTTACTCAGATACGTGTAATAAACATCCACGCTGTATTAATGACTAAACCCCGCAAATCTTAGCTTAAGAAGTAAATAAATTAGAAGACACTTTTCGCATTAGCAAGAAGAGCCATTAGCCTCTGGGATCGAAGGATTCATTGGCATTCCTAAAGCAATCATAGATTCTCAAGACCGAACTCTTCCCTCCTCAAGACAGATCGAGCTTGCGTCCCTCGAAAAAGACAATAAGGAAATTCCTTTCAACCCCGATACTCCCGATTCATTGCTCGGGGCCAATAAAGCGGGAGTGCGTGATAAATAAAGTAGGATCGCGGGGGGATCGGACCAGGGGCTTACAGCGAAACACTTGCCACGGCTCTTTAGCATTCGTTAATTTTCTTCTGCCAAGTCACCCTCGTAGTTGGTGTGTTCTAATCGCGTATCCCGATTTCGATCGATTCGTTCTTCGAATTCGCAGCTCCACTCGTTTCACGCTCCTACAAACTACGTGCAACCGAGTCTTGTTAACTCGAATTTTTGTGATCCAAAAAAAAAAAAAAAAAATGTCTAAAGCTACAGAGAGTTTAACTGCTATTTGTCTTTATTCGAATTGGAATCTCTAAAATTGAGATAAAATTAATTCTTATATCAACGTTCCTTCGAGCGGTTTCCTTTCTTTTTCACTGTTCTTATTTGAAAAAGTCGATAAAATCTTGACAACTGAAAGATTTCGGTTCTTAGAGATTGGATTTACCAAGTAACGATTTAAGCGTAACGACGATTTGCTTTAATTAGCCGATATCGATCTAAAGATTGCTCGCGTTTCTTGCTCAAACCGTGTAGATTACTGTCGATCGACCTCTTGATTCCAGTTAAAAAGCGTAACGAGGCGTGCTCTCGACACGCGATGAGCAACCGATCGGCTGAGCAAATCCGATAATTCGCACGAGCCTCGATATCCTTTTTTAATTCCATCATTCGCGAGGCTTTCTCGTATCGTCGAAGCGCATCCGATCGGTTTTCGGTTATTAACGCGTTCATCGCGAATGTGGGTCGTTATCAATCTTTCCGAATAGGATTTCCCATCGAGCTACCACCTCCTCTTCCGCTCTGTCGACGCGGCGAACACACAAAGGATTTTTTTCCTCGCTCATTATTCGCGCTGTTATTACCAGCTAAACGATCCACGTTGATTCGTTTAATCGTTCACGAGATCGATCGCGCTTATTAATCGCATTACACCCATTCGATTCGTTTTATTTCCAGCTAGCAATTCGTTCTACGACGTTTAACGTTCTTTGTTCGTTAGCTTTGCCGCATCCTGTTTTCCTTCCAATTTTACGCGAACGTTGTCTCACGGAACAGGAATTTCTTTGGTCTTCTGTCCGTGACTGCGTCGTTGGATTTCCTGTGCTCACGTTTTGTTATCGTTGAACAATTTCTTAAGCTCAAACGTCTGTTGTAAGGTTCGTGAAAAGATAAAACACGTATTTCTGTAGTTATACACTAGGAAAGACTAGAAGAAGAGTTATTTTAAGAGACAGATGACTCGATTTTGTTAGATCCTTGAGTTTATTTAAAATTCACAGGGGATACAATTTTATCCATGACGTTCTTCGAAGACTAAATTCGTTCTGTAAAAAGATGGCAATAACAGAAATCTACATTCCAATTAATGAAATTGTACGACTAAACACGATCATAGATACTTAAAAAAATTGATGTCCATCGATCTACGATTATTCCATAAAGATTTCCAATAAATTACTATTCGTTCCCCTTTTTTTGAGTTAATCGTGCGCTAAAATAGTATTAATAAAAGTCTAAAAAAATTATGTGATCAAACACGACCAATCGACAATTTTACAATTATCTAACGATATTTTATCCTACGTACATGCGGTCCAAAAATGTCCCTTCCAAATGGGAATACTCTTAATTAAACTCTGATCCAAGCAATACCACTTCCACACGTAAATCCCATGGTAAGTCTCTTCAGTCGAGAGTATCTTTCAATAAGAGTTTGCGGCTCTAACAGAGCGATAATAAATATCGTCGGGACAGTGCACGTTAGTGTTCTCTCACGCGATAGTCGCATGCGCGTAAGGGCGAGTGTATTAGTGGGACCAGAGATAGGGGTGGCGTTTCGCTGGTTTCGCACGGTCGAGTTGGACAGGTTATCTCTCTAATCCTATCGTTTTGGTGTACGCTATTCTAGCCTGTGCCGAACTTCCAGGGGCATGAGATTGCATAGATACGGAGGATAGCCCAGAGATTTACCATTCTAATGTATGCGAACGTTAGTTGAATATTCCGCCGAGCCGCTGCCACCGAAACGTGTCTCGAGCTCTCCTTGCCCGCACTTCCACTCTATTTTTTTACTATTTTTCAGGGTTACTCGCTTTGGAGAACTGAGAACGTGCTAAGTTCTCCTTAAAAAGGACTCGCCTAATTTTCGGCTCAAAACTCCGGATAAATGTTATCTTTTACTTATTCTGGAAGGTCTGAGAATTTTTTCCTTCATAATTACCCCTAAGCTCGCTATTTACTTTCCTACATTATTATTCTACGTATGTGATAAAATATTCCTACATCGAACTAAATTTAACGTTCTATTCTACTCGATTCCTTTTACACGTGAATCATGGTCTTGTGTGTCGTAAATGAATCTTAGTAGATATATATCAAGGTAGATACGTTACTGATTCTAAAAATATGAAAATTCGTCTGTATTACGGATATATTTTTAAAAATGAATTTACCGAACACAAGCCAATTTAAATAAAATATCAAATACTATCAAACCTGCGAGGGGTTAAGCAAAACCGTTGATTTCCCATAACTAACAAACATCACTTTTCAGCCTTTTCAACCCCACACACGGTCCCTCTACTTTCCCTACAATCGTCTTCTGTCGGTAGCTACCACAGTTACCCCTATTTTCCATAGAGAGCTTCCGCCATACGATGCGATTCTCTGCTTACGAGTATATGCAGAAATTGCGATTTCAAAGCAGCTAATAGAACAGCAACGATATAACGCAACACTGAAGTAGAACATTTTTTGTTCCCCGATAAAAGCAGCTAAGAGGCGAGCAGGGGAGGAATCAACAGTATGCAGGTGCAGTAATAATGCGTATGAACGCGAAGGAGGGGCTCGCTTCGAGGCTACTTAAATACTTGGTCGTGTGCGTTTAGGCGTGCAGTTTAGTGGGCCGCGGACGGTAGTTAGTATAGGCTTAGAGAGAGGGGAAACAGAGAGTTCTGCTGGTTTCGCACGCTGGGGTTGGGACTGGCTGGCACCAGATTTATCTCTCTACCCCATCGTTTCGGCCTACGTTGTTATGGGGCGCGCCAGAACACCGGAACGCCAGAATGCCAGTGCACCAGGCCTTGTGAAGGGGAGGCTCGAATACCAGTCTGGCTTTTGAACCATCTCTGTTCGATGTGCTGGTAAATGAGTTTTCTTATGTTCCCGTTTATTCAGCCTCTTTGCACGACCGTCTCCTTCTCACGGGAAGCCTTTTCTCTCCCATCCCTTAGGGACACTTCCACCATTCATCGGTTTCTTGCTTGTTTCACGTGTTGGATTATGGTTACAATGGACGCGTATTTGGATGAACCGGAGTTCCGACGAATACGTCAAAAGTGCGACAAATTTTATGAATGTATTGTACGAATCACTCTGCCATAGTGCACCGTTACGAATATACCGTGGACTTTTATATTTTTATAAATACAGAATCACATTGTCTACTGAAAATATAACGAGTACTCTACTTCGGGTATTTTATATCTTTGTATATTATAAAATTCTGCGAATTCTCGTGTCTTTAAATTTCCCGTTAATTCGTAAAAATTCGTAGACTCGACTATCACGATTATGCGACAAACAAATCTTACCATAAATCATCAAAGTTACCATTAAATCATAAAGTTTAGGAAAATCGCGCGAGCGCTGATCGCAAATATGTTCTCCGATCAGTACACGTCTTTGCAACTTTACACTCTCTCTTTTGTCTAGAAAGTTAGAAAGCAAGGACGGATGACGTAAAGTGTTACTCGATCTCTCGATTAATTAGGAATTTAAATCGCGGCTGATAGGGACACGCATCCTTCCTCTGGAGGAAGTTAGTCTGTTTATGCGCACGACGTAAGAACAAACGCGTATAATCGATCATTCACTGACGTTCACCGGTATAACCTGTCGGTGATCTACGCGCCTGAGGTACACAGGAAGGAGGTTGAAAAGGGGTCGTAGAAGTTCCAACAGTTCCGCGCGTTCGAAGGGGTTGAACTGGCTGGCGCCAGGTTTATCTCTCGTCCCCATCGTCTCGGCCCACGTTGTTATGGGCTGTGCCCAAGTGACACAGAGGGTGGGGGATGAAGTACGAGGGCACCGTAGAAATAGAGTAAATGGAGGGAGACGTGAAACAGAAAGTGTGTAGGAGAAAGCGGAGACGCGAAGGGTGTAAAACGAGAGCGGAAAGAATGCGAGGGTAGAAGGTGAGAGGAAGAAGCGGCGGGCGATCAAATGGGAAGGAGCATTCGGGAAAGTGAAAGGGGAAACTTTTAAGATTCGCTGCTGTCAAGTTAGAACGTTTACACGCCGGTCTATTAGAATATCTCTGGTGAGTAAGCTGCTATTTATTTTTGAAATATCGCAATCGTTCTTGTAGTTCGGAGTACGATACGGAGAAGCTGTAAAGTCAATCATGGGTGAAATCATCACTTTTTGAATATCAGGACGTTTGCTAGGAATATAAGAAGGCGAGAGTCGGAAACCTTAACGAGAGCTGTACAAAGAAATTTCTATTAGAAAATCTTGCAATGTATTTTTTTCTTTTTGTAGAATATTATAGAACATGTAGAATATAGAATATTGAAACAATTAGTCACGAGTCGCATTTTTTTTATCGCACAGCCCAAGATATTATTCGATATCGCTTCACTGTCGTTTAATTTACAACCTCGCTATATACCAGGAGAGATATAATATATATTAAATCCAAGCTATTTACAAATACAAAAAGAATGCTCGGGCGTAGCCACTGTTACCGCAAATGTAACCATTCTGTATTAACCATAAACCACGAACAACGCGGCAAAGATTTAGATACCGATCGATCGATCGCGTAAAAACATTGAATTCGATTCCATGGGTAGACCGCAAGAAGCCGCAGAAAAAGCGGAACGAGAGAAACAAAGGTCTACGAGGAGGACCGCAAAGTGGATGGATACAGCAGCCACTGGGTCGAGAGAGATAGAGGGAAGGGTTGAAACACGATGGAACGCAGGGTAACGTCCGTTGCAGAACAACCTCTGCTTGTCCCTCTGAACCCCTCATCTAGTCCCACCAGTGCAAAAGCATTGTGTCAGAACGTAACAACTCGCGATAGTACGATGCAGCTTCCCATGGGGCACCATTATCCTGATTTAGCAGCGCGCGGCTACGACTCTATTTCCTACGCGCTTCCAGGCTATACGCCCTCCTTTGTCCAGTTTAGCTTTATTTGCGCGAAAAAGAGAGGAAACGCTGCCTGGCCAGTGAATTGACACGTTTGAGAAGCGCCTTCCTTTTACTCTTTCACTCCCCTTCCCTGATGTTCGTCCCAATGCGATTACGTGACACGAAGACGCGCCATTGTACTCTCTGTGCGACGTGAGAGAGCAAACATCTCGACGAGAACCTGCTTTCGATCGTTTTTCTTATGGTTCGATACGGACGAACGAATCTTTCCTCTGTGTTACATAGTGCGCACGTAGCATAATGTTTGTTCATCGAAAAATATATCCACTGTAACCATTAATCATAGACTTAGCGAAATAGACTCATCGTTTCGAGAAGTCGAAGTTTCGAGAATTTGAACATTAATCATGTACTTGGACGGTAAAATCGAGAAACTTAGGAAAAGCGGAGTTGATCGATTTGACTTTCGACGAGAGGTTCGTACATATATACGTGATAGAATTTGCTCATCTTCCATCCACCTAACAAGCACTCTCGATACTTGGATTTGGATTTTGCTCGGATATTTCAGGTGGTACTCCATGGCTGATGGAGAAGGCAGCAGAGTTATTGCGCCAGAGACACGTAAACGGGAGGCATCTTCCGCTCGCGATGCAATTAATGTTGCCGGAGATTGTTCGAGAAGAGACTCACTCGTGACGATGTTTAACTCTAGAGTGGCTCAACAAGCTCCGTATATTTACAAATAGCATCAAGCGTCCCGACCTGAGGGCGTCTTGAATGGGCGTTGCTTGATGACTGATTGTGTTTCTCAATGGCTCTGTGGTTCCCGCAGCGTTACACAATGTCGAAGTCCTGAATATTGGTGCTCCAATGAGCTCCTGATGGTAAATCCAATATTATCTTGCTGGTACTTGAACGTCAGGCGAACGTGTTTTGTACTTATTCGAAAAAACGTTCGCTATCATCTTTGATACTTGGTTTCGCGAGTTTCAATTTCTTCCACTGAAGATCAACCAAGTTTAGTTGCGAGACTAACGTCAATGATCAACCAAAAAGAAAGTAAATAGACAAGATAGAGATCATCGAGTCCGGACAAATACGACTGTTTTATGGAAAATAGCAATGGACTGATGAACACCATGACCCTTGGTCCTTCATACTATAACGTGGTGGTCGCAAGAATCTCATTTCACGATGCACTTTGTTGAAACGAATCAAGGCTCGGTCTAATTAAAATTCCTTTCTCTTCGTTGCAAGTTCAAAAGTTATATAGCTACCAAACGATGAAATCGTTTGCGGACGATCGATAGAAATATAAAGTAAGCTAGTCGAAAATGAGAGAACGGGAAGGGAAGCACAGGGTGAAAACCAGTCGCGCGACCCACCCGGAAACCGAAACGAAAATACACAACCGGTCTGCGTATAGCGACGTTTATATTTGTCAAAGGATATAAAAGCTAAATATTAATCACCGGGGGTGTTCTCCTCCGGTCGGCGTCGATAAATATCGCGGCCACGGAAAATTAATACGCAACGTAGTTGCACTGTTTGAAACGAGTGTTTACGCGGCCAGAGAGTTTCCAGCGGCTTGTACGAGGAGGTGTACATACATACAGAGATATATACAGAGAGAGAGAGAGAGAGACAGAGACAGACAGCCAGACAGAGAGAGAGAGAGAGAGAGAGACATTAGGTTGATGCATATGAAATGTTTCTTCGAATAAATCTTTTAATTAGATATAGATTAAGACGTCATTGCCAACGTTTATGTCATCTCCTTGCGACGAATGAATTTATGGGAGTGTGATTTATTCTTTTGAAAATCTATTATTAATTTATATAACGTATTATAGAGATATTATATAGGTATTTACGTAATGAAATTGAAAAATTTACGGAAAATGGAGTCGGTCAGTTTACAGATAGGACGAGACTTAATGAACGGCATTATCCAAACCCCAAATACATTGAAACTTTAGAGAAACGATATTTCATATGTATCGTCCTAGGAGACGTAGAAAGATAGAGTATGCTCTTTGGATTATCGGTTGCGGTAAATGTGGATTACAGGGGATGCTCGTTAAATAACGTGCAACGGTGGTAAATCCGTGCTATGAATAAAGACATGACACATCGTCGCGTGGTTCACCTCCTTATAATCTCTATTCCGCGGGTACATGCGTACCTAGGAATCAGCTGGTGGTTCAGTTGCTACGCCGTGCCGCGCCGCAGGGGTTGCACCGGGGTTATTATTAGGGATTCGAGGTATTAAACGTACTTTGGGGTATCGATCTTCTTATTCAGCTACCCTACGTCATACTTAAATACAATCTTTCGGGAGCTATGTAATCCTCTTAGCGAAGTATTCCTGTGCCTGCCACGCAAGGAATCCTGATAGCGCGCGTGCCATTGTTTCTTATCTCAACTGATTACGATGCTTGCGCATACGTAACAGGAATCGTTGGGGCGAGAGAAATGGAAAATCGTGGGTACACGACCTAACGAGATATTCTGGTAATCCACTTAGCGGAATACTCACCTATTAACCACCGTGTGTTTCCTTCGAATTTTCCTTCGCTCGTGACACCAGGAACCTATTGTCCGCAAATCTTTCGATCGCGGTGGATTTAACGAAGATTCGGAAGCAGGGAAGTACATAGATATAATTTAGTCCCAAGTTAGTCTGTCAAACCGCTGTATTATAAAAAAATAGCTAAATTATACTTATAATATATTATTTATATTTTATATATATCTGGAAGGTTTTTGTTAAAATCGCGTTTAACGATAGCCTACGTTTAACGTTACTAAGTGTCCCTGTAATTCACGAATGTACAATTAAAATTCATTAAATTCGCTAAATTTTCATCTATCGATTAATTCGAAATTCCATAGACGACAGATTCCGGGATGAATCGACTTTTTCACGAGCAGCGACCGAAGGAACGCCGCAAACGGTGCTTGATTAGCAATTAATACGCGGCCGGCCGATCGATCCATCGATTAACGAAACCGATTTAATCAGCGCCCCGGAACACGACTGACCAGTCCTATTAATTAGCGGAATAATCGGATCACAGGGAATTACGTGTTAACCGTCCTCCTCCCAGCCTGTATTACTTTCGATAATAGGCTCCATTACCGTCTGTGCTACTGATCCGTTACTAATGTCAGCAAGTCCGGCACCGACTGTCGTTCGAGAACAACAGAACACGAGAGAGACAGAGGAATCATCCAACGAGGGCCACGCTCGTGGCATCGACGGAAATTAATTCACTGATAAGTCGTGTGTGACGCGATCGAATTAATTTGCGGCTTTCGTACAGCACCGGATTAATTATCATCGCGAGGAAACCTCGTCTCATTGGCTCCACAGAAATGTTATTCGACGTTATCTCGTTTCCTCGCGAAATTCCTTCGACCACACGATGTTCCGAGTTATTACGCCGTTAATTGTAACGTCGATCGCGAATCCGTATCGTTCGGTAAGCAATATTATTATATTATTATACCACGCGTTACTAAATTTCTTAGAACGATTAAAATAAGATATACTTCATCGACTAGAAAATTTCCAACGACTTAGGCGAAAGATACAGTGTAATATTTTGCAAAAATTAAATATTATGATACAATATATTTTGATATACTCGGAGTATACGCTGAATCGCTAATTTTGATTTTTCGAATAACACGAAGCAGACTGCATCGTCCCGTCAACGCTTTCTGTTTTCTGCCAGTTAATCTTTTCTTAGATTCTTCGGTTTATAAAAGATTGCATCCGATTTATTTTCGATTCTTCGGGCAGACGTTTCTTTAAAATATCGCTACGTTGATTTCGCGTATAAGAAAGCAAAGATACATAAATTATACGAATAACGATACGAATAACATTCGCAAATACTTTCTGTTTATTACCCGCATGTCCAACATTAACTTCCACACTTTTAGATCATTCTGTTCATCCGGTTGTGTCCTCTTTGAACAGTTAGAAAGGCAGAAATCCTACCAGAGCTTTCATTAAAGTCAAAGTTTCAACCACTGCTTTGACGAGGACAAACTTTCTCTAACTGAGAGATATTTCAAGGATCTCTCGAGGAGTTCCTTTTTTCATAGCAATGAAAGCGAATGGGAACTTACCGTAGAACCAGCACTGTTTGTCGCCGAAACGGGGCCTGAGGAACGTGTATTGAGGTTGAGGCGGAAGATGATCGAGAAGGGCGGCCAAACCGGCGACTAGAAGGGGGCCACCCCAAGCGTAGCAGGCGTATACGCGTAGTCGGAGGGTCTCTTGGCCTTTCTCCAAGCTCGCTGGTCTCAGGTCTCTGCAAGAAGAAGAAAAAAGAATGGTCAGTGGGGGCGAGCACAAGCCACGAAACACGAGATCGTCCTGTGCACTTAAACGGAACGCGAACAATAAAACACTCCGGCAATCCCGCGCTACAGTTTCGCGTGGAAGGAGAAAAGAAGAGAGGAGTTCCATTAGAATCAGCGGAAGTTAAAGTTTCACGGAACGCTATTTCGGGAGACGGATGGTCTCGCGTTTTGCGTAATCAGTAGTGAAAAATGGACGCGGGCATGATGATCGCTTCTTTGTTTTAGATCTTTGTCTGCCCATTTGGCACGGAAGATGAACTTATAGAGAAGATATAGCGAGATTACAAAAATTAGTCAGGAATTAATATCGATATAGTCATTCATGAAAATCTTCGTACATTCTGTAGAAAGGTAATTTTTATTAAAATAGAACGCTACGAAAGTTCGCTGCGAAGTTATTGCGTTTCGTTTCACGATGATTAACCGTAAAAAAGTATTTATTTTGTTGCATACTATAATTGTTATACACTATACGATGCTTTAATTAAATGGAAATAACTTTTACAGAGCATTCTAAAAGCTTCTATATTCCTAAAACAATGGTTATCGGGACATGGCACTTTAATTTACGACCTCGCTATAGTACTTCCATGACTAGAACACTACAGGTCGCAGATATCTTCGATCTCCAACACATGATAAAAAAAAGACAATTGCAGTTCGAATGCAATTTCGTAGCATCGATAGAACGAAATACACGTTCAGATCTCGAAGTGTATTGCACTCTATCCTTCAGCAGAAAAACTGTCATCAAAATAGATTTATCGTCGGAACGGGCACTCGTTCGACAAAGGGCCTCGAGAAAGGTAATCTACATACGTTTCAACGAGCACAAACAAGCCTCTAGAGAGGTAAACGGAGCAATCGACGGAGCAGAAGGGTGAAAAACTACCGGCACACTGTTCGATGGGGTGATGGCCGAAACAATTACCTTAGATGCAATTAATGCATAGTCCGCATTCCTGGCTATCGAATGCAGGCACCGAGACCTTTTTTCGAAAGGGCTTGCTGCAGAGCAAATCGCGCTAGTTTCGCGCTAGTTTCGTCCCGAGTTTGCTAGCAAAGTTTCCCGACCATTAGCATCTCCGATGCGTGTGTGTACGTTCCTGAATGTTATTATGCAATCTACACAGACCTCCCTGTGTTTCTCTGGTACATCCAACTTCGATAGATCGCCGTTACGCTGTTTCGTTCGTTAAACTGCCTCCTAAGCAGTTAACAATTACAAGCTACACTTTTATACGCGGTATAGAAGCGATACAGCGAGGTAAAATCGGTCAGTGGCTAGAGCTTACAGGTTTTAGGGACCGAAATAAATAATTTGAGCACTGCGTCATATACGCAACACCACATCACTACAATTGCCAAACCAGTCGAAATGATTCGGATTGTTAGAAGTTAATCTTACAGTTAAGATAAATAATCTGTGGAAGACACAATGTTTATGTTGAAATAATATTAGGTGATATTTATTAAACAGAATTACAGAACCAAATTATTTAAAATATAAGTGAGTGATATGGTATAATTAAGAAAGTGTGCAGGTAAAGAATTTATGGATCGTTGACAGTTGGCCAGTCACTCTCAGACTGGCTGTACATAGTGACCCATGGTCCCTTAAAAGATCTTCAACCCCACTCTCTAAACAGTAGTGAGTATGACCTGTGTAAGTGTCCTGTTCAAATGCCTGTGTAGGTATCCGTATAAGATTATTTGTGCCTATGTGTGTAATATCGTTGTATTCCAACACAGATATTTCGTTTTCTCAATTACCGAAGCCAAATATTTTTGATAATATTGATATCTGCTTGTGTCGAGACAGATTACATACGATGATTACATACACATACCGATTTATTTTCGACATATCATTAGATTCTAATTAACTATGTACAACGTATTTAGCTACATATCGAAGGTATAATAAGTTTAGCCACGTACATACTGTCGGATATAAGTATTAGGTTGTCCGAAAAGTTTCTTTCGTTTTATAAAGAAATAATAGACGCACAATGTTTTTCGTTTTATATCATTTTGCCGCATTACGTGCGGTCCATTTTGTTCTGTTGAGATGAAGGCGTACTGTTGTAAAAAGCACGTTTGCGAAAGAAAGACACTTTTCGGACAACCTGATATTATGACTCGATCAACGACGATAGAAATTCGTGTCAAAAAATTAATGCAAATGCCTGTGGGATAGCTGCAACTAGATCAATCGCTGCTCCTACTCAACGTTTTACTTTGCGACTTTGCTATATCGCTTCCACCTATAATACCAACCGATGTTGGGTCAAGAGTTTGCACAGGCTAGAAATTTTGCAGCCACCGCGGAGCCAGTCGAAAAGTCTACGAAATGAAATGCAATAAGGAGCAGAGAGCACTGGTAAAAGGGCTGGCAAAATTCCAGGGAAAAATGAAAGTCGACAGAATGATGAGACGCGCAATAAAAAGGATGTCGGCTGGTAGCGTAGGACGTCGTGGTCCGAGAATGACTATCGTTTGCACGTCTGGCTGTGTCTTCCGTTCTTCTCGTTCGGATATAGTCAATGAATTCATCGCGAGAACGACGATATAATCAACTGTGACGAATGACGACACGCGACTCATAGAAGGGAAAAGGACTCGATCGTGAAACGATTAACTGGTCCATTAAGATTTTCAATTTTTAACGCTCGCTTGTTCAATGACCTGCCTTCTCCTATTAGGCGTCGGTTAATCTTTTCCCACGGAAATAACGAACGGTAAACGTGTTTCTGCTTTGGCTTTTTGTGGATTCGAACGAAGAGTCGATCTTCGTGTCCCGAAGAGTTATGAAACATAACGGAAATCACGTCGAGTCTAATGAAAAACCTGAAACAGGACGGAAGCGCTAAATTTTATATAAACAAGTTATAAGATATACGAGCAGTAAACGAGCCTCCCGGAAATTAAACCGATCTCGCTATTTTTCATTACAGCAAAGATGTGATATAATCAAAACGATCTAATTTCCTAATTTCATTACATAAGAATGTACTTTCAATTCCCAAGAAACAAATGATCTAACACGTAATAAGATGATTCACGTCGGAAGGTGATATAAATGATGGTAAACTCCGAGGTAAACTTAAAAACAGGAGACGTATTTTTGTTAAATTCACCACGTGAAAAATAACACAGAAAATACGTGTTTGTGCTTGCGTTAAACCTAGAAACGGGGACACAGTTACAGCGAAGGGAAGCCCAATTATTAGCGGAACCACGGAATAACAGGGTCACTTGCAAATTTATCAGCGCGAGGGCTTATTAACGAGACTTGAAAATAATTAAATTCGGACGCGCGACCCCGATATCACGAGCAATGACTATGGAAACGACGAGACTCCGTCATTGTCTGGCTAGTTTAACGTCGCTATAACAACAAACCCCCTGTACAGTGAATTGGAAGGGGTTGACCCAACACGGCGCTTTAGCACCAGGGGTTGTTACTCGTAAATCGCACCCTATCTGAACCGACGTTACTACGGATATGGCAAATGTCGGGCGTAACGACGTGGCTCTATTGTCAAAAAGTGAAAATTCAAATAAAACGAGCTGGGACAAGCGAGACGCACCGGTGGTGCCAGTCGGACTGCGCTGCTTGAAACGCGTCCATTCGATTATGCGTTATTTTACCTCTCGATTCTCGATTGGCTTTCTCCACTGGATATACGGAGCCGACTTGATTACACGAGCTCGTTAATGTAACGTGGTATAGACTACCAGTCGATTGTCGTAAGTTTCGCTCGCGGTCGTGTACACCATGCAGCGAGATGCAATCGTATTATTTCGCTAATTATTTTTACGATTATTTCCTTAATCGTCGACTCGATTATAGTATAGTAACACGGGCGTCGTGTCGCACCTTGTGAAATAAGAGTAAGAAGAGTGACGCCACGCGATTCGATGTCTCGTCGCGAAAGGACGACGAAGAGGTGAGAGAAAACTGGAGATATTAATTCCTGGTGGCACGGCTCATTTCCGAGAACGCTAATTAGCCGTCACCGCGGTCGTTGCGCGCGATTAGTTGCCTCTCGTCCGGTCGGAAGAGAAAGTTTGCCGCATAGGAAGAAGAGGGTGGGTTTTCGCGTCTCGCTTCGATGTCTGTGCGGCGCCACGATAATTTTCCACCCCTGGCCGGCGGTCGTGTCCCGCTGAAAATGGAACGAAATGGAGCGAACTGCTGCCAGGGACGCCGAGGGAAAACGCATTAAATATTGCTGTCGAGAAAATTAGGGAGCTGTTACCCTGCTCGTAGGGATACACGTATATAGCATCGTTTCTTTTTCTCTCTTTCCTTCGATTGTACCCCTAAAACGCGTATGATAAATATTTTTACGGTTGTCGCTGTGTTTCCGGATATGGATGGGGTTGAAAAGTATAGGTTACACATCGGTGTCTTCGTACACGATGCAGGCAATTTGCGAACGACGACATCTTCTCTGACAAAGAGGATTATTGCGCAGCTCTTCTTCGTGCTCTCAAAAGTATAACCCATTGTCGGAGCACGGAAGAGATAAAGGTTATTTTTGTAATAATGGATTCGCCGGAGAAGGGTTCCCATTCGAACCGGACGAACGGCTTCTCTCTTCCTTTTCTCTCTCTGCGTTGCTCTCGATGAAATATACGTATTCTATTATCGCAGCGCGAGCACACGAGACACGGAGAAGGAGAATGGTGGAGCGAATCGGCTTAATCCTGACAAAGGACTCGTCGGAATAGCTTCTTTTAATTGTATCCTGTCACTGTGACTATTTATCGTTCGGTATTTGCGAACGGAAAAAAAAGGGGAAGGCCAGTCGTAAAGGGCCGCGGAGCCATTAAGCCTTTGTACACGAATCGCCTTGCCTTGTGGCTGTAGTTAAACCGTCGACGGCTTGAAGTTATTAAAAGTATCCGAGAGAGAGAGAGAGAGAGAGAGAGAGATCATTGACGACGACGAACGCGTACAGCGAATACAAATACGGTAGAACGTCCAATATTCGCACGAATAGGGAGACAAAAATGTTTTCTGTATTCGAAGCGGCAGTCGTCACGCCACTTTGCGCCATTCAAATCTCTCGTTGAAACCCACTTGCTCGTCCATTCACCAGCGAACGACAGCTTTATCTCCGCGGAATAAAAGTCACGAAATAAAAGAATTTCGTAGAATTACAAACCAACGTCTCGGTTTCTTGCTGTTTTTGTCTACCGGTTGTCGCGAGTTCTTGTGTATCTGCGAAGCGCACGCCGTCGACTTTATACGCGGCCGACCTAAACGTCGCCGACTGTCTCCGAGGCCACGAACGTGCTAACCCTATATTTATCTGTCCGATATGGTAATTATACGGACGGCAATTAGCGGCGGTGGCAGTTAGAGGTAAAGGCCCGCTTGGCAGACGGTATCACGCCATGGTTCGCGGAGAATACGGAACGGGAAGAAGCGAGGTCGTTACGCGGAGTCACGATGTACGAGCAAGATATTATTTATCTTGACCGCGGTACGCGTAAACGCGGGAAAAAGTCACAGTTTCTGTAGAAAAAGTTAGACGACTGCTTTACGTCATACCGCGCTGCTTCTTATGGTTAAGGGACAGATATCTTGGCAATTTTTGTGCACCTTGCACGCACGCAATCTCGAAAATACAATTTATTATAATGTTTTTCTTCAAACGGACGCGATATCACATTTGTATGTTCTCTGGATCGATATCGAACGATCTCGGATGAGCTTTTAATTACATACGAGCGACCTCGAATGATCTTTATAACCAACGAAACAGCCACAAGTGTCGAGAAGTCGTTTATTCCTCAATTTCGAATCATGATTTTTTAGCGACAGAAGATAGTACATATCGTCGTGGTACGATAATAATTGCTTCGCTTCAAACCGGCTAAACGGGGATAAAATTGGTTTGTCCACGAAACTGTATCCCTGGTGGATAAACCAATTTTATTCCCGGATGATTTTCAACGAAACCGCACGCGGAACAGCCAGAAGGGGAAAGTTCTCGGAAAGAAGATCAAGAATGATAATCCGCGACATTCGGAGGGGTGTCACGCGGGGAATCCGGCAAATGTTGCGTAGGAACGATAGTGCCCCAAAAGTTCGTCCCCCGGCGGAACGTATGGAAAGCCGAGACCCGCTTTATTGAAAAGTTTCGGGAGACGCGGTTAAGTGCGAGAGAAGTTGGTGTCATCGACCCGCGAGAATTTCTCACTTCCGAACTGCGGCAGCTCCCGCTGCTACCCTGTCAATTTATCTATCCGAGACGGTTGTATTTGCTCGTTTATCCCAGGACGATCGATCCTCCAGCATCGACCAGACCTGTCGATCCCTATAACCATGGCCATTTGCTCGTGTCCCTTGATTTATCGTCGTCACCGATTTCATGCTGAAGCAACGATTAATTATCACGAATATATGTTCTTATTGTCGCTAATTAGCCTGTAACGCGATTGCACGCGTGTTAGTAATGAATTATAGCATATGATGTTAGGGCGAACAAGTACCATCGATAAAATCGGGTACAACGATCACGATATATATGCGTTAGATCGACTGTGAATTTTATTCAGACCGGAAATACCGCACAAAGAAAATTTTCGCGCTTGAACTTCTTGTGTCTTGATAAGTCGATCTAAAGATCAACTGGACGTGATCTACGATCTATAATTTGGAATGTAGACAAAAATGTTTGACCTTTGAAAATTTAAAAGCTACGAAAAATGTTAATTATTAGCGAGAACAATTCTATCGATATCTGTTAATTAATAATTTTGAATTAACTGGTCTTTCTTTTTTAAGATATTAGACTTTGTTCGTGGTTTGATATACAGGGTGGTTTTTAATTTTTCCATCGAGACAACGATCTACAGTGAGATCCGTTATAACGTACCGCACGCGTACCGAGCGAAAATTCAAAGTCGATTTTCTCGAAAACAAAGCCTCAAACGAAAAATTTTTATTCTATATTTTCGACTTCCTTTTTCGCATAGAATCACCCCCTTACGGCTTGTACCATCAGTTACCAACTACCCTGTATACAATGCGTAAAAACAAACAAGAAATAGATGACGGTATTATCTTAATTAAATAACGGTAAATTTGCTCGACGAGATCCTAGAACCAATTAAAATCGTTGCAGCAAACCCCAATATATTATATCTCGGTTGATCAGATGCACATTCGATGATCGGTTTCACGAGAACCGGTAGTTCGAGATTCATCGATCATCCAATTAACCGTTCATGATTCCGATAGCGATATTATCGATGGCAAAGGATAGGTCATTTTCTTCAATCGCTTTCGACTATCGCTAACATTTATACATTTCAAAAGTTGCATTGCCTCGATCTGTCGGTTGGTGATCATCGTGTTTTTAACCTCTCAAAGACAGAGGCCACGCTTGAAAAACAAGTAGACCGGCAGAAGGACGACGTTAAAGCGGCGCAAAGAGAGGCGAAGAGCGGCTCGAGAAAAGAGCAGCTAACGAACGAACGAACGTTAATTAAACGCAATAACCGACGATCGCGACAATTACAGAGTGACCTGGCTCACTCGTCGTCGAGGTAACGTCGATGAGAATATAAATTCCGATACAAAGTCCAAAGGCTGCGCAACTACATCGGCATTTGCTCTGACGTTTCTCGGTTTCTGCATAATCAATATCGTACTTTTGGAATTAGACATCGATTACGGACGAGGAAGATAACGACCTGGGGTTCGCCACTTTCACCCCCTGTAACACGGTTCTAACTGTCCTCCACGACCCCTGTTCAACTCCGTTTTCACCCCTTTCCGCGATGGCTTAACGCAATTCCGTGGAGTAATTCAAGACGAACAGATAGGAACATAGAAAACCGAGAGGGTAATGACGTCTGGCTCGCGCAGAATTTTCAATATACCGCCGTTACGTCGCCGAAGCGATTACGGCAATTAGAGAGCGAAAGGGTTATTCGCTGTAGACGATGGAAAAGCCTGGGGAAATAATTCATGCGGCACACGTGGCCCTCTCACACGGAATTCTTCTGAAGTTTCCCGATGGAATCGGCCTAGACCATGGGAAACACTGTAGCGGGCAAGTCTTTTTTCTTGGTATCTTCAACTACTTTACTGTAGGTCATATTCAACCTCATATGAAATTTATCGTGTTTCGAGGAAAGAATAAAAAGTACCTTCACGGTATCCTTCGGTGAGCTATGTATGTGAGTTACCTGTTTGGGGTAAGTTAACAGGTTGTTATGGAAACTAAATCGTAGGGTACGTTGTTTTCATACTTATACAGTTTTTACCTCGTGCATTTTTATTCCAGCCATTTACGTTTATTCTTTATTTTATAATAGAAAATCGAAAGACACAGGTCGAGTTTCTTTCTGAGAAATTAATATATTTAAAGACTTGGTAAATTATTATAAGTCAGATATTACAAGGTTTCCTCGCGCGACTAGAACTAGGATATAGTCGCACGATTTTGTACGTTTACATCCCACGTTTGTTTGTTTATGTTCTATCTTCGTTTATTTAAGCGAAATTTTCGATGTTTTTAAAACAATCAAATTACCATTCAAAACATCGTCTCCCGTATCCTTGATGAATCCCACTCGTTCGTAGAATTTAGTTATTTTCACTAAAAGCATCGATATCAGAAAGAAGAGCAGCGATTTATAACACGTCCTAAAGCAAACGTTACGCTAGGTCGAGGTTAGATCTAGGTTAGTCACTCTGCGTGGTAGACACGCTGGAAATTGAAAGTGTCAGAATCTTTTCATTGCCTCGATAAAGTCGAGTTGTGGCCATGGTGCGCGGCCACCGTACGTGTTATCGGTCTATCAGGGTCGAAACAGCTACGGCTGAGAGTTCACGTGTCGTTATCGAGTCTCGCGTGCTACACGAACAGTCTTGCAGCTCCTTTTCCCGTGGTAACTTTGCCTTCGTCCTTTGCAGCTGTTGCAAAGAAAAGGTAGGAGGCGTGCCGGAACTCGACCATCGCGAGAACTTTCATTAGCCGTGAACGAGAGGAACGTTCGATGACTACGAAATTTCCTGCAGAAACTTCTCCTTTGGTATATCCTTTGCTCCAACATACTCAAGTACGTACTCCCTTCTTAATTTTATTCTTCAAAGTGATTCTTGAACGCGTCTAAAATTCAGTTGCCAATTAAAATCGCCATGATCCTCTTAATCGTAGCGCCGTTCGACCATAAGAATAAGCACGATCGATTGGTCAGATCGTATCGTGTCCCGAGAAGCAACCGAAGCGTGCGCCCGAGAGGAATGCGCGTCCTTGACGTAACTGGTTCGAGGAATGCCGTTGCATAATCGACGGGAAACCACCGGAGGTGGAAAGATTGACGTAGGTATGGAGCAGTTCTCGAGGAACAACTGCCGGCCTTGAGGCTTGATAGACGTTCGACCGCCTTAAAAACACGGGAACGGATAGAGAAGTGAATTAGTTTACACGGTACGTTGGTCTCTGGTTGAACGAAAGATAGAAAAATCGGAAAAAAGTACGGTGAGATGGGGCGGATGGTGATAACGCGGTGTGGTCGTTGCACAGAGGGTTTGCAAGAAGTGTCACGAAGACGAGGGCGAGCAAGGACGCGAGTCATTTCGTTGAGATAGTAGTGAGAAGTTGTCAGGTGTTTGTTGACGCGGATAACCGAACGACAACAGAGCAGACGGGAAAGATGTGGCAAAGGGAAGAGGGCACGGGTCGCACGTACGTAGACGAGAGGGTGGTGAAGTCGCTAATGGAGGAAAAACAGAAGGGACCAGAAGGAAAACAAACAGGAGGGTTACGAAGAGGACAAGCTATCGAGGCATGCCGCTCTTCGAGATGTAGCCCCGTCGAGGGGTAACGAAGAGTGACTTGTTCTTGCGACACACTCCATCCTGGATGACGAAACGTCACCTCGCCTAAAACTGGCCGGAGGGTTGGATATTCAAAACACCCGCCGCGACAATATTGATCCACTTAGCGGTTTAGAAAAAAGCTCGCAGACAAGTTCTCCTCAAGGTAGGGTGCGCTATATTGGGGAAAAATCAGCCACGATGATTACTCGGTATTGGATGTCGTTTGACTAAAGGGACGAGAAACCGAAATGTCATCCCCTGTAACTACGACGAGGGTGAGAATCGATTCGGTGTCATTTTCTCGTGGAAAGATTCGAGAGGAATCGATCACAGTGCGACGATTTTTGCTGGTTCGGATACGAAGGGGAAAAAACATCCGCGTTTACGACGTTCCAACGAAATGGACCACCCACTTTTTTTTGGTCCTCTTTTTCACAGTTCCGGGTAATACGGTGTATTTTTTGCCATATAATGGAAATCGAACGGGTATCCGATAATTGTCGGATTATCTCGGTTCACGGGCAGATATTTCAATTAATTCATTAACAGTTCTCGCTGCGCATATAAACAACCCGCGGATTTAATTAATCCCCACAATGCCGTCGACGATATTTATTGTGTCGCGCGCGTCCCCGCCGCAGTTTTCAATAAAGCGGCGTCATTATAAATCAAATTTCCTCGGACGGTAACGTGCACGTGGACTCACAATGCATGCACACCGCTGGCAAACAAGGAAAACAATAATGTCCGCGCATGGAGAAACTTAATATTTTGAAATACACCGTTCGTAATACGGCGAACAACCAGCCAAACCTGAGCAACAAACTCGTAAACGGAAACCGTGTTCGTGCCGATAATCCACACGCTCTCTCGTCGTTAATTAATTTCCGTTTCTCCTTTCTTTTTCTCCTCGTTCATTCATGACCGAGAGTCAAAGACTCGGATCAAGGGGAGAGAGAAAAAAGGAAGCGGAAATCAGCTTTCATTCGCGAGCGCAAAAGGACAACGTTCGTCGTCGGCGGGAGTCTGTCGCGTCACCCCTCACGCGCCTCGATATAATTCGAGAAGAAGAGGGTGAGACTCATGCTTTCGACCCCAGACACCCCTTTTTCTTTTTTCAAAGCTTCTCTCGAGACGGTTCGGCTCGTCTCGCTGTTCTTCTTGCCCCTCTTTCTCTCTTGCTGTTCTCCTGTCTTTCGTTTTCTACCGTCGCGAATCCTTTCCAGGTGTTAGCTGTTTAAACGTTGTCACGCGTAAAAGGAGCTGGCTGAAGGGTAACCAAGCAGACAGGAAGAAAGGAAGGAAGAAAATGAATAGTGGAACGCACTCGAGGGGGTGCTCTCGATTGTTTGGTGGTTCCACGAGTGGTTATCTGCAAATGAAGGGCAAAACGCGGAACTGTAGGGAAGTCTACGAGAGTGGTCGCCAGGAGAAATTGCAGCGACATTAAAGTTTATACCGGAAGGAAACAGGCAAACAGAGAGTTGGAACGAGTCACATGGTGGTTGTGGTGGTGGTTTTCTAGATTCTCAGATTTCTTGCTATAAAAATTGATAGAATTCTTCGAGTCATTTTCACGATAAGCGTATCTTATACTCGACTGACAGCTGTAAATTTAGTCACGTCGTTTGTAAATTCGGCCGTAATGTAGGACGAATTAAAATGTCATAGGCAAAAGAAACTTGGAGAAAGATCGAAGATAAAATCGAGAACCAACTGGGACAAAGAAAATTCGATGTTTAAGAGGGACATGTTCGATTTCCGGGCAAACGTTTGCATCGGATGGAAACAAATTTCCGAGTTGACAGAGTGGTAGCAGACGGGAGATTTTTCTCGGAGATTGAACGACACGGAAGAATCGTTACACTCGGAAACTTCGAATCCCCTAGATATCTAGATGACGGTCCTGCCAGATAAATATCCACGAAGCTGTGGAAATTTTTTACGATCATTTATCCCGAGTATCGCGCATTCGTTTCGCATGCTACATTTCTCACGGCGTCTCGGCAAAGAACGGTCCCCCTTCGTCCTCTGTCGCTGCGCGATTTTCGTACCGAAAGCTGAGCGTCGTCGCGCAAAGTCCGTACGTCATATCTGCCAGCCCATGATCCGAATCCTCTCCATCTTCCAAATCCTCAGGACGAATCGTTCACTTTAATAACGCCGCGAATTTATCAGGATAATCCTCGCTTCGACGTGCATCCTCCGAAATAACGTCTTTTTATTGGCTGCACGTGTTCCGAGTGGTACATCCAATGATTTCGCATTGTTCACGATCGTTTACTAATTCTACTTGAGGCAACAGAATTGATATGCGAACAAGCATTGTAGAAATCGTTTCACCATTATTTTCCAAATTATTCGTTAATAAATTCATGTTTTCTTATACAACGATTAGAATGAAGATACAATTTTCGTTATTGGTAAGAAGAGTCATATGTCTACAAATTGAATTGAAACGAAGACCAAGTAATCGAGATCTGAGCTTTCAATTCACGTATCGACTCTGGCCTTCGTGATTATCATGATCTTTTAACGCTATTGGAATTTATAGAGGCGCTTTGCGAATATATTAATTCGTTTAATTTAATATACTATTAGGACCTATGCATGAAATGAATAACAATTAATAAAAGCGCATCACGTCTGGACAGGCCATTAACCGCGTCACGCATTGTATGGAAACCACGTGACTCAAAATCCATCGAACCTAGTCTCTATATTTACATTAACCACGTAGTCTATTTAACATTGAACAGCTATATATCGTATGTTAAGCGTATAAATATCACATTTAACATTTATAACTTTCAATTTACAATAAACGACAGAAAGCAAAGCCGAAACCAAAATCCCGATTTTCTTCGAAACCGAATAGTCCACCGACGAATTCTCGTCTAAACCGAAACTATGCAATCGGATCGATACTCGGAAAACTGTCAATCGAATTCTGGCCAAGCGACGATGGGCCGAAACCGCAAATCCGCAAGACTGACGTAGTCCGAATCGGACGACGTCGAAGGAAGCTCTTTGACGTCGGACTGTGTACGGATGCGGCATTCAGCCCTTCGACACCATTTACCGAGGCGATAGCGTCGATAAATGGCCATTAGTCCGCCATGTTCACCCACAAAACCGAAATGCACGCGTGCCATTGATAGACCGGAAGCCGATTTTCACCGACAGTTAAGCTCGAACACCAAGTTTTCGGCACGGAAAATCGTCGACGGTCGATCGACGTTTAGTTCGACCTGGAATGGCTCAATCGAGGGTGTAATTGCTCTCTTCTGTCTGGTATGTACCCCTTAGATGTTGCGTTTCATTCGATATATGTATAATCTAGCGTTTGCAAAAAGATATTATACCTGGAAAGAAAGAAACAGTATCGCGAGATTTTGTCTTGTGAAAAGAATATCGTATAGAATCTGTCGTTTCAATGAAAAAGTTTTACGGTGCCTACATGCGAGACACGTCGATCCATAATCTATTTTCAAAGGAAATTATTCTTTGAAGAGGAAAGAAAAGTTGTAAAATTGTCTTTTTTCGAAAGAAATCTTATCTGCGATCTGTTGCCCCAACAAAATGTGTACAGGAGCCAAATGCGAAACACACGAAGCACGTGCCAGAATCAATCGCACAACGTCGCGTCGCTTATGAAAGTGGCGAAAAAAAGCGGACCATGTTTAAGACGACGAGTTTCAAAAGACCCAGCTTCGGTCTTTAAGATCCTTGTCTAATTAATGCACGCCGCTCGTTGATACACGTTCGACTCACGCGAGACATGTTTTTGCTGGTGGCGTCGCTGCCACTCGAATCGGCGGAAATAAGAGTTTCGGGTTACAGGCAAAGGGTTTCTTTCAACGATTCGCTTTTACGACCGCTACTTGCGAACAACTTCCGCGCGACCCAGAAATGACTCTGAAACAACTTTTTCATTTCAAATCTTTCATTCAACGATTCTTCTAAATAATTACAGCCAATTATGCGCCATAAAATCGAATAGCTCGTGAGAATAAAAAATACAATTTGCTCTTAAGACGTATTCGTCCCTTGTAAGTTTTCCATCCAACACCTTGTACGTTTAACAGCCGCTATCTGCAAACAATCTTCTCCGCATACCGTTTACTGCGTCGTGTTTACTGCCTTTATCTCTTTTATTGCACGCTTCCGCACACGTTCGCATGAGAAACAAGCGTGCAGCTTCTCCTGTTGCCTCGTTCTACAAACTCACAACTTTCCACAGTTCTTTCTATACTCGTGGTAAGATCTAACTTGAGAGGACCAGATGCGTTAACGTTCCTATCGAGTTAGCGAGGTTCGAGAAGAAACGTCGAGATAGGACCGGCGTTTGCGAGGAGTCGCGGCAGCGAACGTGCATCCGAGTTGGAGAGTTTATAGAAGCTGGCACGACCGCGAGAATTCTAGCTTTACGAGCGATAAAAGCGACACCGGGAGTTCGAGGCTCGTGCACCGTACACTTCGCGGCTTTCCAAGCCTTTTTGCGGCTCTCGTTGCTGGCGCCTTCGACTGGAGCACCGGATTGTCTCGTCCGCCGGAGCCACCCGTCGGCAAACGACGATGGAATCATAAAGTGGCGAGAGATGTACGCGATTCTTCGGCTTCGTAACCTCGTTCGAAAAATGTTGACGCTTCGTGACGATCCGTTTGGAAATCTAGCATCTTCCAATGGATGTTTGCCACAAGTATATCCATTTAAGTTCTATCTCTTTAGCTGTGCTCATGAAAATGTAAATAATACTAACAGGGTGGTTGGTAACTGGTGGCACAAGGGGAAAGGGGGTGATTCTACGCGAAAAAACAAGTCGAAAATATAGAATAAAAATTTTTTTTTAATTTTTCCATCGAGACAACGATCCACAGTGAGATCCGTTATAACGAGACGCGATAAAGTGCACGCGTACCGAGCAAAAATTCAAAGTCGATTTTCTCGAAAACAAAATTGTTATTCTATATTTTCGACTTCCTTTTTCGCGTAGAATCATCCCCTTTCCGCTTGTACCACCAGTTACCAACCAGCCTGTATATTTCAGTAACATAGATACATACGCGACGTCAGGTTTCCACGTTATTTAAAGGAGAAATTAATCGTTATTATTATTGCAACATTTACGTATCGTTAATATTCAAGTAAATTTCCTACATAAATGCAACGAACATTATACAGTCTGGCCGTAAGAATGAAAATCACAGGGTATTCATTATGATATCGTAGATTTATCTGGTCTGGCAACTTGAAAGGAAATATGTACATCGAACAGTTGGCCGATAATAAGAAAGAACATCGAGCCACAAAGAACGAAACGCACGCGCGAAAAACCTGCAGATTAATTCATCGCGAGGCAGACGCACGGCGAGTACAGCGCGAGCCATTGAACCGATTACAAACAACCTTCTGATCGACTGGCAAAGTATGTAGCAGACGCTCGTCGCACAAAGGGTGCGATGTATTCGGTGCGTTCGCAGAGACATCGCGAGATCTCGTTCGCAAGAAACGCATTAACCGCGCGATAAATGAAATCGAACGATAACAACACGCTGTCCATGCACAGTTCGTTGTGTCTCGTTGCGTTTCCACCCGTTTTACCTTGTATTGTGGCGCATGACACGCACAAGGGTGCCGTTTGCGCGCTGACAAATGTGCCATAATGGATCTACCGATAAAAAACTCGCGTGCAAATCACTCTTCCTGCCCGTTTCTTGCGATCTATCGCTACAAACGCGTTTCTATCTGCCCGAGCATCGTGCATGATGGACATTGACATTTTTTGACTCGTGAACGTAATAGGATATACACAGAAGATCTGCACGTCGCGTAATCAACGTTGTTCTTATTCGCATTCAGAAAGATGAAGATTACAGGATAAAAACATGATAAGTAGATTTTTGTTGATTTTCTGATTCTATTTCTACTTGTCGAATGGATAGGAAAATTTTAATATAACATAATTGAATTTTAAATAATAAATTAGCCAAGTTGCATGGGAAACAAAGGTGTACATAATTATTAAGACACGCGATGTTTTAACATCTATGTTACTGTAATATTTTGTCAGTCGATGCTTTGAAAATTTTCAAGAGGATCAACTAACGTTTAGCTCTAATATCAGATACATATAGACGCAAATGAATCTTAAAAGGTTGCTTTCCTGTAAAAAATGGAAGATGTGTATCACGTTCTTCCCGTGTCTCCAATTACTTTTTACATCTTCGTTTTACGCAGAATCATTTCCGATTTCAAACGTTACCAAACGCGAATTACAATCAATACGAAAATCTCTTTTCTTTCCGACCAACAGATTTCAGTCGTCCCGTTGAACAGGTTAAGAACTGAGAATGCAAATCCACGAGGGTACGCTTAAGCCTCGTTTTACGATAGGATTTTAGAGACGGTCGATGGTATCGCGGGATACGATGATGAGATTCCATGCGGAATTCGAGCACGGTGGTCTCACGGTAAAAAAAAGGGGGGTGGTGGGTTGGGGAGAGACGACCCCGTTTGGTCTAATCGGTCGCCGAGAAAGGAAGAGATCCCCGGCACACCGGGAAACGAGATTAACGTCCAGCTGCGTTTCGCAGATGCAAGACTCGCGGCGTAGTTCGGCTGCCATTAGCGAAACGTCTGATATGGATGAAAGCTTGGTGCTGGTCGCGCTCGTTCGACGGTGATATAACTGCTGCTCGGCCCATTAGGCCTGAATCCGGCTTAAGCGACGACTTCTCCCAAAGGCCAAGTTCCCTTTCTCCTTTCGTCTCTTCTCGTCGCTTCGTCTCATCGACGTAGCATACTGGCCACGGTTGGAAAAGACGCCTCGAAGAGACCCGACGGCGTTGAGAGAATTATTTATCGGTGGGAATTATTCCGTGCGAAATCGAACCGGCTCGCGAACCGCCTCGTTACGCATTCATGCGGCCCCCTATTATGATACGGCGCGTTGCGCGCCCCACTGAAAGACCCTCTCGAAGGGAGAAGAAGGGAAGTCTCTTCTTCCCCCGGTGACGGAAGTTCGGTCACCCGCGACTGTCAACAAAGAAACCATTCTTGCCAACGGTCCGCGCCCTTTTCCGTTCGCTCGTGCGATCGTCCATTTTTTCGCCGCCTCTTCGTATTCATGGAAACTCGCGACTCGTTACGTGTCGTCTGCGAAATAATGAAAAGCGAGGCGGCTTTGCTCTCAGCTGCAAGAAGGACCGCTTTATCTATAACGCGATTTTCCACGACTGGAAGACGCGACAGAAAGATGAAGGAAGAGCGGCCAATTAATTTGGAATAGTTTCCAATTGACAGATCCTAGAATGGTTGGGCAAATTCTCCATCTCCGAGAGCCGTCTTCCCTCAAGATCAGAGTCTGAATCGTATGCACGTTTTCTTTTTCAAATCCCACGGAATCTTCTCGCTGGGTGGGCAGAGGAACGCGGAATCCAGGGGAAAAGGCGAGCATCGAACGAGAGACCAAGATAGACGAAACAAGAGGAGAATGGAACTCGATGTCTGGATTTGGCAGAAAAATCTTCTCTACGTGGCTGCACCCGGTAGCTTCCGAAACTCGATCGGCCGATTGGCTCGTCTGTATTCGGTTTTTCTTCGTTGGTTATTCTTAACCGAACGCCGACACGACGAAATGCCTCACCCTATTTCCGTTTCGCGCAGATAACACGGAATTCACGGAAGCCGCGACACTGGCATTGCGTTCGATGTTCCAGGAATCGGGAGAAATCGTATTAAACCGTATGATTAATTGGTCTACGAGGCTTTACACGAAGGTAAATTCGACTGTGTACGAGATACGCACGAGCGAAAGTTTAGAAGACGACGTATCGAACAATTCTGGACGTACCGTAGTAACTGGGATCGAGTACACCTTCTTCAGGTTCAAAGTTGATAATCTCGAGATTATGCGTAAAAACGAGGCTCGTGCATTCGAAGGGATTAACCTTGGACCTCGCGAGGAACTTGCAGCCTGAACGAACTTTAAATCCACTCTACAGTCCATTTGGTAGCGAGGTAGCTTTTCGAAGATCTAAATGGAGCCCTATATATAACACCTGCAGAACTCCGTCTGCTGTACAACCTAGAACGACCTTCGGAGTTGCAGGCCGTTGAACTCGTTCGAAGGGCGTCCATTAAAAATCCGATCCACGCGATATCTCTGCTACTTTCTCTGCAAGCGCAATATCTCATCGTTGCTCTGCTTTCGTGAATGTAAACGATAATTTATCTGTCTGTGACGGATCTCGTTAATCGAACGAACGGAAGAAAATCAATCGTTTCGACACCTGCACGCTAGAAGCGGCGTAAGGAGAGAGAGAACGATCGATAAACGGAGTCGAGTACTAATTTACTTGCAAAGGGCAGTAAAACCGGTGCCTCGCGCAGATCGGATCGACCAAGGGGGAAAGTGCACGGTGGCTAGCCACCATCATTTATCAAGGATTCTTTTGGCGAGAGGAGAGACAAAGAGAAGGATAGAACGGGGGAGAAGCTGTTCGTTGGGCTGGATGAAAATCGCTGAAGAAGCGCGCGATCATTTATCGAAGAGGAACGAGGTCCCATCAGGCTGTTTTTGGTCGTGTTGGAAAGCTCGTCGCTCGAGCCCCCACGAGCTTCGTCTCTGCCGCAGAAGAAAGGAAACAGG
Organism: Bombus impatiens; assembly: GCF_000188095.3. Lineage (NCBI taxonomy): Eukaryota > Metazoa > Arthropoda > Insecta > Hymenoptera > Apidae > Bombus > Bombus impatiens. Next base: position 436,117 of record NT_176532.1, on the reverse strand, counting down.
AAGGAAGAAATAGGAGAATGAACATGTGGCCGACACGTGAGCTGAACGAATAACTAGGATGATGAATCTATCGCGTGGGCGGCCTCGATGCAACGCTCGCTCGCTGGGGTTATTGTTTGCTTACAGCGTTCGCTTCCAAAATATTTTTCATCGAGTTTTGTGCTGCGAAAAGAACGAACCGATGCAACTTGCTGAGCAACCGAATTTCTCCTTGACAAGCAACGAGTAAACATCGACTCGGTGGTGCGTATGGTTCGATAGTTTTCGAGCGAAACTTGGCGCCGTAGCGAGATGCGTGAAACTTTGTCGCGATTAAAAATTGACAGTTTCGTTGAGCAAGAAGGAGCAAGTAAATTAGACGTTAGTTGCAGAAGGAGGTAGACGCAGTAAGATGTTTCTTAGGAAAGTATGACGTACGCGAGAATTCACGGAAGAAGTCAATAACGGTCGGCAGACCGATGTCTTCGAATTTTTCAGCCCCGCCTCGATCGTGCTCCGTGCGATTAACGACGGTCAATAAATTTCTCCATGATCGTTCTGCCTTTTCGTTCCGCGAATTCGCGGCCGATTAGTCCCTTCTTCCTCTCCGAGACTCGGTACCTGTTAGTCTCTCTTCTTCTCGTTCCCGACGTTTTCTCTTCCTTACCAGAGAACGAGCGGGCTCGTTCGACCGTAATTAAGTCCTCTATGAATATTCCGGCTGGCGAGAAGAAGCCGCCGGTTCAACCAGTCGTATAATTCTTTTCACCACGAACCGTAAACTACCGCAAGAGAAACGCGCTTGGAGAGACACTCGGCAGGGGCTGCATAGTTTCTGGCTTTATCGAACATTGACTGATTCTTCGAAGCGGAGCAGAGCAATAGTACGGAGTTTCTGTAATCTATCGTCGTCCGTCTCATTTCTTCCGACGTTATTGAGATTCGTATGACTTTATTCCGGGCTTTCACGATAACTTTGTACGAATTGTTGCGAATTTTTATTCCGCATGGCTCGTTTATTTGAAACAATCTTACGCAAATTCGGAACGATCGATCCTTCGATGAAAAGATATTTTAATCTCTATCGTGCGCTATTGGAGCACGGCGAATTTCTGCTGGTGTAAAGATCGTTTTAATTAGACTGCAAAGAATTTTTATTTGGGAGCACTCTCCTCTAAACAGGGTGTACCCGTTTCCAGGAAATTCTAATTCACGAAACTCCCATCGAAGCAGGGAAATTAGAAACGGAACACCCTACCAAGCATCGATGCAGCTCGATCAACCCAGCGCATTACAACAACGCCACGATGAACGTCTCTGGATGTTCGTCTAATATAAGTCCCGTACAAACTCCTGCTGTTGTCGCCGATCGACCGAAATCAGTCCGCTCTCTCTGATCCAATATCCGCTTGTAGAGAGCTTTCCAATTTCACGAATGACGAATAACTCGGTTGGCTCCATCAGGACCGATCTGCCAGGTCGATTTTGACACGAGGGTTTGAGGTGGCTGGGCGAGGGTGGTGCAGGAGGACGGAAAAGGGGGTGGCCTCGTCTACGACGAGAGAAAACAAACGTAGGCCGGATAGAGAAAAGAGAGACGGTCATAACGGCGAGTCTCGACGCGCTCGACGATATTTCGATTTTCATTTAGACACGACACGTAGCGGCACTTCGAGCGAAACAGCGGTTTTAATTAAAGCCGTGGTCGTCCTCCGTCGACCACCCTCTGTCTCTCTCTTCCGATATTCAAATCAGTAACCCGCATTTCTGCACGCCGCGCCGCGCCGCGCCTCTCTCCGTTCCCAAAGCTGGCGGCAGATGGCCAGATCCTCCTCCTCCGAGAAAAAGGTGTCCCCGCGTGGTCGCCAGACGCGTCTCGTGTTTTCCCGACACGACCACGGCCTGCTCTCAACGAAGCACGCCTTTTCTTCCACCCTGACTTTCGACGCGTTAATCGTCATACGATTATTCGCCAAAATGGGAATAAATTCGGTGGTCCAGACGCGTCGTTGGTTTCGGTTTGTGAAAATTGTCGGACGATTTATTTACAAGGACGCTTCTCTTACTGTTGCGCGTCTTTTTCTCCCTCTTTTGTTTCCTTTTTTTAATCGACATACTCGTAATGATACTAGAAACAGCGTTTTTAACATCGTCGTTAGAAGGGAACGGGATTTGTCGACTCTATCGCGATGTTTTCAGAGTTCCGTTTTCAGGGGAATATATTAACTTGTTTCATACAAAGTCAGAACATTTTACCGTGTAATTTTTCACTTTATCAGCATATCTCCTAAGTGCTTCGGGTAAGATGATTGCGAGTCAACGATATGTACACAGCTATAAAATTAAATTGCCAGGTACTTCCCCACAATGTCTATAATTAAGAGGATCCTTTGAATAAGAAAAACCCGTTGATTATAACGTTTATTAACCCAATCCCTCGGTAATCATATACATATATTCAAGTATAATCCAGCTTTTTTCTCTCGTACCAATTAAACAATCAATTAATATCCAGATATTACCTCTATCGGTCAGTCGTCGAAAACAAAATCATCGCGACTAATACCCGTTATATTCCCTGTTTCAACGGAAACGGATGAAAGACAGAAACGCTAAAACTGGTCGAGTGAGCAAGTACAAGTAAGTACAAGCAAGTACGGCAGGAAATGGCACCCACGTTCGTGGCTCACCGACGCGGATGCTTTGACCGACAATCAAGACACCGTTTTGCTGGGATACGAAGGTCCTGCTGATGGTCGCAATCATCGTCGTCATTGCGGCCGTCATTCGTGTCGGGCATTATTCTCGAGCGATGGCAGGACCGAACAACCAGCGGCATCGCGAAAGAACCACGACCCACGCGAAGACCATAATCAAGCAACGCTGTCCTACGGGCTTCTCTCTCTCTCTCTCTCTCTCTCTCTCTCTCTCTCTCTCTCTCTCTCTCTCTCTCTCTCTCTCTCTCTCTCTCTCTCTCTCTCTCTCTCTCTCTCTCTCTCTCTCTCTCTCTCTCTCTCTCTCTCTCTCTCTCTCTCTCTCTCTCTCTCTCTCTCTCTCTCTCTCTCTCTCTCTCTCTCTCTCTCTCTCTCTCTCTCTCTCTCTCTCTCTCTCTCTCTCTCTCTCTCTCTCTCTCTCTCTCTCTCTCTCTCTCTCTCTCTCTCTCTCTCTCTCTCTCTCTCTCTCTCTCTCTCTCTCTCTCTCTCTCTCTCTCTCTCTCTCTCTCTCTCTCTCTCTCTCTCTCTCTCTCTCTCTCTCTCTCTCTCTCTCTCTCTCTCTCTCTCTCTCTCTCTCTCTCTCTCTCTCTCTCTCTCTCTCTCTCTCTCTCTCTCGACGTTGGCTTGCCAATTGCGATTCTCCAGCCACTACTCGGTGCAATGTTTTCTCTCGGCGTGTCGACGACCCGATGTGCATCGTTCCGCGACAAGAAATACGACCGGCGATCATTTCTTCGCCAAATGCGCCGATCGTCGCGCAATTATTCCAACTATTTACCTCCAACGTGGATAATATCGAACTTGTTCCTCCGAGTCCCGTTAAAGTCCTTTCCGCGAATCTCGAGGCGTAAAAACACTGATCGAAGATTAAATTGGACGAGGATTAACATGGGTTGATTTGTAGGGGATGTTTTTCCAAGTTTTCTTCGGGGAAATAGATAAGACGAGGTTGATACACGGGGGTGAAGCGGGACGATGGATTGGTGCAATGAGATTCGAATCCGGATTTTCCGTCTTCTGGTTAGATAATCTGACCAACTGGTCTATCTAGATCGGCAGAGTCCACGGGTGGTGTCCTTACGCGGTTTCGTCCCCTTCTGAGCATCCGATGACGGAGAAATCAATACGTTCTCGCGGGAAGCAATTATATCCGTGATAGCTATTTGTCATGTGGTTGCCACGGAAACCTCTCAAAGCTGGCAAATATAACTTTAAATGTCACTTGTAAAACGGACAGTCAAACGTTCTAAAATATTATTTTATGACATCACATCCGTCAAATAAGGGTCTCGAGAAAGAAGAAAAGTGGAATTCAAGCAGAATCGTCGGATAGCACATGTACGCGATTCGACCTATTTTCAAACGGACGAAAGAATATAAATGGCCATTCGATTTTATGCGAACTATTCTTGCTACATTTAAGTGAAAAATCCGAAGCCTTCAAACGGGCATTTCACGTATTATCAAAACCGACATACAACGCGATGAAAAACGAAGAAAACAGTTAGAAATAAAGAATGCGTCCAAAATTTTAGAAGATCGTACACTGATATCTGAAATTATCGACGATAAAGTATCCTGTCAAGGCAGGAAAACCAGTCTCGCGTTTTTAATATTAAAACTCTACCCCGCATTGTAACTGAACGTCGATTATATTAAATCTTCCTAACAAATATGGACTTTTTCGTAGAATAAACAAATTACCTGCCTCGAATAAACAAAACCGACTTGTCTCGTAATTATGCTCTACCACAAACCGCCGCAAACACATGCACAGCCTGCGAATCAAACTCCAGAAACTGGCACCACGCACGTAATCGCCTCACCGCAGTCGATGATTAGGTACCCGCCGTGCTGCACCGACGATCGATCTTATCCTGTAGCCTCACGAGAAAGAGAGCTTTATCGGTGATCGCGGCACGGGGTCCGTAAATATTCGCGATATAAATGCTCCCTTTGCCGCGCCCTTAGGCGTCCTCGTCGGCCAGTTTCCTTATCTAATCAGGCGGCGAGCAGTCGCGCCGTGAATCACGATCCCTCGATCGAACGGAAAAACGCGTTCTCCACGTCGACTGGTCCTGGCCAAGCACGGCGACTTTCGCCATAAACGGCCTCGCACCTTCCACCAGCACGTTCCTCGCACTCTTACGCTCGCGCATCCTCGCCTGCTTTTGCTAGCGAAACCTTTGCCTACGAAGGAGAATTTTCCTTTTGTAAGAAAAGACAATTTCGTAAAGATCGGACGAGCGTCTGTATCTTTCTTCGAAGAGCAACGTACTCTTTCTCGTTTAGGTAAAATGTGAATTGGTCGATTTGGCGTGAAACGAGGGTCGCCTGTCCAGGAGGTTGTTAAATGTGTCATTTATGAGACAGAGAACCGTACTGACATCGATCTTTGCGAAGTAAAAGTTGGCATCGAGTAACTTCGGGGTATGCAAGTGGAATTTGAGAATCCTTTGAAGTTAGTAAAATTCTATCGATATGAATTCCATTTGTTTCAGCGGAATTTTAGTTAGTGTCTGATTAAATGAGCTCTTACCGACTCAATCTACTTATCCGAGTCTCAACTCCTATCGCGTGAACGGAAAATCATAACTAGCGGAGAGAACGAAGAGGATAGAACTCTCATTATGTGTGGGTTGCTTGTCCTTCGATAGATTTATACGAACCGAGATCTGATGTAGAATATTTTCGTAAAAGTTCGTGTTAACAATGTCACTGATGGGAACCTGTGTATTATTCATAACGGAGAAACAGCTATCCCGTCTGACTCAGCCATAAGGTTAATATCCTTATCTTTGTCGACTAACGGGAAATAAACCGAGCGAATTCTTAATTGGGAATACAATACGGGTAATGCGAATAAAGGGGCACGTTACATCAAATAGACTTACGACGTTCGATTCATGCTCGGCTGGCTTTAATGCAGATTTTGCATTGCACGATATTAAACAATTTCTTATTAAGTAATAGATCTTATCAAATCTTATGTTGGTTACAGATATCTTCGTACACCTTAGAAGATGAAGACGATACATTTAAATAAAAAAAAACATAACATATTTATTCCGCGAGGTACGAAGCGATAATAAAGTTATGTTAACATAGAAGCTTATTTTTATCGCTTCGTTTCAATAGAAATAATTCTTTCGTATAATATACGAAAGCTTGACAACCTTTTCCAATTGGAAATAACTTCATTCTCTTATTCACATCAGCATCTTTAGTATTATCAGATAAATTTCTAGAAAATTCACGATCACTTCCAATCTACCATACAGTGGCGACAAGTACTAGTTTTCCGCACACATGAGTTATCAAACACGTGCGAAAGTATGTGCGTAAGCAGAGGCGCGTAATTTAAGCCAGACGTCGTCCGCGAGAAAATCGATCCGTTCGACTCATCGTTTTATGGAACACGATACGGGGATCGCAGCGGACGACACCGTACATCTTACGACTGCTATTGGTACACGCGATTCGCGAACAGACAACACGCGTTGCGTCGCGTCCAAGTTCGCAAGAAAATAAACGATATAACGAAGAAGAAAGCCAGGAGGTTTCGTAAACGTATCGCGTTACGGTTCAGAGAGCTGCTAGCCGGTTACGATTGCGCGCTATGGGCACTAGGTACTCTTGACCGAGTGAAATGGCAACGAGAAAGCCATAGAGAGTGGGAATTTCACTTCTGTTTCGTTTTCACGCTCGTTTTTCCCCTCGTTTCTACTATCTTTTCCGCTGTTTGTTTTTTACGTCTGTTTTTTCTAGCCGGCTCCGTTCAGTCGCGTTCAATCGATGACGCGTTCGACCGGTTCGTGGCGTATCGATCGCGAACCGATTGTTCGCCTAGCGATAAATCTCTGGGCCTGTATCGAATAAAAATGCGCCGACCACGTAGCCAGCAACAGTTTATGCGGCGTTCGCTTTACACCGCTCGCCGACGACGACACACCGTTGCGGGTGCGAGTTGTGTAAATCGAAAAACAATACAGAGGCGAATTTTAAATGGCGGAGAAATAGTGGGAAACAAAAGGGGGGACGTGAAACGAATCGATATGGCTCAGAGCTGTGGCTGCAATTTACACTTTGCATGTTGGAGATCTTGCCACGTACGTAGTTACCGTTATCGTCTCTAATTCCAATCTTTATGCATCGGCATTTTCGTTCTTTCCAGCTTTAGCCTTAATTATGGTACTTCGAATGGTCTATCCCCCTTTCCTAACGCAACCATTGCAAACAGATTAGGCCAGAGTTAGCAGCAATTAGTCGCTACACTAAGAACGATCGAAAGGCGGATCTAACCACGAGCAAGACATTAACAAGAGCAATCTTCTGCATCGTAGGCGTTTCGTGACCGTAACCATCAGCCAGCGCGAAGATCGATCGCGAAGCGTCGAAGAGATGCCGCAATTCCACCAGCCACTTCCGCGAGGCCCGCATGCGAATTGCGTAATTTTCGCGCAAATTCAAAAGCCCGTGGGCGTGTCACGCGGTCTGTCTACGCGTGTTTCGTACGCGTTCGCATAATTTTGACATCCACGTCGGTTCTTCGGTCGCGCGACGGGGCTTTGGTTTGTGTAAATAAATCACGAGATACCGAGATCAGGTGGGCGGATCGCGAAGACTTCAGTCTCTTCCGTCCGTTCGGCTTTCGATCGCTCGTTAAGTTCTCGAGAAGCTTGTGAAAGATTTTGTCGTTCTGTTTTATTTCGACGAACGCGTCCTTTAATATCCTTCGATTCATGCGTGCAATTTATATCACTTGTGTGGTAAAGCGTGTGATAATTGATTTTCGAATATTCATACATCAATGGAAATTTCTCGAACAAAAGGGAAAACTAGTTGAGTTTGCCAGAATGAATTCGATTTAATCGTTTCAACTCTAACGATCTCTATGTGGCTTTCAAAAAATTGTTCGCCATACACCGTGAATTTATTAGCATGTTCGTGTACAACGGTTAAAACGTTCGTTATCACGCTTGTTTGGAGTAAAACGTCTGCTACGAGTCGTATTTTGTTTTTCGTGCTTTCTTACGATATATTTAACAAACCGGTATATTTTAATTAACGAACGAACAAACCCTTGTTGCCGTATATTCTTCGCCAATTTCAGAAAATCCAGTCGACCAAGTACCGTTCTACCAACACTGCTGCGTCAATGAAGCATTTAAAAAATACGCTAGTGGAACGTGCATACACGCGACGCGTTTATACCTGCCGGGTCTATTGCCCAGGGACACGCAACAACGTCCATTACACATTGTTAACGCGATTGTCCCCCTTCTGTTTTGTGTTTTTCCACGGATAGAAAATGTCAGTCGGGGACCGGTCAGCGTATCCTCCCCTTTCCGATTTTCCCGACTAACTCACGCCGGTAGCCAGCCCCTTTTGTGTCGCGTCGACGCGTTATCGAAGTCTTTTTTGGTACAGGAGATGGCAACCAAGAGAGAAATCTCCGATTTCCGATGTCGGCCAATTGGTCCTGACTCCTAGCCGTTCCATCTGTCACCGGCAAGCTATTGGCTCGTTTTCCTCGGACTGGCCGCGACAGGAAGTTACGGCACGTGCCAACGGAACTAAGTAACCTATCCGCCGTGCAATTCCACGCCATCGGCGATCTTACTCTTCTCCGGTTATCTCTTAATGGCGCGGTTCTACCCGACCGTAAAGGGTCGCGATTCCTCCGGGACGAGCCACCGAGAATTAAATCTGAAATCTATCGTCCGAATGGAGGATTCTTTGTTGAGAAATTATAAAGGATCGCGTGGAAAGAGACGTTGGCATTTCGCAGCGTTCAATGTCTTTCAGCCGCTAAAATTTCCTGTTTCTGACACTTTCACGGTGTAACGGAGCAACGAAGAATTCAGAGTGAATGGTGTAGAAGAAAATCGTCTCTTTATCCCCGAGATTTCTCGTATTTCTGCTGTTATATACAACGAAGCGCGCCCTTTCTACTATCTACGGAAAATGGACGTTAATCGTTGAGTTATGTATGATGTTTAAAATGTGAAATTCGTGAGTATCTCTCGTGCTGCACCGCAAATGGCCTCCATTATCACTTTTCTAGCAGGTGGTTTCTGCAAAATCTATGTTTACAGTGAGTTTCTATATACATTTCTGTATTTGTTCCAGACTCTACTTACACCGTTAATTACAGCGCTCGTGAAATCTTAGTAAGTTTCGTACAACAGACACGATATACCCGTAACAATTCTCTACGGTACAGGTCTATAAGGTTTTCGTATTTTCAATTAAAATTGCTTTTCAAACGAAACTGCTACGATTAATCAGTGATATTATTTCTATCAAACGAATCTTCGCACGATGCTTTCGCTTCATCTTGCTGCGTCGTAAACACAGAAGAGCGTAGAAACGGATAGACCAAAGTGACGATGTAACCGTATTCCGGTTGCCAGACGATCGAAATCATAAATCCATTAGCGGCGAATTGGTCGCGTCGATCGCTCGACGTGGCATTCTGATTTTGGCAAATTGCCGCTGACGGTAGGCAATGTCGCCGGAAATGGCAAAATAGCCGATCGATTAATCCCGCCAGGTTTGCTAATCGGTCCACGGCACGTACAAGCGTCATCGTACCGCTCGTTTCTGTCCTGTTTTCCCTTTGATCCTCCCGCCAACCAGTCCTACCTGGCGTGATTACGCGGTTTCCGGCAGAAGTAGTCCCGCGTTCCAGCTCGTTCTAGGAAACGAGCTTTTTTCATGTAGTCGAACGCGAGAGAAACGACTGCGGCAACACGATCTAAGAATACGCGTACACGTCGATTCTTGGGACGTCGGACTTCCAGAAATAAATCCGCGCTTTGAGAAAAGATCGTAGACTCCCTACTGTCTGCCTCGTTCCGCTTCCCAAGAATTCTCTAACACCGTCGTGACTTTATGACCTCTCGCAGTTGTCTCTGTTTTAAAGGAGACAAAGGCCGAGGAATTGGAAGAGCTTCGTTCTACATCGAATCGTAAACTCTCGTTTTAAATGTTGTGGGCTGAACTTGTTGCGAGTTCTCGATGGTGAAACGATGCTTCTGGCTGCACTTCTATACTCCGACGCTCTGAGATCTCTCGACGTTGAGTGGTCGTTGTTATGAGACAGGCTTAAGAACGGAATTCGAACACTTGGCGACGGTTTCGGTTATTTAAGAAGATTGTGTGGTAGCGAGAATTCGATCGAAGAAACGAAAGAAACGGAAGCACGAGTGTGAGATTTTCATCGTGTACATAGCGAGATTATAGAATTGCACAGGTGTTAAAGTTTACGTGTTTCGAGAACAGAAACGGTAGCTTGAAACGTACACACGGCGGCAATATACATACGGTGTCAATTTAGAACTTAAAAAGTTACGAATAACACATAAATCGGAAAGTGATTCTTGAAATACTCAACTTGCTACTTGCTACGTAAACAAATCTGATAGATACGTCAATTTCCAAATCATTCGACAGCCTGTAATCCAAGATACTTCTATGAAATATTAAGTCGTCTGAAAAGTTTCTTTCGTTTTATAAGGAAATAATGCAATTTTATATTATTTTATCGAATTACGTATGATCCATCTTGTTTTATCAAGATATAGATCACAACGTTCGACAGATAGGTTTCATGTTTGTACAAAGATGCGTCGTTGTAAAATACGTGTAAAAGAAAAACACTTTTCGGACAACCTAATACGTACAGTTCGATTTTTGTCACCGGTTAACGATCCACCGTATTTGTGCCATCGAATATCGTCTAATTCTATCGACATGCTATTTAGAATGAAGTCGGAAGTGTGTCGCGAAATCTCTGCTAGAAATTTCCGAGAGTTACACGAAGTAGCGTGCACATTGCTCTCTTTCTCTGTTCTTTCTTCCAAGTAAAGACGAAAGTAACTAAAAAGTGCGCGTGACGAGTAGCCGGTCGACGAATTAGCGTAGGTGCACTGTAAATGTATTAAACGACGGCATCCTGATTACACGACACATCATGGCTGCAATTAAGCAATTGGCCGCGGTTTCCATTTCGCCGACACCCGGAAGCGTGTGCACGCACGTCGCGACGAATTCGCCTGTCGAGAGTGTCGAGACGCCTTGTTTCCAAAGCGGCGAACGATATATCAGTCTGGACATCTGTGAACCGCGACGGTAATTTTCCTCGTTAATTTGACACTGTTTGAACATCGATCCTCTGGTCGATCGTAAAAGACGAACGTTAAGCTAAGTGGATTGTCAGGATTTGGAACTAGAGAAATTCATCGTATCATAATTTAAGTCTCGCGCCCCTTTACTGGTGCATTTGGCGATGGAATTAGGTTCGTGGAAGTTTTAAGTTGTTTGCTCTTTAACGATGGTTTTCTCGGAATAAATACTTGGAGTGCAGCATTTTCCTTAAAATAGCTTCTACGATTAAAGTGGGAAAAATAGTACTAAATGTATCTTGTAAAATCCGGTAGTGAAAATTTTACCTTGAGATAGTTTGTCAATTATCGGTAGATCGCGGATCTTTGCGTAGATTCATTTTACGAAGTAGAAGTTTGTAAATTTTTATAAAGATAATTTTAGATATTTCGTATAATTTTTCATATCATACGCGTTCCATATATCTTTGCATCCTGAAATTTTCTACCAATGCATAAACGTTCGCGATCTAACTACGCGCTAAACTTTTACAAACCAGAATGAACAAGTTTCACCGCTAGAATGGAAACTGCAAGTGTGCAAAGTATAACTCAAAGAGCGATTAATACTTTCAGGTGGAAAAAAACGTGGGGCCATAAGTGGCGTTCGATTGGCATCGGGCAGTCAGTTCAGCGGCGCGAGAGAGACGATAAATCTGTGGGACAAGGATCGATAGGCGTGCGATTTCGACGCTTCGAAGAATCGTTCGAGCGTTCGCGTCCCGCTGCTCGCGACACATCGATTAAACGTGATTTTGTCGCTCGTGAACAATCGTTCGACCGTTATCGTTACCTGCGACGGATCGATTAAACGCGATTTCGATACTTACGAGAGTCGTTGAAGCGTAACGACGACGACGAGAAGGAGAAGGTACACGGTGGTCGCGACGCTTCTCCTCTCTCGAAAGCTCGTCTCGAAAGTTCCGTGAACTGCGTTACGCGAACGGTACTTGGCTAACTGTTCTCCGGACGCGGTTTCCGAATCCACTTCCGGCAGGACAGTTGGCGTCAAATTGCAGCGGCAAATGTCCGCGCGAAATGGACATTAACCCGAAAAGCGGCTCTCCGCTTGCTCCGCTTTGATGTTCGCGCGGATAATTGTAGTTACCGCCTCGTCAAAAGACTCATTACGTGTCACGGCACTTATTACGCCGTAATTATAATACGACCCTGCTCTCTTTGTACAACCTCAGCGAATATTTGCAGCCTGGCCACCTGTGGTCTTCGATGTAACTCGTCCAGGAATTTCTACCTGTATTACGCGATACCAACGAAAAACCTCCAATATCGAGGTTAATTTAACCTGGCCAGGCTTTGTCGGGTTTATTGCTTATTCCCTTGTTCATCGGTGCGGTGTAATTAGGGTTACGATGCTGAACATTGATATTTATAGCAACGGGGTGAAAACTCTTTGAAATTGAAAGACAGATAATAGAACATGGCAGATACCGTTGGCAGTAAGCTCTTTCACTTTCTTTTATTTTATTCTACGAGTAATCTATATTAGCGATATTAACTTTAGGTCGGAATATAGTGACCTGATTTTACTTAATTCGATCTAGCTTGATCATAGGTAGATGCCGGTTAGCAAGTTCTTTCAATTTCCTGCATTTTATTCTTCCTATAATGGTAGCAGTGGTAACGTTAACTCTGAACAAACAACGCGTCCGTTTCTATTCATCAAAGTTTACAGCATTATTTCGACTTAGGGATCAGGAAACAGACTTGTTCAAGAGGCAAGCCAACTAACTTGTAGGCGGCCACTTGGAATATTAGGCCGAGGGAGAGGAATCCGTCGACAACCTGAATAGCTCAATTAGAATAGCTCGAGCTCAACGACCAAAAGACTCTGATCAGAATTTTGGCTTGATCAAGTTCGGTCCTGCTCGCTGTTCCAGACTCCATGTCTGATAGTGAGTCGCGATATCTCATAATCTTATGCTAAAAATGCTATGCTAAAAAAATAAGAAGAGGAATTCAAAGCAAACCCCAAACTTTCTAGAAACATGTCAAAGTGCCTCCTAAGTCAATAAATCTCTCAGTTTCAACGTGGTACATTTTTTCCATGGTCTATCGCCTCACCACCTTTCCGCGCACCCTTCCATCTCACCATCGTGTCTTTCTTTTTGTTCTCTTTCTTTTTTCTTTCTTTTTTCTTCAACGATCGTTTCCGCGATCCGTTAAGACGCCGGCTCACCGAGCGATAACGTTTCATCGAGCGGGAAAATCTATCGGTGAGTCATGAGTTTTTACGGTACATCGAGGCAGGTGGAGGGAATCTGCGATGAAAAGCCGGAAGACGGCGACGTCGTGCGGGGTGGGAAAGGGAACGAAGCGGAAAAAGGGAGAACGGATAATTACCTGGCGTCCAGAGAGAGGTCCAGCAACGGCCGATTCGTCGAAGACGTGGAGCTTGAAAAGGGCTCTAATCCGTTCGCGAAACGAGCGAAAGATAATTTGGATCGGTCGAATAGGCCACGGATCATATATTATATACGTTTACGGTGGTACGAGCAGCGATCAGTCGCCTGTGTTTCGTGTGTGCCGTTTTAATTAATTCACTGCATTTCCTCGATCGATTCGCTCCGTGCCGAGCTAATTACGATTCCGGATAATTTTTAATTAATGGACCGAACCGGGGCGAACGAACTGACTGATCAGAGACTTTTCGACAACCGCGATTATTTACGAAAGGTCGTACATTTTTGAACGTCGGTGGCTGATCTTGTTCCACTTTCGGGAATTAGGGTACTCGTGAATATGTAGCGAACGGGGTACGCTTACCGTGGGTGAATAAATTCCGGATATCCTATCGAATAGTGTACGGAAGATCGGCTCCAAGATAACTACGTTACAGATCCAGTGCGCTTATCCGAGGGAATTCTACAGGCAGAACACGGGTACTAACCTTAACTAATTCAGCATTCCAAAATCGTTCATTCGTAGGTCGATAGTTTTTCTAATTAACCTATTCGAACTTTCCAAGAATACCAATTCTCAACCTCAGCGTTAAACCTTTGAACCAATTAATATGTATAACATTCTATAATAAATACAATGGTTCGTAAATATTTGTCGTAGCCGTTGTACGTAAAACTTTATACGTTTTAACGTGTTTAAACGATAAATAAACTTTTACAATAATCATCGATCATTCCATTTGTTCCACTATTATTCTCCTTCAGCTTCGTGCTTGTATTCCCATATTCCATCACATCTTTAATACTCGATCTACCCACCAAACGTAAAAAGAAGACTCTGCCAACGAGAGATATCGTTTGAACATCGTGGCCACGTGCTGGAATCGTAGAAACGAGCAAAAGTCATACACCATGAAACGCGACGAGAGTGTAAGCGTTTCCAACGACCAAGGAGCCAGTTAACCCGCGACCTTTCATCCAGCCTTCTCCTCGCGATGCACGTACGTATCTGCTGCATTCCGTCGAGGCGATCGCAGGTATCAACGCAGCTTCGAGTCTCATTCGGTCGTTCGGCGTGCCGGTTAAGGGGTTAACGACACGAGGCAACTTGCCTCCCCCCGCGACATTTGCGAATACAGGCCTGACGTGCAGGTTATGGCATTGTAAGCGAGGGGCACCTGGTGCTAGGCCGTGGTACACCCACGGAATTCGATTAATGTCGCAGGATCGATCGATCCTCTGGTCGCATAACGTTTAATTAATCCGTACGTGGCCGGCTCGAAAGGAAGGAAGCCGGCTCCGTCTCTCTGTTTATTAGCCCCAGCCCAATATGTTGCGTCGATAGAGCTGCCTTCGCTGTTTGTTTATCCCACATCAAAAGGATCCGATACGCTCGCTTAATCGTTGTTTTCTGCCGCGCAACCGTCGCGTTTCCGCTGCACACGGGGTTGCAGCTCTCCAGGCTTCTTTCGAGATGCCTCTGGCAAATCTAAACGCTGGAAATCGTTGCGAAGGGCGTTGCAATACGTACGTACAATGTTTGTGTACGGTGGTTTCAGGGTTTCGGATATTTGTCACGTTCGTGGATCGTCGAATCGTGGATGATCGTTTGGAGCTTAGAAAGAGCAGCGAAATGAATTCGTGGAAACTGGAGTTTGGTGTATGCTTCCCGCTTGCATGTTCTATACGATAGGCAGATTTCTATTTCTATTGTCGGATGAATACTTTCTAAATGGCGCGATCTACTTTGAGCAACGTATCATTTATATTCAAGCGACACGACGCTCGACGTGATAAATTGCACGTTGGAGGTGTGCCAAGTTACGTGGTTTAACGATAAATTCTATCGATGAAGTCGTTTCGAGGAATCGATAGCGTTTCCAATTTTACGAAACGGGATCTAGGTTGCTCGAAATCCGAAAGTTTCCAGAGCACGAGGATTAAATCGGAAAGACGACGACGATGGGTCGAACGGATAAGGCGGGTCAGGTCTAATTGCCAGACCCTCGGGACCTAAAACGCATGATTTATGGACCCTTCGAGATCCTCTGCAGGATTCGGAGGTTCTTAAAAGGAAGGGACAGGCACTTTGAACGCAAACTCCTGATACTCGATTCGAACGGTTTTCTAGGCGGTCGGATCTCTCTGTTAGATAACGTTGACGACTCGTCACAACGCGGCCGGGAGCTGGTGTGTACACAGGACAGGGAAAAGTCGCACGTTCTACGAAAATCGATCGCGTGCCTCGTCGTCTTTCTCGCACCGTGTAAATATAATTTTAATCTTGACGGAAATTTTCAGCAGGCAAGGTACACGACTGAAGGGGATCGAGATTGAAATCGCGTTCCCCATTTTGGTTGGCCGATTTCCGCGCGTTTACTCCATCAACGCTGGGATTCGACTCCAGTTTCCGGCTTAGAATTCAATACTAATATTTAACGTGGAAAACGACGATGTACATTTCGAGGTTAGCGTTCGTCCGTCCAGAATTCACAAGATGAAGGAAGTTTAATAGAAGGACCGTCCCTCTCTTCTTTTTCTTTTTTCCTTCCTTGACAGTGGAGTTAAACGATCGTCGAGTAGCAATATAAAATTGAAGAAGAGAGAGTTATCAACGGCAGACGCGAATCTTCTCGAGATAGATTAGACAGTGATCGATCTTGGAAGCGAGACGCGTGCAACTTTTTCCTCGCGCTACCGACACCCACTCGCTCATCGATATCCAATGATGGAAGATAATTTTTCCTGGTTGTCGTTCACTCTGCGCCGATCGCGATAACGTTGCTATTTATTCCATTAAATTATCAAAGAATTCATAAATTTCTCATCCACGTTTGTATTTTTCAAGGACAGCAAAAAGTTCTCTGGCATCTTTCGGAAAAGATTGATAATTCGTTATCAAAGTCATTGTTTCGTAAATCGTTTTGACAACTGGATGTTGTTTTCGCCTTATTTCATTCCGCGCACGGACAACCGCAGTCACCAGATTAATTACATGTCTTTCCATTATGGGATTAATACCCGGTCTGTACACGTGCTGAAAGTCTGTGTTTGCACACCGATGTTTGCCCCGTTGTGCAATCGATCGATCGCAATATAGAGATGGCGCACGCTATTACTGCTTTACATTAATATTTACACGGAACGCGAGATTTCACGGCATTCTGTCGGCTGCAATCTTAATCGCGAAATGTCAATCCTATTCGAATCGTCGTGACGTAACGTGCAATAAACTTTGAAAGCTCTATTTACAATACGAATGATTGCTTCGTGCCGTACATCACTTTTTTAGAGTTACATACATAAGCACGACGTTACTTATGAAATGAATACGGCCGATATATAACATTTTCAAGCGGAAGCAACTAGCGAAGCTTGTTCATACGCTATATTAAATTCACTCAGTTCTCCGTAATTACCTCCCGTTTCCAACACTACGAACAAAAAGAAGCTAATTTTTAAATGCTCCGTTATTAAAGTTATTCAATTACTTAATTCCATTTCCACTCGACTCTCTTCACCACCGATTATTACTTCAAAAATTTTACACGCGATAAACAACTAAAAGTATGTTCAAAAAAAAAAAAAAAAAAGAACGCGGCATCATCAAGGTTTCGAAAAAGTTTCGGAATAATTAGCGGCTATTCAATATGCGTATCGAGTTTCTCTATCCAGAGGAAGAAGTTTTATTTGCAATTACCCTCGGTAATTACCCGCTGCTTCTGGACCACGGTGTATTAAACGTTGCCAGCTGGCGACGAGAAAACGCTGCCTACGCGGTTGCACGTCCTGGATGAGTTCGTTAGGGAACTTTTCATAAGTTTCTCTCGACCGCGTTCCCGCGTCGCGTGAGACCGAGCCATCGTCACGTTCTCCATTCCTCTTTCCCCCCTTTTCCTATTCCAGGACTCCAATCTTCCACGCACTTTTGCGTATCGTACCTTGCCAGAGAGAGGTGTTGGCTCGCACGCGTAATAACGCTCTGCCCCGACAACGGGCTCGAATTAAAATGCGCGTGCACACGTGCGAACGTATCCCTTTCACGGTGAGTCACGGCTCCGTACCCAAGTGCGGAAGCGGACAGGGGTGAAGTTGAAGCTACCGGTTACACTTTTCGAGAGTTTCGAAAGGGGGAAGCCACTGACAACGCCGCCTGTGTTAATCATCGATTCGATTACAATGAAACGAGTTTAATTCCAGGTGGAGAGTTTCTTCCCTGAACGATAGAAAGGTGGGAGGGGAAAGGGGAGTTGGATGAAGTCTGAGCTGCGTTAAACTCAAAGATTTGGATTCCTAAACGTTTCAGTTAAACTTGAGACGCTAGTTTCGATACTTTTGCTTCAATTATTTTTCTAGAACTCTCTTATACGATAATTTATTGAGTATTGATATCAGTGTATTATATTTGTAGAAGTAGATGATAGTACAACTACGATTTGTTTAAACTTTTATTGAGATATGTACAATTTTGTGTGCTAGACTAGATTGGCCGCGTAGTAGCGACACACGTGTGTGAGTATGAGTGTGTGGAAGTACGTGTGCGTGCGGTGTCTCGAAAAACAGATGAATGTAACTGTTCCGTTGGCAGTCTGATATGGAAGATGGTGAGACAAAGAAAGTGCCGAGACGCGTGCAAATGTGTATCGACGAAGATCCTGGAAATCGTTTATTAAATAAATCTAAAACTATTTTAATATGAATTCTAAGTGTAATCTTAGCGTTCCTTTACATTTATTTCGGCAATTAAGATCCACAATTCTCAACAACTTTAAATAACAATACGAGTTGAATTACATCGACATTAGGGTATAGTTCGCAAGTTAAGGTACCCTAAATTCGATAAACGCCTCTGGATTTACGGAAGCTGCTTAACCAAATAGCGCTATACATGGCCCATGTACAGCTCCGATTATGATATTCCATTATATTCCAAATATAAGCTGTATAGGTAGTACCCAAACAGCTCGATATTTAACCTACTACCGTTCTAGACCTATGTCACGTTGAACTTGGATACAGCGGATCTCACTGAAACGATAGCCAGAAATAATACTGATTTTAGCTAAATCTGTGTTTGCCCGAGACATCGCGCTGGACAAAGATTACCTCATCTGCACTAAGTTTAGGCGATACCGAAGCTCGATTGCACTTGGCTTAGTTCCTAACTTTACTTCTAGCGTGCATTTACGAAGATTCAGGTCGCACACCGTTCCTTTCAAACGAAGTTCCCTAAGAAAAATAATTCCCCTCAACGGAAAATCACGGCCATTAGCCCACAGAGTTACACAGAATACATTAACCCAGGAAAAAACAAACGATTCTCGTGATCCATTAACCGCGTCGAAAACGGACTGCAGGCGAACTGGAAACGAGGATAAATAGAATTTTTTCTCGCTTGTCAGCGAGTCACGAGAGGACGGGCAATTAATTGGTCGACCAAGCGGAATGCGTGACCGAGGTGGCGATGAAGAATGCGAATCCAAAGGCATGCGAGGAATGTTGTGCGTATAGAAGCGTCCGAAGGAATTGGAAGGTTGGTGGTGGAAAAGTTTTCGCTGGAAATTGGATTAGAAGGCGAAAAAGAAACGGGGTCCTTGACGAAGAGGCGTCGAGAGAAGAGGAAGAGAATAGAGATTCCGGAGAAGGCAATTTCCTTCCGGTTTTATAACGCGTCGACGTGAAACAATATGCGTCAGGCGAAACTGCCTGATGCTGCCGCTTCTGAATCGTATTATTCGAGGGACGAGCCACCGAAAAATGTCGCGTTCGTTCGCGATTCCGTTGCGAGCCACGAACTGAAAACGTCTTCATTTTAAAGTCAGATTTCCGGCGACCCCGGAAGCCACCGGCTGTCACTTGTCCCTAGCAACTTCTTCCCTTGTAACTGACACGTTTTTACAGGCTCGCGCTGCTACATTTTGCATAGAAAGGAAGAAGAAGTCCTCTCGTCTTGTTTCACGAATACTCGTTGCTCGATACTTGTTCCGAAGAAAGCTCGATGCAACACAGCAGCCTCGTAAAACGATCGTAAGTAAGAAATTGCTACGAAACGTTTCCTCTTGCAGGCCTACTTATCCAGGAATTACGTAGTCAGCCTCTGAATAGCGCGTCTTTTCCTACGGTTAAACGCGTTCTTTGATCCGGTCGGCTGGCGGAGGGAGGATTATTTAATTTCTACAGCCAAGGTCGAAGCTAGAGAGAAGAAAAATAAGAGAAAATGTACATGGAGTAGCTCGGTGAAAAAGAGAGCGGGCCTTTCTCCGCTAAAAGATACAAATTCGCAAAACAAAATTTAACCAGGAAGATATCGGTGAAAGGACCGAATGAAATATCGCTGCGCTTAGGTCTGATTCGGTGTTAGTGCCTTGGCTCCGGTGTCGAGTCTTTTCATTTTCAAAATCGAATTACCGGCAAGCCGAGGAGAAAAAGGCACGCCTTACTTATCCTTGGTGTAAAGAGGGAAATACTTTAATCGTGGCCGGGACAAGGCGCGCTGCTCTAAGCATTATTGTTCCGTGATTCGTTTCGCCGTCTTCCTCTTCCGTCCACGGGCAGGGCAATCGGAACGGACACGGCGCCTGGCAGAGGTTGGTCCCTTTCCGTCGCTCTAACTTAACTCATTTATCCCGACCCTCTTCCTCGATGTACTGCCAGGCACAAGCGCGCCCCTCTTCTCTTTCTTCTTTTCTCTCTTCCTCGCTAAAGAAACCTTTTTACCTCTCCCCTCCTTTCCGTAGCCACACTTTCATTTCGTTTTTCCTCCCATCTACGTGTCTTCCTTTCTTCGTATCGTCTCGTTTAGTTTCGTCTATCTGTGGACTTTTCATTTTTGCGTCGTACACTCCTCTCTTCTTTCCCCGTTTACGACACCTTATTCCTCTGTTAATGTCTGGTTACTTTTTACTGGTCACGCTTTTTACGACGAAGAATTATTTCTCCTCGTCTCGTTCCTTGTTTCCTCGTTATCCCTACCTCCTTTTTACGTTTTACCAACGTTTTCAGAGTATGTTTCTCTTATTTTTAACGGAACGTTAAGAAGACGCGCGTTTGTACGAACTGTTGTCATAGTTTTCAGATCAACGTACGATCAGTTGCTGAAGTGGATCCTACATATTACGAGACACCACGTATACATGTTCGAAATTCGATTTAACAGAAAGCAATTCCGGCACCAAATTTACACGCCAAACAACTCAATGGGCCATTGTGCGTGGCTAGAGCCGTAACAAAAAACGAAGCAGTAGAAGAAACAGAAAAGGAAACGAAGAAAAGGCGTGGGGGG
>NT_176532.1:413425-414798 GCF_000188095.3 Bombus impatiens | reverse complement strand
GTCTGGGACGGTAGACGACGAGGGCCGACCTTCAATTTCCGGCGAGCTCGCTCGCTCTGCACGATACACGCAGCACGAGTTGCCTAAACGATACCTCGGTTGTTAACAACTACAAAACGGTCGGCTAATTGCGCGCGAATCAGGGACGAGCCGCGTTGATGCTCCGCCGAGGTTAAATTAATTTCCAACTTAATTGCTCTTGTTCGATTCCCTGCCCGTTATCGAATACCTGACGGCCTGCTAATTGATTTCGTGAGGATTCGTTAGCTCTTTCCCGTGTTTCCCTCATCAAGGGGACGATTTTCTTCGAGTCGAGCCGAATTATTTATTCGTTCGTTTATTTCGGCTAAGTCTATTTGGATAGTGGACTACGTTGGAACAGTGGAACGTGGAAATTAAATTTTAATTATGCAACGTGATTTGACTCCGTTATTCCGGGACGAGGGATGCATTTTTAAGAAACAGACAGTCGGAAGTCGAAGCTTGCCGCAATACAAATTATCAGTAGATACGCAGATCTGTATATGAGTTTTGAAACGGTGGAACATAAGAATTATGATAAGTTTAGATAATGCAAATGTTCCTGAAATCTGTTACTCGGTATGATCCTTTGAGATCGAGAGCTGTTGCTCAATGAGGTTTTCTAAATTGAGTAGATAACAAAGAACTCACCCGCTTCGCTATAGTTTAAAGATGGAAGATCAATCCTAGGTAATTCTAGAACCATACGTTCAATGTTCGTTCGACTTTTCTGAAAATGTGCTACGAACCCTTACTCCAGGTTTTCATACGATTATCCCTGGAAGCTTTTCAAAGCCCCGGGCCGACTATTTACATACTGGATACATGTCAAACATATCCTACATATCAAATCTCCCCTAGCAGTCGTCACTCAGACACCTGTTCAAGTACAGTCCAAATCCGTAGACAGGTCTCATTCGAAACACCTTGTTTCGCGTCGGACATGGTGGACCAGCGGCCTGGGAGACGGTTCGTCGTAAATCATCGCGGGCCACGGGCGAAGGAGGTCGAGCCGACGAAAAGAACAACGGATGCTTTCAAGGGAATTGGAGTGCCTACCTATCGGTAGACGGGTCGGTGTCGCGAAAAACGACGAGTCACGGGCAACGGCAGACAGGAGTCGTCCAATCCATTAGAAGAAGGGGACAGAAGGTGGCTCGCCTTGCAAATATTTGCTACATAAATCTGGCTGGCAAAACGGTCGACCCCCGCGGCGCTCGACATTCCTCTTCGCTCCTCGTATAGTACTGCCGTCTCTGTAGCGAGATTTCCTTTGGTGCCCCCACTGGGAACAGCTTCCAAAACTAGCGAGCTGTTTCAACAACAAGAACAAACGAGTATATCGGCTCCCC
>NT_176532.1:405571-412823 GCF_000188095.3 Bombus impatiens | reverse complement strand
GGCTCGCCACCGTCCTCTACACGGAAGCCACGAAGATTTACATACGCGCGTGCTTGCGGAAAAACCACCCCTTTAAGATAGCGAGAGAAGAGAACACACGATTGGAATTCCAGAGGCGAACCGCCGCGCAGCTTCACTCTACTGTTATCGATTTATTGGCCGTTCACTGGGTCAATTACGAATTCCAGCGAGATAATTTGCCAGTGGAAGAGGGGTAGGAAGTGCAAGCAAACACCGAATGCCCGGATCAAACTCTTGATAATTGCGGTCGCTTTAATCGGTCTCCGGCTAATCGGATGCTGGTTACGGTTTATTTTTTTAGCCAGCCTACCACCCGGTTAGTTTGTACAAGGAAGTTACTTTGTTCGGGTACGAGAGAGCAGTTGTTTGGAAAGTTTGTGTTCGTGGTTGTGACGAGTGGTCGGAGGGTTGCTTGTTTCGCGGCTCGCGATCGATTAACTGGAGCATGGCGAAAATTAATCTACGCTAATCGTCGCGCTAACTTTTGGGAATGTAAAGCGTAGGTGAATTTCAAAAGGTTTCGATCCTCGTCCCGGATCTCCTTATGGAAATTGATTTATACCCTAAGAAGAAAAAGATTAGTTACACGAGCCACCCTAATTTTCCGTCAGTGAGCGCTCTACTGTACACGCTCGCAGCCTTTCAAATCACACGATTAAAGCCGACATTGGTTTCGAATACAACGAAGCATACAGAGCAATGGTGACACTGTATACTATGTATGCGAGAGAGAGATAGAGAGAGAAACTCTGCACGAAACCGAGCCACGGTGTATATAGACGGTCGGAAGTCGAGGCGAATAGTATCACCCTTAGTAAACTTGGGATCGACCGGGAATTCCCATTACGTCCGGGCCAATCAAAGATGAAACGTCTCCGGCGCGCGTAGACGGTTTAATAATCCCGCATGTTTGCTCGACGAGCCCCGAAAGGGCCCGGCCCCTCGCGAGATCCTCGAACAACGCCTTTGAGCTTCATTCATATCGCAAGAAGGACCTTGCGGGGACAGCACCCCCCTCTAATTCGAAATAAACGAGAACTCGTCTCCGCTTTCACTGCCGCTCTCTACTTTTTCAATTCGAAATTTCCGTATTGGATCTTAACGCAGGGGAAATTGATTAATGATTAGAGTCTCCATTGGCACGGGACGAAATAAAATTTCAATTTCGTAATTTAGGACGTTGGAGAATCTTCTTTCCTACGAAGTTCCGTTTGAACGCAAGGATATAGGACTCGTTTCTCTCGTTCGAGAAATTAATAAAATCAAAGATCAAAGAACCTTTCATCGACGAGGATGAACAAATTTCTAAAATAAAATATTTCGATTGTTTCCAAGGAGCAAACGGAAGAAACGGCACGCTCGAGATTCGATTACAGAACGACGAGAAAGGGAAATAAAGCAAAGTGGTTGGCGAGCCGCGCGTTCTAAGCTCGGCCGCGCGAGAATTTCGTACGGTTACTCGCGCGTACAGAGACACAGTCGGAGACGCGTTTCGTTGGCGCCGCGAGTTTCGTGGCCACGGAAAAGCGGATCGTTCGCTCGGCGTGCGTACACAGGCAGGCTGATTCGATTCGTAAAAGACGCGCTCGTGAACAGACGGATACTCGAGAGATCGTGAAACGAATGTACTCGGTTCGTGGTATGGAAAAAGAGCGAGGGAAGACGCTGTATTTCAGAAGCTCGTCGATCGCGAATAAAAATGTATTCCACGGAATAAAAATAACTGCAGCGTTTTTTCGTCACCCGACGTTAACGACTGATTCTATTTTCTTTCGTGCTCGATTCGATCAAGTGAGCTCGATGAGGAGCTATTCTCTCGCGTTGAATAGAGGGAACACCGAAGAGAAGAATTCGTATCGAAACGTATTTGAAAGCGACGAGA
This sequence comes from Bombus impatiens, assembly GCF_000188095.3. Taxonomy (NCBI): domain Eukaryota; kingdom Metazoa; phylum Arthropoda; class Insecta; order Hymenoptera; family Apidae; genus Bombus; species Bombus impatiens. Next base: position 410,920 of record NT_176532.1, on the reverse strand, counting down.
ATGGCACCATTTTTATATCTACGTCCTTTCCATGGAAAGTTAAAATTTGATCGATTCTCCGGTATTATCTTGGTAGAATCGAGTATCCAGGATGAAATTCAGATACAGTAACGGTATTTCATTTCTATAGCTCGTACTCGATTGTCTTCGGCGTTTCTTGTTCCATATGATCGGATGACGATACGCGCGTTTCTACGATACACCTTTCGAGCGCTTATAAATTTTCTACCGCCGCGGATTCATCCGATTGCCGGCTGAATATGGAACGAGGGTTGAGTGTTTGACGGGTTAAAAGAGAGGAATTCTTTGTATCGAAGTTGACGCGGCGGAAGGAAGGAAGGAAGGACGGAGAGGAGAAGGTAAGAAAGAAGAGAGACAGAAGGGGGAGACACGCGCGAAGAAAAGATACAAGGGTGACGCGACCCGACGAAAAGTGTCAGAAGCTGCAAGAACGGCGTCTTCGCGGAGGCAGAGACGCCGAAGAAACGTCGTCGGCGTTCTATCTCGTCTTTGGTGGGGTACTCGCGCGACGAGGCGGCTGCCGGGAAATGAAGGGCGAAACAAACCGTGAAAACGAGACGAAACCCGCTGGAAATGCAATAAACCGGCCTGACGGACGCCGACGTGATTCCTGAAGCGAGCAACGCGCTTGCAAAGCGAGAACTGACAGGGCGTTAAGCGAAGAAAATCTGATTTGAGTGGTGCCGCGAGTGACACATCCTCCGGGAGGACCACCCTCCTCTTTGATAAGTGCCACACGGCTTCGTGGATTCAACAACTCGTGGATCGTCGTCGTTTCTCGCCCGTAATCACGAACGCGTCGCGATCGTTCAACGATTCTGCCGTCGTGAGCACTTCTCCGATTCAGCTCTGTAAATTAATACAGGCGATAGAGAACCGCACCGGATACCGTGACAATTCAAATTTTATCATCGCGAACCGTACACCGCGTTTATATTCGCTCTATAGCCGGTTAACGAAGGGATTTGCACTCGCCGGTCTAATTGGCAGCCTGACGTCGTCCTCTCCTATCCGCTTCGCGATCCTTATCGAATCGATTCTTCAAACGGTTTCCACGTCCAACGATCATTTATTATCCTCCGACGAATCCCCCTACGGTCGAAAGAAATTGTCTGCGTTCCTACAGAATGGTTCTTTTTTCTCAATGTTTTTACTGCGCGTTACTTTCGCGATCGTAAAAGAAATGCACATTGATTATCGCGTATTTAATTAGGAGCTTATTAGAACGTAAATGATAGTTAGACGAACGCGTAAAGAAGAGAATAAGAGAGGTAAACCGGGAATTAATAACGACCGGTATTCAACTACGAGTCTTCAAACAACGTTAATCACTTTTTTACGACCGAAAATCAACATACGTGGAAACAAACTGGTATATATATATAGAGAGAGAGAGTTCGTGGAACTCCGATCAATGGAATATAGTACGGAGGAGGGTTATAAAAAAGAGAAGAATTGAAAAGAACAGCCCCGAAATTCCGGCCACCATCTGTACAGGGTATTAAGTGTCCTCTTAAACAAGCTTCCACGTATCGGGTGTCCTTTTAGCACGAAAACCTGTCCCATTCGTTGGCTGGTAGGAAGAAAGGTTTCGGTATCAAGCGGACGCGAAAAGCGACACCGAAACAGCCGGTTATACGACCGGAATATCCGTGTGCGTGGCCACGAGCTGAGCCTGACACTTCGCAAACTGGCGCACTACGCGACTCTGCCTGAATTATTCAATTATTTCGTTGGAGGGTTCGCGCGAGCTGGCAACCATGATCCGCGGGGAGACGCGACGACGCGTATTCCTCTCCTCTCTCCGAAAACGTGTCGTGTCTAACGAGAAACCGTGATTCCGCCAGGGGAAAAAGGTTTAGCGACACTAGAAATCAAATCGTATATTCCGGCTAAGAGATTGCTCTGTCAACTGATTCCACTTGGATCTCTTTCTCCAATTTCATATATACCAATGTCTTGGCAACTGGCCATGAGTTACTCAATGGTCAATGATCAGTTATCGAGATAGTATATTGACAAGAAATTCCAAATATTTCTCGTTACTGATACTTGACGCGTTCGTTAATTTTAAACGCATCATCGTTCGCGTTTATTTAAACGACATCGATATTCGACGAATATTAAACGACTTCTAAACGATAATATAATCGACACGATGTTCGTTATTCTCATAACGAATCGTACGCGTTAATAATAAAAACGCAAGCAATATCAGGACTTTTTTGAAAAATAATTTCCAAGTTAATAATATCAGTGAATTTATAAATTAAAACTTTGAAGAACCGACGAGGACAGCAATAGCCACTTAACCAATATGTTTAATCAAACGGAATCAGAACCCGAAAAATCGAATTAAACTCGAAGAGGCCAGTTTGATACGAAACTAATATCGTTCTGAGAATCACTGTCGACTACGTATCATTCTACTCCCTTTAATTTAATAAAGAACGACAATGGGTCAGCGATTACAGCAATCAGTCCGGACGGTTCGTGTCTCCTGTCGCCAATTAACGTTCAATCTTATCCTTTGATCGATTCTCACAGCGCTCTGGACTGGGACGTTTTCTCCACGGAAGAGCTTCCGTCGTCCCTTTCGTGACTCCGTGTTTCCCATAGAAAACAGAGACGAGGTCAAAGGGCGTTCACCAAGGGGTAAGACCGGCGTGGGTTTATTAAAACGTTGGATGGACTCCGGAGAGAAAGAGGCATTCTTCGCGTCGTTTCATCGGCTCGTGCGCGGGTGTCACGACGCGACGAACGCGAGATTGCTCGCGGATGAATCGTCGGAACGACAGCCAGCTATTATTCCGGCCGAGGAATGTGGAATTTTCGAAATAAAGAAGCCCACGGGGCCGCTGCATCTCGCACGATACTTGCATACGAAGTGCATTTACGTGTATGGAATATGCACGGGCCGTCAAATGGCTTTTAGTACAATTTCACAGGAATTCGGTGTTCTTCGTGGAAATGAGGGTTGAACGAGAGTGGCTGAAAGGTAGAGGATACGAGGAACGTACGAGCGTAGTACTGTTGGCAGGTGGGATGCATTTTTATGACGCGAAACGAAGTTTCTGTTCTTGGAACGTCTCGTTTTCGAGGTTTGAAGATACAAGAATTTTTAGTGGATTATATTATATGGGGCGATGATGTTCTTCTTATAGATTCGATAGATTGTGGAAATCCGGAGTATGTTCAAAGTAAGAAAAGAAGAAGGAAAAGAGAAGAGCATTCAGCTCACTTCCTTATCGAAATAACGAGAACTGCTCATTCGTGATTTGTAAGGTAATAACTAAGGGACGCGTGATTTTGACACAAGAAAGATAATATTTAGAAGCTGAATTTTTTTAAATTTCTAGAAAATCAATAGAGATGGAATTCACTGAATTTTAAAAGCTATCGAGATAGCTTTTTTTTAGCGAGAACCTAAGAAAAGTTACCACTCGTTTGAATATCTCTTTTATAGGAAAGAACGGAAGCGATCGACACGGTAACGCATGCCTGGCACGTACCCAATTATCGAGGTTAATTAACGGAGTGCGTAAACAAATCGAGAGGATCGTCCGGTGGTGGTTGCGGCTCGTGGAACGCGGTAACCACCTTTGCCCATTTCCACGAGGAAATTCGTGGACTCTACGTGGACACAGGGAGCGAAGGCGAGATCGCAATAATCCCGAGTTCTACTAGACGAACAATTAGGTAGAGCGCTATTTCTACGCCACTTGTACAACTTCCCGTAAAGCTACTGGTTCCCTCGTAAACGTGCCCACCATCGCGTGAGTGTTATGCTTTCTTTTTCGACTATCACGCTGAGCGTACGAACACTTTCGTTGAATTCAAAATGCTACCAATTGCATATACGATGCTATTAGTATAGCGCTGGGCCGTAATATAGATTCGTTCTATTTTCCACCTCGATTCATATATTTTCGACTTCTTTTTTTCGCGTGGAATCACCCCCTTTCCACCTGTACCACCAATTTCCAACCACCCTATATATCGACGGTCATGTAAGACGATCCGTCCGCGACACTGCAGCACCAAGAGAGAAGGTTAGAAACACGGCCAATAGTGAGTCTCTCTAACAACTAGTTCAATAGATATTTGAATCTTTATTTCATAAAACTTATTATATGAACGGCAAGCAAAGACACTACGTTCGTACTTGTTCTCCGTGTCTTCCGTACGAGAGTTTTGTATTTGATTTGCAACGGGATCTCTGTTCCACGGTCACGAAGTGGTTTTCCACGTTCCTGTCTCGCGCCTGGTCCCAGGAAGGAGACAATGATGCTCGCGTTACCGGTGCTTTATCGAAGTTTCGAGAGCACGTGGCGTAACGGTACGAAAAGTAGCAGCAAGCGTTCTCGCTGCGTAGCTTCTGGCTACGCGCACTTTTCGCGGAGAACAATGAAAATCGGGCTGAGATCGGAACGAGAGCGTTTGTGCACGACTCGTTCGCCTCGATAAGATCTGCGTGCTTAGGCACAGGTTGCACCACGAGAATTGTGTACGGTGTTACCGTTACCCCGAACAGGAAACGACGCAATATCAACCGGAGGAACTGCTGGCCGCTTTCATCCGCTGGAATAAATGAGATGTAGAATATAAAAGAATATAAAATATGGAGGTGTAAGTGGAACAGAAGTGGAAACTTTTATTATTCAGAGGCAGAGACTTTGTCTTTCTATTCACACCGTGTTTCTCAACACGTGTTCGATAACACATATTCAGCTCTTGTTTCTTATACATTCAGAAAAATGATACACGTGCCTCGATGGAGCTACATTGTCTATCAATGGTGTAATAAATTTATTTTGTTATATTTAATATGGAAAAGTAAGGCAGTTGGGTGGTTGTACTAGAAGAATGAATTCTGTCTATTGCGATATAATAATCACCTAATGGTAACCAAAGATACATGTAGTATCGTGGATGAAAGGCCTAAGAGATATCGGGTGAACCATAAACAATGTCGCGAGAGCCGAGGCACCGTCGGGCCCATCAAAGTGTCGTCGGTCCTTTCAAGTGCATAGTTCGTAGAAAAGACCTACGTGACCCTGGCCACGAGCGTCTGCAGAACACGTGTGCGGTGGGCCTGGTAAAAGACAATGGAAGGCTACGACGGCCAGAGAGAGTCGAGAAGCAGCGTGCGAGTCGGGAAGCAGCGTGCGAGTCGAGAAGCAGAGAGAGTCGAGAAGCAGCGTGCGAGTCGAGAAGCAGCGTGCGAGCGGAGAAGCAGAGCTTGCGAGTGGCGTTGCCGAGAGGATGTTGATTGCGTTTTGGGAGAGTCGAGTCGTATTCTAACCATCTAGTTGTGCTGCTTTCTGT
>NT_176532.1:385914-404639 GCF_000188095.3 Bombus impatiens | reverse complement strand
AAGGCTACGACGGCCAGAGAGAGTCGAGAAGCAGCGTGCGAGTCGGGAAGCAGCGTGCGAGTCGAGAAGCAGAGAGAGTCGAGAAGCAGCGTGCGAGTCGAGAAGCAGCGTGCGAGCGGAGAAGCAGAGCTTGCGAGTGGCGTTGCCGAGAGGATGTTGATTGCGTTTTGGGAGAGTCGAGTCGTATTCTAACCATCTAGTTGTGCTGCTTTCTGTACGTTTGGCGAGAATAGCTCAGGTTGAACACCAATCGCCTTTTCTATCTTCCATTCTTTTGTAAACACACACATCATATATCACGATATTACATACATATAATATCAGGTATCGTATAATATCACGTATATTCGATAATATTTCGAAAAACATGTTGTACGATGCACACGTATTCTACGAAGCTTATCGAAAGAGTAACGAATAAACGAAAGCAGAATATTTGTGTTTTTTATGTGAAAAGAGTACATGATTTTTAATTGCGAATGAAAGCATCGACCCTGTTTCTCGGAAATGTCTTCATTTTAGTGCTAGAGTACACGATATTAACCTCGATGCACTTGATCAGTTTGATTTCCGAGAGGCGCGTATGGGTCACGGGACTGTGAACGTGTTAATTTAGTGGTAACTTGGCCTCGATCTTATACACACCAGAATACTCTACCTCCTTCGCTACTCTGCATAGTGATTTTCTGCACTATTCATCTACCTACGTATCGACAGATTGTATATATGGTATTTTAAATGGCCTACCACCGCATGGCATTAATCATCTTTGAGAGAACGTCTATAGCATTCGCTGGAGAGCTCGAGGACTCTATTAATCGTCTACTTCTTCGTCTATAGAATGATGCATTAATTCCTGAATCTGAAGTACGAAACCTCCCATGGTATAAAAAAAAATGTCATATCTGCACTTTACTCTCTATCCCACGATGCATTCGCAAGAGTTCCAACAATTTACCAATTATGTATAACATAATGTAAATTTCACGAAATATCCAGTACAGAATGGTCGCGAAATAGCTTACCCACGATGCCGAGATCTATTTACAAAAATGCCAACAAATTACCAGTCATAACTTAGCCTGTAATTTTCCATAGTATCCAAGTACCACACAGAAATCGCCGGAAGTAATCAATTCGTAAACCACGTATGGTAAATAATTCTTAGAATGCCAGAGAGCAAGCAGTTAATGAGCCATATCGAAAGTACGGACGAAGATATGGGTGGCGATGTTTACGCACGAAGGAGGAAACGCTTGGCTTAAATCCGTGAATTCCGCGTTGCATTCTGCTCTTCGATGCGATCGCGTGTCCTTCGCAGCTCCACGCGCTCGCTTTGCCACTTGAAATTCCTCCTCTCCGTGGCACAGATGGCCGGGCAACTTTTTTCACGGTTAAGATCAAGTTCACCGCACGGTCGAACGGCGACGATCGTCAGAGTTCCGTCGACGGGTTGCCTCTGGCCGCAGGTGATGCAGGTGCAGCCTGAGGCCGGGGTCATCGACATGCCCCTCTCTTCTTCCACCGTTTTGCCGCTCTTTCATCCCACTTTCTGCTTCCTCGTGCCCTCGCGTTACCGTGTTACCGAGTTTGCGACCGGTAAGAAACGAGCCTACGAGCCTGGAGAAGATTGGCGTTTGTGCCGGCCGAGAGTCGCTTGACCTGTTTCCAAAATCTTGTCAAAGGATCGTCCACGGTTTCTGAAGTTTCGCGAGTGCGAATAGTTTCGACACAAGAACCGCGGTACGTGAAAAATGTGAGGGTTACCAAAGGGGAATGCATATTCGAGTAACTGTTGTGTTAGCAAGTAAAATTAAGCGAAAGCTTAATTGAAGAAGTGTGTTAACGTTAAGACCAACGTTCTCCTACTTTCTTCCTGATAAATTTATTATTACGTAGGTTCTTCAATTTTTTGTTTTGTAATATGAATTTGTGATACGGTTTCTGATTCCTAGTCGATAAAGGCATGTAACGTAGGCATTTATAAGAAAGTTTAATTTCTTATTAATAAAGATTTATGCGTGAAATTAATAGAAAGTTAAATCCTAAATCAAAACGGAAAGAAATTGTAGCAATTGGAGCAGACTTCGTTTAGCAACTTCTAACGCGTAATCTTCGGCGCTCGATCGATATATGGCGACGATGTCTCTATATCTCCAAGTATCTAATACCAGAAGAAACGTCATTAGTAAAGCCGATCGTGCAACGACTCTGCAATCAGTTTCAATCAAGTTCCGTGAAAACCATCTAATGGCCAATCGTAGAAAACTGGTAGCGGTATCGCGAAGCGTTTCGCACCGGTTGAAATTCAGCCTCGGCTGACTGGCTAAGTGCGCAATCACGAGCCACGGTTACGGAAGATGAGCGTATCGTGCAACACGATCCGTGACAATGTCACGCTCCAAGAGTTCACTGTCACAGACAGAGACTTATAAACGAAGGACTGTCGTAATTCCATCGACTGGCCTCTTTCGCGGTACGGTGGCGTGTAGGACGAGTCTTGATCTGCTCGCCTATCTTTTCCCCCATCACCGAAACTCGTCCCCGTACTGATTTATCGAACCAGACCTCAGACCTGATTCATTTCACGCACAGCGTGCTCGAAATTGCCGGATATGAAACAATAATTAGTCCGATTATCTCGCGATCTTTCGCGATTTATTCCAGGCAACTAAAGGTTAAGTCTCTCTGAACCGGTCTCACCGCAATTTTCATTTAGTTCGTTCGACCTTTCAGAAGTTAGGGATCATTTTTCTTAGTTTCTAAATTCTTCTCACTTTGTTTTACAGCATTGCAATTTTACAAATTTTAGTATTAATACTTTGGCGGGCAAGATGATCGTGACCATTTTTTGGGGGCATTCTCTGAATCAGAAGACGAAAGATACAAAATTGTTATTTTACTTGAAAAACGATCTCATTGAGCGATATGAATATTTATATTTTACTAACACAGTGATGCAATAATTGTAACGTATTTAAGTATTATCCAAAAGTGTCTAAACGACCGAGATGATTGCAATTTTCGATGAACGCTATAAAATACATGTAGATGATAATACTTTGATATATAAGTCGTAATGATTCGAATCTCTTAGCCCGTAGTGTACAATGATTCACGATCAAGTTGATCATTGAACGATCATTGAACTACAATTTTGCCTATGTCTCGTGTAAATTTTGTAACTTGCAAACACGATACCCTTTGATTCATTACGTCTTCGTTAAATTTCCACTTCATTTTCTCGACATCGGCAAAGAAACGACTGGAGGAATTCCGCGTAAGTACATCGCTGTCGAACCCTTGTCGAGACACCGTTTCGAGGACTAGAAAAACTCGACGAAGGTTGATGCAAAGGATATGCAACTCCTCGCTGATCCTCTCCTACGCGTGTTCACTTCGCGCGCAAATCATGCGTGTAACGAGAGAGTCTCGCCACCATGCACGAGCGAGTCGGGGGCCATCCTCGTCCAGATCGACCAGGGATAACGATGTGAACAGCGCGAAAGAGATAACGAGGAGAAATTTAGGACGACCATTCGGTCGGCTTCAATACCGAAATGGCGAAACTGTGTAACCGTGAACAGTTAATTAGCCGTAGGTCGACGTATGCAAACGAAACGAAGGGAGGAATTGGAGATTAACGGCGTACGAGAAGCCACGATCGTCTAAACGTATTAACACTTAGTCACTCTGTTAAAACGACAACGACGTGGTCACGAGTTACGAGTTCACACGGTGGTACTACTTTCGATACTATTGTTCCTGGTTTGCCTGTACGCATACGTATTAGATATAAAGCGATATCAGGGGAAAGCCGGCTAATCGGATGCCAAATGGAAGTGTGCTAACAGGGGTTTAATCCTTTGATTACATGCGGTCGAGCATACGTAGAAGTTCTATTCGCAGATTATTGTATTAACCGATGACATTCGCGAAAGTTGTATGGATTCGAATGGAACGAAGTAACGGAATGGCTAGCAGATGTCCTTTCTCGACGATATAAAACGCTCGCTTGTAAAGAGCGTTTTAAGATTCAGGTACGATAGAGACGTCTCATTAAGTCTGCTTGGAGAAAGCAGAAGTTAAATTGTTAGGAGCACGCAATCTGACCGAAGACAGGTAAGAAGGAAACTTTTACGAATGTATTTGCACGTGTTAGCGTACCGATGAAACGATCATTCCACATGTCCGTCAGCTGTAACGCTGAAACTGGCAGAGTGTAATTAAAATTATCGTAATTTTTCTGAAGAATTTTTTACATTTACAACGATATATATTTGAGAATTGGAATGACCCTCTTTTTCACTCAAGCATACCTTTTCGCTTATATATTTTTCGATACACCTCTCACACACTCCTACGTTTCTTTGACACAAATTGTACATTTTATTCGCCGGTAAAGGTGATGTGAAACCAGTTTCGGGAGAACGAGTGGCGCAATAACGGGTTAATAAAATTCTAGCGTCGAGTTAAAACACGTACAAGCAGGTCCAAACGAGACTCAACGACGGTCAATAAAAATGCCAGCAACGTGTACCCAGCAAGAAATCTTGGCGACCAAAATACGGATGAACGTCTAGCATTACGTAGTCCTCGAGCAAGAACAAAGATGTATCGCGTATATCCAAAGGTCAGAGGAAGAGAGAGAGAGAAAGGTCTAGGGGATGGTCGAACTTGGGCGCAATTCCTTGGCACTGCTCCCCGAGAAATTCGAAGCTTAGTCTCTAGGGAACCGTAGTCCAAATCCTAACGACCATTCATGATTTACTCGAACGGTGTTAACAACCACGACGTACGCGATACAACAACTCTGTGTTGGCCCTAAGCAATTTCTTTGGCCGTTTGGTAATTTCTCTTATCTATAAACGACGTTTGCAGTCGCCAGCCTGATATCTACGACTCGGTCAAATAAAGATTCTGTTTGAGGGAGAACCGTATCTGCCTAACAGATCCGGGTCTGGGTTAAGTTAAGCTGGGGTTGTTCAGGGGATGGGGTTTTTTACGGTGCTTTTTTCGTTCATACGGGATGTGGTTAGCAGCCGATGGTTACCAGATCCTCGTGAGGAGAGTACCGTGCGTGACGCCGTGTCAATTAAAGGCGTTGCGCCGCGTTTGGACAGATGGAAGTTTCAAAGTAATTGGTTTGGCCGTCTCCAGTTCTTTCTTGATAGGTCTTACCGCTTTTCGTCGTGAAATTTTTGCGTTTGAATAATATTCCTAATTTAGGCAGTCGATTTCTGACCGTAGACTGTCTCGATGTATGTTGAGATAAGAAAGTAACGAGGCTAACAAGAAGTAAGACATTTAATGAACAAGACGACAGTTTTGAAATAATCTCCGAGATACTTGATACAGTGTTTCTGGGATTCATACATGCGTTTAAAATACTTTGAACACTATTTTGATATTGAATTTTCAATTTCAATTTTAATTCTGGACACGAATATAACACGAATTTAACATTTCTTCGTTTGTCAAAATTCTTGTTAGCAGATACTTGTAGTTCTTGATACATGTCCGTACAGTAGATAAGAGTATGATAGATTTAGTTTCATTATTTTTCTATCTTCTATTTGTATGGATCACAAAAACCTATTAACTTGATCTACTAGTTCTAATTCTATCTACGATCTCCAAACTACCCTTTTTATTCGTTGAGATTATTGAAGATGTTTCAAACGAGCAATGAATTGACGGATTAGAGACCAGTCTCCTGCATCATTCTCGAACAAGCAACCATTCGAAACACCTAAAGCTGTTTTTTCTCCGCTAATCGTGGATCATCGTCCGTCTATTTCGACAACGTGGCAGCTCTTTTTAGCATCGTGCGAGTATTTTTAATCAACGCCCACGGTGGCTATTAAAGATCTATAAGTGGCGGATCGAGGGTCAGGTAAAATGCAAATAACCCTGGCTACAAAGATCGTATCGTCGGGCGTATTAACACGGCGGGGATTGAAATTCCATCGATAGAATAATCCGCACGATCGGTACAGACGTAACGTGGGCTAAAGGAAGCCGGTTTCATCGACATCCGGACTGGCGTGCGTGATTCACTCGAGTAATTCCGAGCACACGGCTGCCAGTTAATGGCCGTGCGTAACAACGAATAGGTCGTCGAGTTCCACCAGAAAACACCAGAGTTACGAACGTAGATTTTGCTGGGCGCACCGTACGAACGCAAATGGAGACAATCGAAGTGTACATTAATACAGCGAAGAACCGTTCTTTCGCGTCTACTTAACTTTCCTTTGCTACATTGTTTTATTTGTGTACGAGACACTTTCGGCCGATAAACAAACCTGCGTTTCTTACGCTAGTCTTCTTACCAGCATCGCAGTAATTACAGAAATCGAAGTTTAATTATTTGCAATTTTATGTCGAATTGAAGTTGAAACTTTGTATTTTACGCGGTTCTTTTCACTTTGGACATTGTGTGATGATTTAATAAAAATATTTCTGTGTAGATACGTTGTCGGTTGTAAACAAATTGGAAATGTCTATGCAAAATAGAACGTACGCGGTGATATCTTTCGGATATCACAAGCTGTATATTGTGGACGTCTTATCTGTTTTTGCGCATCGTCAAATTTCTCGCAGAATATCTAGTAATAATAGTAAATGTACTTAAATTACGAAAAACTGATGAAAGTAGTTTGTAGAGTACCAGAGTAGAGTACCACTTGAGGATAATTCACCATCAGTTTCAGGACGCTGCTTCAAAGGGTTAATCTCCACTTTCGACTATTCTTATTTCCAACGTAATTTCCTCCTCTGATCGACACGCGATGTACCAACCCTACCGTTGCTCTATCTGCTCGCGATTTAATTAGAGGAAATAATTGGAGAACTGGCGTAAACGCATCGACGCAGGATAACTCATCCACCGGCGAATGTCAATTATCGCAGATTATCATTATTACGCGGCAATAACGAAATGTAGCAATTTACCCGCTAATACTTGGCAATTTATCTACACCGCGCTCGAGGCATTCCTAATTGCCGTACATTAAAACGAGAACTCCCGTCTACAGTCTCAAGCAAGACTAGCTGACTACCAACGCTGGGTATCTCTGCCTCCGAAGTAATTAAGCCTGTAGAGAGAGGAGAGCCCGCGCGTCCATTGCACGCCGAGACCTCGTGAAAGGACCACGGAGACGAGGAGGAAGCACGACGAGCAAAGAAGCCGCACGACCAACAGAGCGAGCCAAGATTCGACGAAACTGCGAGCAACGAATACGACTCGCGACACGCGAACGAGTCAGAACGAGAGTCTCCGTTCAAAGGGAGCCACCGCTGCATCTCGTCTTCGATGTTTCTGAACGTCTCGAGTGATTCACTGGCCGGCTCACGGAACATCTATAATACACTCAGAGCTGGCTGACAGTCGGCGTAATAGATTGGCCTGGAAACTGCAACGGTAAACGCGCTGACGATTCGCCCTATCTTTACATGGACAGGTCGTTGACTAGGAGGGTAGAGCCAGAAAAAGATAGAGCTGGACGACGCGACGTTACATCGTCCGTGCCCGAGAACCGGTAGTCACGTTGACTTAATGCAATTTGCATGCATTATCTAACGCGTAACGAGCGTAGTGCCATGGACGAAGGAAAAGAAGAAGCAACGGACCAAGTCGTTAACCTCGCGAGCTCGCTGATCCCTGCCACAAGAGACAGGCAAGGAAATAGAGAAAGAGAGAGAAAGGGAGTCAAGACAGATGGAAATAGCAAAGAAACAACGAGTTGCCGTCAAAGTCGTTGCGACGGACGTCCGGTTACGCCTTCGACGTTTCGATTATCTTTTCCTCCGATTTCCTGCGAATCCGCTACACTTTCGATTTTCCTCGAGCTTCGTCGGTAGATTGCTCCCGTAACGAGTAATCTGCGGTAATGCTATTACCCACGGCTACTGTGTATCAAACGAGAGATTATATTTAGATTGGGCTCCAATCAGACATCACCGATTGCTTCTTCCTTTCCGCTCCTCGAATTATAACTTCGTTTCGAGACAGTTTCGCCGAGTCGACTTGATTTTCGCTTCATAGAGCTTTCACGCTTTACCTTTTGCTTCTGCGAGGTTCGTTTCATCCTCTGAAGTTCAGAAAGGGCGAAGAATAGCGATAAATTCATAGAAAATTATTTCGACCGTGTCTTAAGCTTCGCAAATTGTTCCTGTTTTATTTAAGATCTTCGACGAACTGCCGGATACCTCGGTGTCGGTTCGAATATACTCCATCGAGGCCGGCGATCGCGATTCCGTCGAATCCCGTGGTCCGTGCCAAGAAAATTTTTCCACGGGGATTAGTACGATCGCCATGGCGAACAGAAATAGGCGCGGTCCCGGCTACGCTGATGGATTATAAACACTTTCACCGCGAGTCCCCGTAGATCCTCGGTTTATACCTGGTTCACCTACTTTTAATTTTATTCCACATCGATCGAATCATGCTCTTTCGATAGACACGTCAATGGTAAGAGGAATTTTTCAATCACTTTTATATCGTCGCTTTTCTTTAATCTTTTGCCACTTCCGATTGTGATATTTCAAATAAACGACCGTGATCTAAATAAATGAAATACAAAATTCTCAAACTTTCCTTGTACCGCTAGTCATGTAAGTTCGAGATTATATCGTTTTTCCGAAATACTTTTTCCGATTACTCGAAGCATCTCCCACAGAATAAACTCGCAGAAATCTAATTTCATTTAATAATGGTACCAAAACAAAATACGTTAATGTGATACAATCTAATTATTTATAACCATAACTTCGATATCTTTACCGGAGGATCCTGAAACCTCCTTCAATTCCTATATTTCCCTACATTTTCCAGATACCCAAATAGATATTAACCAAAATATTTACCCCGTTACGTTTTTCTTTGGTTCGTTTTGGTTGCGTTGCCGTTAATTTTTGAATTTAGATTAAATGGTAGCGTTGTCTGATGTTTAACGCGATTGGCAATTAAACTCCACGTTTCGGCTAACCTGCTACGCGCAGGAGTACTGGCACGGAAGAGGATCAAAGTTGGTGAAAATAAATGTTCGCTTAATCCTACTATATTATCCAGAAGCGTCTTACCTCATTCGAAGAAGATGGAATAAAGTAAAACACGTATCTGTTGGCCGATGATCTTTCATTTCGTACTACAGAATACTACGCTTCAAAGCAACCCACAGACAAAACCGAGCTCCGTTCGGGAACCACGTGGACGCTGTCCTCGACACGGTCCGCCGCGCCGGCTGGTCCGGAGCAATATTTGAACTCGGTCGAGTCGAGAAGTGTCAACAGAGCAGGGGAAATGGACCGGTCCGGTGGTCGAACCAGCGGAGTATGTATACGAAACTTGTTCGGAGAACTCGACTCGCTGGATCAACGACTTTGCGTCGCTTCCAAGACGGCCACGAAGCTTCTCTTCTCTTCTCGTAGGCAGATGCAAGAGAAAGAGAAAGAGAAAGAGAGAGAGAGAGAGAGCTACAAGGTAAACCGACAGGGACAACCGCAAACGTGACGGTCAGCGAGATATCTTGTTGCCGTCACGTCCACAGTCTCGAGGAACTGAGGAACCCTCGAAGAAGTTTGCCGAATCGGGACCGGGAAGACTACGAACCTACTCGCCGGGTTAAACTAATTTGCTCGCGGCTGTAGAATCTGCTCTTCCGCTGAAAAGCCATCGAACTGGAAGTCTCTTCAAGATCCTCTGGTAATCCGTAGTGTTCGTGGGTGTTACGTGGACGAACGAAAGAAGAGGGCGTTTCGAGCAGCGCTTCCGGTGAGGACGCAAAGGGAGCCGCGGAGACCGTTTAATTCAATTAACTTAATCGGACGTCCCAGGGAATTGACCTAAACGGTTCACCGAACGAGCTGACAATTTTCGAAACGGAGAGTTTGAACAATTCAGGAAAACGATTGCATTGGATTTGTAGAACTTTTTAAGCAGGAAAGTTGGCTTCTTTCTAGGTGTGAGTAATCCCTTTTCACGAACGATGACTGTAGGGGTTAACCTCGTCGTACGAAGAGAGAATTTTTGGTACGCGGACTTTGAAAGACACGGAGCAATCGCTAAGCGAAGTATTAGATCTCTGAAGTTTAGATATTTAGAAAAATTCCGAAGTAGCAAAGATCAACTTCGTCGTCGATTTGACGAAGGTTCGTACAATAAAAGACAGTCTGTTGGAAACAGTTGGAGGATAGCTACCAAGAACGATACACGACAAAGATTGATTTTAAAACGACGCTTAAGAAAGACGTAAGTACAAACAACGAGTTGATACGAAATCTGATCATAATATAGGTTGAACGTACTTACATGTTCGTTACGAAATTCATCTAGAAACATGGTACGGCCAACATCGCGTGGATGTAGGTCACGCTCCTGTTGGCATCAACTTGACGCCCTAACAAATTGTCGATGAACGAGAATTAATCTATTTATAACCGACCGACTAGATCGCTTCTCTGTCGCTACCGAAGCACAGACTCGAGCCTTTCTCGGACGATATTATGAAAATTTCTTGGGATTTTTCAGACCCTCGACAGAGGGGGATGACACGAGGGCAATTGATTCGATCCACTGGTCAAGAGATCCGGTGACTGCAGAAAATGAGATAACGGAATTAATGAGCTACTGTGTTCGAGAACAGAAGGGACCTTAATCAAGCTTCGTTGGGATGCGCGCCACGACAGACCGGCCGGTGTTCTTGATCACGTCCCCGAAGCGTCTCCGAAACTCCCTTTTCCTCGTACTTTTTCGCCGCCATGCTTGCCAACTCTGGCGGTATCGCCTTCGGGCGACGGTGTTATACGCCCGACGCAAGTAAACTTTCTCGTTATGAAAACGAATCTTGGCAACGACCACTTCGCCGATTACAGATTCTTCGTTCGTTTCTATCAATTCACCATCTGCTCCGACTACTACGCTCCGGATCTTTGACCTAGCGCAAGATGAATCTATGCATATAGATCTCCATTGCCTCGAGCAATATTAACTTCGAAGTATACCAGACTTTGTATCGGGCCGATCTTATCATATAAAACGTAAGACGCTCTAATGCTTAGAACAGAACGTTCTAGTTTCTGTGATTCGAGAGACTATTGTCGGACTAATTCAATATATTTGATTAATATACTCTAGGGAATTCGATCGCACAGTTATCACAAATCTCAAAGGGGTTTCGAAAGTTATTCCTATTTCTATATTTCTACTTAAAAATCTCAGGACAGTTATTTGATCTCTGAGCGGGAGTGAAATTAATTCTTATTCGGGGTTAACCTGTACTTGCTATGTGTATAAATTTTGATATCAAAGCTCTTGTATGAATTCCAATCTAAAAGTATCTAAAGAACGAAAAAGAAAAGATCGTCGAAGGAAATATAGAAACGAAAATCGTTCGACGTGCAAATTTTGTTAGGAATTTCCTCACTATCTAGAATTTTGTGGATGCTATTAACTTGGCAGCGGGGGAGTACGATCTTGTGTAGCCAAAGAAGTGGAGTCCATGATGCAGCTATCGGGGACGAGATAAACGAAGTTAATGAGCCACTCTTCGAGAACAGTGGAGACCTTAACGACCGACACGAACGCGTACTTACACCGTCACAGGCTAATACACTTGACCACGAGCCTCAGACGACACATTCCGCCTTTGTTCTCCGTTCTGTCCTGTGCCTGCGGCCTGGTCGTTGCATTGTTTCGCAGGCAGGCATCGAGATTAGGCGTTTCTTCGTTGCTGACAATGACCGATCGTGCCGTAGCTCCAGTTCATAGACGAGTCTTTGCTTTTTCGCTCGACCGAATTCCATTAAGCCTTCGAAGGATATTTTCGATCTTCGTGACCAAACTCTCGAAGCGATCGAAACCGATTAGAAAAGCTTCTTTCAGAAATCTCTTTGATTTCTACCCTGAGAAGAGAAACCAACCTGGACGCAGCCAAGTATTTTCGCAACGAAAAATTTTCTGGCTTTCTTCCTGGAGAAATTTTTCTCCTGAAAATTCGCCAAATCTCCGAGAAGCTCGCGAACAAGCATAAAAGGACACTCTCATTGATTCTCGCAGGCGAATCTTTCGACGAACCAGTTCGCTTCTAGAATGCAAATTCGTTTAGAGAAGGAACGCTCTCTCGTTGAGTGCACGCACCGCCGAGAGTCGAGAGCGCAACCAGCAACAGCAGAAGCATCGGCGGTAGCAAGGAATTGCGAGCGACGAGGTCAACCCTGTTAGAAGACTTCGTATATGTTCTCTTACATGAACGTCTATGTGCAACGACTGCACTGACCGTGGGAAGCTGCTAGATGTTAGGTAATTGAAGAATTTCTCGGAAAATAGGCGTACGCGCGACTAGTCGTAAGGAGCAAGTTCGAGGAGCTCACCTTTGGTGTAAGAAGCAAGCGTATTCAGACGCATCAAACCAGCTATCTCAGTCAGCAATTAAGCGCATAAATTTCCACGCGATGGAATCGTCTATTCGCTCGGGGTTATCGCGCTTGTACATTGTACTTAATCGAACTTGCTATTTCCTTATCACCGAATGCACCAACTGTATCTCTCCTGAAGGATAAAACTTCGAATTCCCATTTTTTTGGATATTTCCGCAGCGAAATATACGCGACAGTTTAAACAGCTTGTAGTAAGTTGAGAAATAACGAAATTCAAACGTAATCGATATCAAAGACAACACCAAGACCAAAGACTATTGAGCCAGTCTGATCCAGTCTGACCCAGTTCTATAATACGAACAGTTAGATTCGTATCTGCATTTATATTATTAAAATATTAAAAACTATGTTAGACCGTTATTCCGTGAATGTCTCTACGTTGAAATTTATGCACCGATTTAAAATACCAAAACCTGAGATTTCCTTATACGCTTGATTGCCTACGTAAGGATTAATGGACTTAAACCACTCAGGGGGTAATGAGTTGAGAAACAAAGAAATTCAGTCGATGGCCAATCTATAGGAGGTACCAGTCTATAGACTAGTCAGTGACGTAATCGTTCTCCAAGCAGCCTAGAGTCGTACCTTTTGCCGACGTTGCTCAATGCGTCCAATTATGAAGACTCTCATAATACTGCTAATTAAATTCGATAAGTTATTTCCAGGTTGCGTCACTGTTTCTTCTGTGAAAAGCTCCTTTCGAATCTTTGTGAAACCTAAACGAAGCAAGCAAGTAGCGGCATGAAAGCAATGACCTTGCAGCGGGAGGAAAACTGTGGATGAAACGAGTTATCCGACAGGATGCATCGCGCTAAACGCGGCTGCACAGCGGTAAATGACACCGGGCTAATTTTCCGGCTGGAAAATCACGGAGCTGAGCAGCTAGCGTGAACGCAACGTGTCGGTGACACTTCAACAAGTGGATACAACGGGTTGCGCACGTGTCGCTGACACGTTTCGGCTGTGTGCATCCCACGCGAAAATCGCTGATAAAAGTACAACGCTCGGGGAACAGAGAAAAGTCGGAGTCATTGATGCGGATGCATCCAGTCGGAGCAGCTATTTTTTGAATCGTTTCGCGAATGCAGTGTACCGTGTAACACCGCGATGGTAGATCGGAGATAAGCCCGTAGTGAAATGTAGCTATTAACGTAAATTACAAATGAAATAAAAGACTCTCCGAATTTAAACTCTCGAATTTCTTGATCTTCGAATCGTTGAAACTTTAAAACTGAAATTTTGAAGCTCCGCATTTTTTAAGCTGTAAATCCGCGAACGTTTAAATAACGATCGGCTACATAATTCTTCAAAACCGAATCATTTTTAATTATTGCGAAAAACTTCGACGATTTTGCAAAATTAGTAAACGATATCGCCTGATCGAGAAATACGCGATCGATCGAACAGATCTCGCTAGTGAAGCGAAATATTTTACACGTTACAACTCAACAAGAGAGAAAGAAAAACCAAAGGAGAGATAAAAACGGAGAGAAACAATGGCACACGAGCAGCAAGACTTGGAAGACGAACGAAGAGACAAAAGAAGTTGAAGGCTGTCGAGAGAAAAAGGTGAGAAATGAGCCACTCGGCAGTATCGGAAGAAAAAAAAATTGACAAAATCGACGAACAAGAAGGAGAAGAGGACGAAGAAAAAGAAGAAGAAGAAGAGATGGAGGGCCCGTTATAGCGACCGTGTTGCATCGCATTAACCAGTCGACCGAGTGATCTTGATCCCATCTCTCACCGCGACGACGCGACGGCCTGCTTCGTCCCCTTTCGATCCTTCGAGTCAAACGTGATCCGGCCACTAACGATCTTCTGCTGTTACTCCGGTGGAGATCATCGTTCTAACCACCTCAACGTTCGCACCCGCGTTCACGTTCGCTGTAACGCGTTCTCACCGCGAAACATACCGCCAGACGTAATTTCTCGCAGGTGCTGCGCGTGTTCTATCCGTTTCTCGCGGGTAAAGGTCAACCGCGAGTTCCATAGTCTGTTAGCGACCGTTATTACCGGATAATAATGAATTATGATAATTCGATAGGCGACATTAGCGTTGTTTAATGCAACGCATATTGGACGAAGAGGCTATGAGAACGTACAAAGTTACGGTTCATCGAACGTTCGGACTAACATCGCGTAACGATTATTTCCCGCGAGAATTTGCTTCAGTATAGTCACGAGAAAAAAGTAACGGCTCCAGAAACCGAGTTCGTTATCAAGCATATAGCTTTGTAATGGAATAATTCTCACTGTTCGATAGATTGACGAGGGATTTCGCCGCGAACGCGATGAATTATTTGCCAAGAGCGCGCTATAGATTGTGTAATTACGTGGCAATTGCATAATTGCGAGGTAACGAGTGGTGGCCTTCTGATCGAAGATGCGACACGAGGCAACGCGGCTAACGCGAAACTCGGCCAGGTCGATAACCTGCAACCCGGTGTTAATTAACGGCGTACGCACAAACCACCAGAGTTACTCTCTCTCTCTCTTCGGGACAGGGGCCTCGACATTCCCGTTACCAACCTCGTTTCGCTTCTGAAATTCTCTGCCAATTACGCTTCGCGAATTTTCATAATTTTTACCTCATCACCCTGTTCACGGGACTCGTCCACCAAACGGACGCTTAATTGCTACGTGACGGCTGTTCGTGTATTTCGTTTTTAAAAAGTATATCTGAAACGTTTGCGTCGCGTGTGTAAAAACCAGCAGCTTTTCGAGCGGAGAAAAATTAAAAAAGAATAAATAGGAAGAAGGTTCGATCAAATAAATCTTAACGCGGTACAGTCGTTTGATTCGAGAGCAGTCGCACGGAAGAGTACACACGCGGCGAAATCTTCCGCCACAGATCTATACCCATCTTCTTTCTTTGCACCCTATAGCTGATCAGACAAAAGGGAGCAAGACTCACCTGAACGTCCACCAGATGTTGAAGCACATCGTGTTCAGCCAGAAGAACGCAGCCAGGAAAAAGAAATGCGCCATGATTGCTGAAACAGAACGAGAAAAATGGACTTCGTTACAAACCTCTTTACCAATGGGTAAGGAGCTTAAAGCTGTTGCTTTTCTCGCTCCTGAGAGAATTATTTTTCCCACGGATAATGGACGGAGAATTTAATGGACACGAGATGTAAAAAGAAAATTGATCGACTCGTTGATGTTCCGCCATCGTGGAAATAAGAAAATGCAAATACAGTTTTTGTATTCCTGCTTCAGCGTAATTTTATTCGCTATAGAACGAGCTGCAGTCGCATAATAGCAATCAATTCGTTGAAACTTAATCACTCTGATTAATTGACCACGCTTGGCCTCCCGTGACTACGTATTTCAGTGGACAAAGTTATAATTAACGCGTTGATAATCGCTTTTCCCCCTATAATCTTACCGTTTAAATTCTTTTACGATCAGAAATTTACATCTCGATGAATGACATTCGAAATTGCCATATTTAAAATCGTGCCACCTACAAATTCTCAGGACCCACGGAGATCTCTCTAATCAACGAGTCCGGTATAAGTACAAAAGATCTCATTGATCGCTCTTTCGTCCTTCCGACGCCTGTTCCCAGCTGACGGAACGCCAAAACCGTCGAAACAAAAGAAGACAGAGCTGATTCCCAGGTTCCGCGATGAACTCTCAAAGATTCATGAACGGGAAAGGGGCGGAGAGAGGTTCCAGTCTATGGTATGTCGGGGGGCCTCAGACAAAGCTTCGGGGGAGAAAGACAGCTTTTGTAAAGATCCGTTTGAAAAGACGGCCGGTTGACTGGGAACGGTTTAGCGCACACCGGGCTAACACCGGTTGGACTGGATAAATTTTTCAAGCTGTCGTGTGCATTCGTTCTTAGAGATCGCGGCAGCGGATACAACGAGCGTGGAAATTCAGACCGCGGCTGGCCATTAATTTCTGAAAACGCAATCGCGAACCACGCGTCTACAGAAAACACACGCGCATGGGGATCCTTTCGATCGAGCACACCCTTCGCTTACGAAGAGTAGGGTGGCCTGTCACCCTTCGTCAAAAGAATAGTCGGTGGCGAGCAAAGAAACTTTACAGTTTGTTCCCGCTAAAGGTTAAGGCGCATTCGAAAGACGTCGAGGTTGGTCCGTTTGTAAAACGTAGCCACGAGCCGTGCATGAATATCCGAAAACTCGATCGACGCGGGTTTACATAATATGTACGGCGTGGACAAAAAGGTTGGCGCGCTTGTTTGTTCGATGTAATAGGCTGATCAGGGGAGAATGGTTGGACAAATACGGGGCTGCTTGCACGTCTAAATTAATAGAATTGAATTGCCGTAGGTACATATTTAATCGTATCACGGTATTGTTACGCACGTTACATCGACTGTTTTCCACTATTCGCAGGATCAATATTGGTTCACCGGTGTTTTCCAATAAACGGAGGTTGTAACGCGACAGTCGGCCGCTGTGCAAAGCAATCAGTTCGTGCGCTATGAATATACAAAAAGTATCGTAAAAACGTTCTTTCGTGCATTTATACCTTGCTTTCTACCATTTCCAACATCTTTCGCGTCTCGATAAATCGTATTATACTACGTGACTACTTGAAGGCATGGCTGAAAACAATTAAAGATAACCAGAGCCATTGCAGCTTCTTGAAAGCTTCTATTATAGTAACCTTGCTGCGTCTTTCCATCCAATCGTATTCTTTGATCCTTTATGAAATTTGTTAAGTTCGAAGGAGAAATGAAATCGTCGATTTTATGATACGCATGGATACGAGATGTTACTGAAATATTGAGAAGCGAGAAAGTTCTGTATAAATCCGCGATTATCGATATATCGACTTTAAGACAGTCATCAGGAAGAAATGCAGACGCAGGGAACAGGTACAGAAATCGCAGTAACACGCAGAACGATCCTTTGATTGTTGCCAGTAGCGTGCCTTAAATTTTTCGATAAATTCACGTATTTCGCTACCTCTTTTATCAACGTCTCTTGCATATCTTGACAGGATGTAGGAAAGAATCGTTCGAATATGCTTCATCATCTCGAATGGAAACACAAGTCCGTAGAAGAAAAGCAATAGTCCCGTTCGCAATACTAACGGTATATTTGCTCGCGTCGGACCACTGTTATGTATCTCGCTCTGTACACATGTCACACCGACAAAGCGCGGAAACGTGTGTTCAAGGAATGCCGGTGACGCATGAGAAAGTTTTGTAACCGCTTCGCGATTTGCATTCACCCGTTATGCACCGTCAATCGCGAATATTTACGATTGCAATCTTTTCTCTTTTTTCTCATGTGCAAGTACGTGGATAACTGTACGGTGGCAGGGGCAATTAACACGCGTTAACGCGAGATCGTTCCGTTCTGCGTAAAAATGTGAGAAATCGATGTTACGAGAGCGAACACCTTCAAGGATGGCCTTGAACAATTGGTTTCGCTTACGTGAGCACGAACTTTGTAAGTTCGTATATGGATGAGTCAGCGTTTAAGGCGCGAGAGAATTAATTTCGATAGCAGACGAAACAGATCTTTTTAAATATACCTTGGCTCGTACAAAAGGTTACTTCTATTGCAATAAAGCGCTGGAAAATTTTACTGCGCATTTAGCGATTACGTTTCATTCTTGTCCTATGTGTTAAAAAATAAATACATCGTATGGTGCAAACAAACTGACCTTTTTACGAGCCATGCAAACATTGTTCTGGACGAAGTGTACGCACATACGTTTCTGCATGATTTAGAGACTTTATCGTGTCACAAGAGCGTCGAAGAAGCATAATCTAACAAGCGACGTTAGCAATATTATCTTTTTTCTCGTGTCGTTCAGGAGAACTCTTCTCGACGCTTAAAGTATCATACATTAAGCCGCACGTTGTACCTATGTAGGATAAATTAAAACCGTCTGAAGAATTCATGCGATAATACGACGTTTAAAGGCAATTTTCTTAAACACGAGTAATAGCCTCATCGCGTATTCCCCCGACTTTCGTTGGCAATTTCTTCACCGACTGGAAATCGATTCTCTATAAAACTGTACGTACGCATTCGTCTACGCGGCTCGCCGCCAGCCCGCAAATTAGACGTGTCCTAAGGCGTTCGAGGTTGATTAACAAAGCAACGAATGACGCTTGTCGACGGATTACGCGATGTAGAAAAGCCGAGGAGAGGCAGCGGGGCGAGATGAAAGCGCGTCGAGGTGCGGAGGTTTCGAAACTCGACGATTTTCCATTGGTTCGAGGTTGCTCGAAGCAGGATTAACGGCTGCTACGTGGGAAAGTCCTCCGATAATTCTTCGTCGAAAGGCTTCCG
>NT_176532.1:380664-384986 GCF_000188095.3 Bombus impatiens | reverse complement strand
CGCCGGCGGCGTTTATCGCCCGCCCCGCCCGGAAATAATTAAATTTCCAAAACTAATTACGCCTCGTTGCAATTACAACTCCGACGACATTTATTCGTGAACAGGCAACGACACACCGTTGGCGCGCGTGGGTCCGGTCGGCTTAACCCGAAACCGTCCCCAACCGATGCCGACGCCGCGCCATCCTTTTCGCTCTTCTTTCGAAATTTACGGCGACTGTTTCGCCGTTTGGACAGAGAGCAGGCCGCGTCTCGCTGTTTGTTCCACGTTTCCATTCCTGTTTCCCATTTCGATCGACAAGGACGACGAGCGATTCCCGCCTCCAAGCAATCGTGCAAGTTTCTTTGTCGGAATTAGGACGGGGAAAGGGGAAGGAGAACAGAGAGGAAAGTGACAACGCTCGGAAGAAACGGCGCGATAGTTGGATCGAGAGTGCTCGAGAGTTTCGCGATATCGCGAGACCCCTTTGATATGGTAATGCAGTTGCACCGCGACCCAGGACGCGATCGAGCTTTTCCTTTCTTCGCGGCAACTTCGCATTTCCGAATGGGATTGTTGAACGCCTCCCAAAGAGGAATCCGATTGAATCGCTGTTTGCGAGCACCGTGACGCCGCTGCTTCGTCAGGCTCTGATTAACAGCCTGACACGGTTTCCATTCGTATCCACTGAATGAAATTTTTCGGATCCAATGTTTTCCAGGTCGAACGTAAAATTTATCTACGAAGCGATCTACGTAAACACTTTCCTCGTTTTACTAATTATGGTTCGAATAAGGATGTTCATGCAAATGTATACCTTTATAAATGCAACTAAGCAAATTGTATCTACGTAGAAGATTATTTTTACTAGATATATTACAACGAGTATTCTATGTTGGATATTTTATACTTTTTTTTTTTGTGGATATTATACTGCATTCTGTACAGCTTCACCCATTTAAATTTCCCATAGGTGCATAAATATCCACAGTCTAATTAGCTAGCGAGCTAACAGAAGCGCGATAAAATTTCGAAAAATTGCCACCATCGACATTCACTCGGCTGTTGCAATGTCTTCCATTATCGTGGCGAGTAATTTGGCGCCGGTCGTTGAAATCGACCCTGGGCGCAGCGGCAGGCAACACCGGGACCAGGAAACGGGGAAATAACGAGTGACGTGAGAGAGAAAGAGGGCTTGGAAAGCGGTCGAGGGTTAATTTAAGTCAGGAGAACCGAAGGAACCGGGCCGGTTGCTGCGTTACGACCCCATGGCGCCGCGAGGGCGAGTGTCAAGGGTTGAAACGTCAGCTAGTTAAGAGCCTCGATTTGCATGGGGGGTTGGAATTAGATTGCGCCGCCTTGACCCGTCGTTTATCCTTTTCTTCGTTCGCGCGATCGTCTAATTGCCAGGGGATGCGATGCACGCACCCCTTGAATCGTTGTAAACACTATCGATTTCTAGCCACTACCTCGCTGGCGCTTCGATTCAGTTCCAAGCAGAAACGTTTTCGTTTCGAGACATTAGCGAGATTCGCGGAGGCTAATGCGGAGAAAGGGTTGCTCGCGTGATGCTGTTTGATCTGTCGGATCGAGCTTCTGAACGTGAAACTTGGCCCGAAGTTTGTTTCTGCACGCTGCATGAATAATGCAGCTTAAGACTACCCGACTGCTGCTCGTAGAATCGCTGCTTGATTTATGATCTCCCCGTGGTTGATTGCTCTTGGTTATTCAGACGACCAGAATCATAGGGTTGAATTATGTCTCGGATGAGCCCGCTTACTGCGATTTCCTTCTTAACGCGTCGCCTTATCATTTTTTAATCGTTGCATAATTCTAGCCTACCTACCGATTCACGAGTACCGTACGTGTAAGGGAAATTATACCATCTGTTTGTGTTTCAATTCGACCGAAATAAGCGATATCTATGAATGATTCCAAATTTTTATTTTTCTTCTTCCATGGATTCCTCGATCTTGTTGAGACCCTGATGGATCGTTGCCACGATGTCGATGGGTTACGATTACACGCTCGAAAGAAGTAACGGTTGATTCCTTATTTAACAGATTTTATCCATTATCTCTTATCCCCTTCTGCTACAAAATCTAAGTTATAATGACTACTCCCGCTACTGTTAACGCGATTCCGTATTACAATAATGAACATTATTTTAGTATAAAAGTCGTACGTTTCTTAGATTTAAATTACAGTCTCGTTGCGAGCGTTCATTCACTAATTCCATCTACCCGTAGGAATTCGATCAAGTCCTTAGATAAAGTCCATCGACTGCCCGATCTGCCTTCTAATCACGAATCGCCCATTCGACATCTGTTTCTTGCCAGCGTGGCAAATTACCGATTCTACAGACCTGGCCCCCGGCAATCTCTACGATCTGTGTTTCAACGATCCTCCGAATCCAAACACGGAATTAGTCGAGTCCCGCGTGCTGGTCACGAATACCACAAGAAGCGCGTACCGTTCTCAAACGGTTAACTTCATTCCCGGTCAATTTAGCCGCGAAACTTATCGGTGGTCTGGCGTCTTCGACGGAAGAAATTCATTAGAACCTCAGCGTGGCTGAATGGACAGGGTGAGCCGACAGCAACAACTTCGGAGATTAATGTCGGTGCATTAACATCGGTGATTAAATTAAATACTTGGGAATAGCACCGCGACGACTCGTAATTAAATCATACTGGATTTATCGCGTAGTCCCGATTTAGATGGGATTAGAGTTTGATTCAACGCGCCTCGCGTCGCAACCCTTCGCCGCGCCGCGCCGCGCCGTGCCGTGCTGTCTCGCTTGCTCTCGTTCCCCCGGAAAGGGTTGGTACGCGGCGATGAGTTATGAAAGTTAGCGACAGGCCCTCGGGGACCCTCTATCGGTCAGTTGAAATATTAAGCCCGAAAAGAACGACACGCGCAGCCACTGTGGACGCGTACCAGGACCAACTTGATTCCCCGAACACCAACTACCTAAACTTTTGTCGAAAAAGTGAAGTAGTCCGTCCACTGAACCGTGTTAGAGTTTAATTAAGGGAATGTATACTTACAGAGGTGAGGATAAAAGTATTCTTTCCGATCGATAAAACGCAAGTCTCTTCTTTTTCCCCTATTATTTACGCATTAATAACGACTATATGATATTAGTACACAGAGCAGAATATTTTAGGTAACTTCGTGACTCTTGTACCGATTTATGATTCTTTGATTCTGTCGATGTCATTTTCCTGCAAAATCTATCAACCACCAGGCCACCTGGAGCGGAATTACGCGTTCGTTTTTCAAGTTTGTTAATTCTGCAAATCGATTAGGGTTAGCAAAGTAACCTGATAGCAGGATCGTTCTACTGAACTTTGTCGAATGATTCTACGTACGGATGGATGTTTTTCCTAATCGTAGAAATATCGATCGAATTCTAATTCCCACAAAGTATGAATGAAACCTTGAGAAAACGTCGATAAAAGATTAAAGCTCTTCTGATCGATAAGTCGATCCAATTTGTCTCTAACGCTAATACAACGGATATTCTAATCACACGATGTTGACATATTGACACGGGGTTTTCGAAAAATTCGCTCGACCACCCAGGCAAAAAGGAACGGGTTCGAGGATCGAGAGCGGCTTTGACAAGAGAAACAAAAATACTCGGTCGTCTTGGCGTATTACAGGCGTAAGTAAACGGATAAATTCGCCAGGATTAATAAAAGTCGTACGCTTTTCCCATGGAATTACGATCGACCATTTTTACGAGTTATCGGTCGCGGGCAGGATGAGAGAGAGAGAGAGAGAGAGAGAAAGAGAGAGAGAGAGAGTGTTCAGGGATTTTACGGCAACGTTCGCGTTATTTCGAGAACCGAGCAGCGTTTCGCCGGTGCGTACTTTACATCCATAATTCCGGCTGGAATTAATTGGTGCCACGCAGCCCTCGACGTCGAAAATCATTTCGCGACGAGGAGATACGATACGCCGGCCGTGTAAACGATTAACGTGAATAAATAAACGGAACGCCTAGCTACTAGGGGAGGGTGGAACGCGACCCGGGAAAAATTTATGTAACGGAAATGCGGAGATTAATGATTTCAGGAAATGAATCGGTCTAAACATTTAGACGTTTCAAATTTTGCGAATCCAAGTTACTGGACGGTGGAAGAAGAAACAGAAGTCGAGGTAAAACGAGAGAAAAAGAGGAACGAGGGAGGAGGGGAAGGTAGACGAAGTTGGTTATTCGCGGAAATCCGACGCCGACAACGATATATCCGCTACAATATTAATAATTATCGTTGACTCGTGTACCGGCCCATTCGAAGCGATTCTTTCCATTTCACTTCCGCTTCGACCCGTTT
>NT_176532.1:375221-380190 GCF_000188095.3 Bombus impatiens | reverse complement strand
CGTTTACAAACGGGCCACTGTCGCGCACCGCCGACAAACAACGCACCTGCGCATGCCTGTAAACCAATTTAATCAAGCCCGCGATAAAACTGATGCGACGAATATTAGATTCCGAAATGGATTGCTAGTATAAATCCCGCGTGAAATACGAATGCGAGAGGCCAGCAACGCGCAGCAACCTATGGAGTGTGAAACGCGAAACGAAAAAATAAAAGATGGGCAAGAGAGAAAAAGTATCGTGACTATAATCGTTCGCTATCGAAGCTACGCAGGGAATTTACAACGCGTTTCACCGGCACCATGCTCGGGGGAAAAGGTCTATCTCGATAACTGCGAGCTCGTTTGACAAAACGCGGTCACGTCTGGCGAGGTTTTTGATTTCTTTCTTGTTGCATCGATTAACGAATCGGAGTTTCCAATCTCGATGCAAGCGTATGGTGAAATTGAGATAAATAAGCGGAGGGTTTATTGTTTGGAGGAAGGTGTGCCGGGTAATGTGATTCGCTGAAAGAATGCATTACGCAGTGTATACCGTGCACACGCGGCCCCTTCGATGCAAGTCCAAAGAAAACAAACCTACGGTTACATCGTTCCTGCATTTGCCCGCCCCGAATTGTCCTAATTTACAAGTGGCTGGCATTTATTTCGTGGTGTGGCACGCGACTTCATGACACCGAAGAACCCTCGAATCTTTCAAATTTCCAATTTATAATTTGACGTTTCATACTAATAAAATTTCACAAATGTGTCTCTAGCCCCTAAATACTGTAATTGGATATTCAATAATTTCGGATGTCGATGAAATATCGTAAAGCATTAAATTTTAGTTTCGACGCTGTTGACAAAATTTAACAACAAATAGAAATCCACCGATAACTGACATTCGCATGACGTTACCGTAACTCCACTGGGTGTCATCGTAATACGATTCTACCTTAATTAATTCCAACTTAACTTTTGCTTTAACTTGCACCAAAGAAAATCTTAATAAACCTCGTCTTACAAATCCCGCGTTTTATCGTTCACGCCAGATCGAATTTAATCGAGGTCACGAGGATACTGGCCGATGGCGTTGAGAACCGCGGAGGTGGCCCATATTCTGGCCACTTTCGGCCGACGCAGGTTTACGCGACGGAGACGGAGTTCTAATGAAAAGCACGGTGAATCAGCGTACCGGGTGTATAAATACACACGGACTACCCCTTCGCGTGGTTTCCGCGGAACACAAGCTGCACTCGAGACCGCCCAATGCGAATCCACGACACAATCGTCGTCGAAGAGACCATCCACCGAGCATAATTTATCCGTCTTACGTGCTTCCACAAAGAGCGAGTAAGTGTCTACACGATTGGTGAATAATGCTACAGTCCGATGTAAGTACTTGACGTAATCGTCACATTGTCGTATAATAGTTGTAAATCATCTACTCAACAGGAATGGCCACTTTCTCGTTGCCAAAAACAACAACGATATTTCGTAACTCGATTGTTCGTGCTATTTAAAAGGAACTTCGACGAGCTTGTAAATTATACCGCGGCCATCTCTCTGTTATCAAGGAAAACACGAATAATCAATGATTATTTTCCACTCTCGCAGATGGTATACGTTTGCAACTGTAAAGTTGGGAGCACGATATGGACTCCGATATAATCGACGCGTTGTCTGGTCGAACAATATCCTACAGGTGTATCCTTGTTATTCCAACAAACACAGCGTGTTCGACGAAGAAGCAAATCGTGTCGTTTCGTAGCGACAAATTACTACAAAGATACCAGACATTTGTTATACGCAAAAAAGAGAGAAATAATTTCTAATCGAGATTAACGAAAACCAGTGGGAAACATTTGCAGGAGAACGGAGAGAGAGGATTAAGCGTCCATCTGAAAGTCTGCCGGTCTGCACCCTGGTAATCCGGACAATGCGAACTCCGGCTAATAAATTTCAACTTTCCCATTGTTCCTGAGCCATAAGTGGACGAGCAATATGCAAACGAGCTACCAGGCGACTCGAGATGCCAACTACACAACCAGCGACCAACGAGGACCGTCGCGTGTCTCGACTGCTTCCGATTAGCCTCGAAAATCACGGCAACTTTTCTTCGAACAGATTCGTCACGCCACTCATCGCGACTCTAATCGACGCATGATTCTCGAGGAGGCAATCAGCGATCCGTGCCGACGAAATTCCGTTATATTTAGACGTAACGAGCCAATCAAATGGAATCCAGCGAGGACCAGCGTCAGCGTGTAGAATATAGCAAAGAAGAGAACGGGCTAGAAATCGGTCGAACGACGGAGAAACACGGTATACACTCTGTACTCCACTCGAGATCTCCACTTATGGTTGCTCGGCGAAACCACCAGAGCGACGCTAGCAGAACACGGGCCACCATAGATTGTGTGTACGTCTGTGTCTCGAGTGTAGCTGAAATTGCCGACGGATGACGTCGTCGGAGTTCCTGGAGGAGCTCGTCAACCAGAACCTTCATAGTTGTCTCTCCTTCGACCCTCTGCTACCAGTCTAAACGTCCACGTGACGAATTACCTGGAGAATAAGCGGCTTCTTCTTCCAACGTCGCTGAAAACCAGCCTCCACCCCTTTCCCCGCCTAATTAATTTCCCGCTCGTCGAGAGCAACTTCGACGCTTCCTCCTTTTTCCGCTCGAAACTACAACACACCGGGCCTCCTTTTTGCGCCCGGATAATTAACGAACGAACCTCGGCGGCTAGGCTGGGCCAGGAACGCTTTTCTCTCGCTTCTCCATCGTTTGTTGCCAAAGAGTAACAACGTGGTCTCTCGTGGGACGTCAATTAGCGGGTTCTTCGGCCGTTTTTCGTCTTTCTTTCCTCGGTTTCCTTTCTCTGTGGCGCAGTTCGTACGAAAGGGCCCTGTGTCTCCAGGATCGCTTCTGCGCGTCGTACACCGCGTTGAATAATGGACGAGAAGCTTCCAAAAATACGAGAAGCCTCGTATACAGAAGAATATGGAAAGCGTTACGAGGAAACCTGGCAACCAGGGGAGCCTGGAAATCGCGTGTATCGCGTTGTATCTTCTCGCGAGGAAACATTGTTTCCGGTTGCTTGTTACCCGAACGGCTCTTGACCGAGCGCTTCGCCCTTTCTCTTCTTTCGCTCAGCTATTTTTCTTTCCCAAACGTCGAGTCGACGGCAGATCGAGACAAAGAAGCGGTGCCAGGGAACGGACGTCTGCCACGAATCATCAAAGGCTTGGAGACTCGATAGGACGGAGATAATGGTCGCATAAATCGGCGAAAAATTTCGCGGATCGCCCGTTTTATTCGGGAAATAAAGGGTACGATGACCTACGGTCCAGACGTACGGCCTGTCGTCTCGTAAATTAAGAACGACGATCGGTCCGTTGTAAAGCGAAAATAAACGAGTCGTGGCTGTACGGAATTAGCGAGGCCAGGGATTTTTCGACCAGTCAGGCGAACGATCGAGAACAAGACAGGGGCACTTGGTTGGAGAAAGAAGCTGCAACGCGTAGGTGACACGCGGAGGAGTACAGGCAGAGAAATCTCTGACGCGAGATGAAAACGTAGAGAGGAACGATTAATGGGGATGGGGGATTTGGAACAGGAGAAAAACGGTGGAAAAAGTCAGGAGACAAAGGGTTGCCAGGGAAAATATGTATCGCGGAGCACGCACGATTGCACAACGGCTTACGCGGAGGGACGAAGCCAGCCCCGAAGATTGTCGTTCTGGCAAGCGGCCAGAAAGCGGGGCGAAGTTCGAATTTTTGTTGCGTCGCGATATAATAACGCTCGCTCGCCTTAGGAATTCCGTAGCCACTCCAGAGTCCCTCGTGAAAGAGAGAGACAAAGAGAGAGAGAGAGAGAGAGAGAGAGAGAGGGAGAGATAACGGAGAGAAGAAGAACGAGACGAGCAGAGACACGAGAGAGGCTTTAGACTTTAGACTCGCCCTCTGTACGTTATACGTACGCGCGTTTACGAAGCCGTAACGTAACGTATTCCTGATCCACGTGGTGGCACGCGTGTGCGGCCGCGCACACGTCGAACGCCGGTCGATCGTACCTAGTCGAGGGTCCTCGAGGGTTAAGCCGCTTTCCAATGTTGCTCGAGTACGCAGTACACAGCGGGGCTATTAAACCGACGGACTCGTGAAAAACTCCCGCGTACGTCGGCCTACCGTCGCTCGGAGCACACGCTGTTTCGACTCGTTAAAATCGTGGAACAGAACGGAAAAAGGGAAATGTCGTTTTGTCGGTATTTATAAAGCTGTGTTTTCCTTGCCGTGATTGGGCCGGGATATACACGCTAAGAGGCTCTGCTCGAACGTTATTACTGACATTGATGCTACTGTCACAGCCAGCTTTTTACGAGCCGATAGAAAATTCTTCTATGGAAATATAATGACGTGAATCTCGATCCATGCATTATCCTAATCAATCTACGAGGCAACCTGTATTATCGTAATAAATCGCTCCATCTTTGAATTTTAAGGAAACATGACCCGCCTAATTCAAATCTCCTATCTAGTACTTTTACATTTTTTGAAGTACGTCGTAACATTCGAAGTTTTGCGTGTTCGTCTTTTAAGTAACATCATGATATAATACACACAATCTGCTATGAAATAACAAACAAGTACTTTAAATTAACGATGATACAAAGAAAACGACCAAACTTAAACTTTCTTCGGTTTCCATATGAAACAAGTATCAAATACTGAACAAAGTAAAATATGTTCGACTTTTTCAATAAGTGTCACGAATAGCTGTCCCGATACTCGTGACCGGCAGTAGATACCCATAATGTCAGCAAAGTCCTAAGCAAACAAGGAGTTCGCTATTCAGCGGCCAACGATTTCTAATAACCGCGACGTTTCGATCCCGGAAAGAGGTCCGATGGTCCTCTTCGTCCTCCAACGACGCGTTCCGACGCTCGAACGCGCGTCCTATCGGCGAATTCGAGTCGCGTTCGTGCGG
>NT_176532.1:330055-374830 GCF_000188095.3 Bombus impatiens | reverse complement strand
GTTCGTGCGGAGGACACGCTTCGAATGCAAACCGAATCCGGTTCTGCCAGCCAGAAGAGCGACGAGAGGGTATGAGAACAGATCGGACGTTCCCGATGGAGCTTTTCGTCCAGAGGCTGTGTATATTCGTCCGCAGTCCTGTCCGGCCACACTCTCCCTGTTTCCCTCGGGAACTCGCGCGATTACGCAATTTCCGCTTTGGTTTGATTCAATTTTCGAAATCGTTCGATTTCCTAGCAGATGTTCCAGACTTCTGGCTTCGAGTTTCTGCTTGGAACCGGGTTCCTTCTCTTTTTTCCTGGCTCTCTGTGGGATAATTAGGGAACGTGGGTTTTACTATTGGGAATAGATTTTCCACGGGGAAGAAAGAATTCTGGAGATCCGGTGCAATTAGTTTCTGACAGCTTGTTAAGGGCTCCTTGATATATGAGGTCGAATTCTGCGATGATTATGACGATTTGTACCCAGCGAGGGTGCGCTGGACTGGGCATTGTTCAAGTTGAACTAACCGTGGACTGTTTTCTGCCGGAATAACGATGCAAATAGTAGCGCATGTTATAACAAACGAATACTAGGACGAATAGTTTTTATTTCATATAAAACCAGAGTGCTACAACAATTACAATTTGTCCCTTTCGCGTATGCTAGTTTGTTTATATTTTTTACGATAAAAAGTTTGTTCGTAATTTAACATATAAATATACCCCATAAAAGTTAGATAAACTAATTCGATATTGTTCTTATATTATTTCTACTAGATGGTAATTTTGATTTAAAGAAAACAGGATGACTCACTCGAGAATCAATTTATCCCAGCATAATCAACCGCGCAATATGTATATTGGAAAACGAATACAGAGTTTCTCTTTTTTTCTTTTTTTTTTTTTTTTTTTGTCGCTCGACATCGTGACCTCCTCTCAGGGAAATCGCGTTTGGAAGATGAAATATAATCTTCGAGACTAGAAACTACGCTTTCTACCGGTAGTTCTTTTTCACTAACGCAAAAACGCATTTTACAGAATACAAAAAGGTAAATAGTTTAACGACGCGAGAGAAATTAATTACACGAAGGAAAGCGGTGTTGGCAAATTGCGGGCAATTTCTGATCGAAGGCATGGCCGGCCTAATGACAGGAATCATCGATGCTTAGCCGAGTATCGATTATCTGTCGATGGAACGTGTCACGTGTGTTAGCTGCATGTGCACCGCGTTGTGCATTTACGCGTGCCAAAGGATGCGACCGACATGCGGATGCGCCTTGACACGCGCGACGCCCGAAACTCCGTTACAACGCGGCGCCAGCCAATTGCTCGGCCAGCAGCCTGTTCGCTTCACGTCCTGATGGACGTGAGAGTATCCGAAATCATCCTCGACTCAACTCCGTCTACCGTATCTCGTTCAGATTCCAACTCTTTCTGTTCATTGATCGAACCTCGTTTAATATAAGAGCTCGAAATTCCAACTAAATTGGCTTTCTCAGCTTACCGATGGATGATACGTTTCTATTTTTATTACTTCGCAAAATTAAACTTCCGTGCGTGAAAATGTAGACGCAAAACTTTGTATTTTTTGCTTGAAGAGTCAAATTTAATTTTTACTATGTAATCGATTGGTAACTGAAGTGCAATACATATAATTACATGTTTTTCATTAAAAATTGTATTAAAAAATGTATCTGTATAGCCTTTCCTTCGTTTCTACTTTTCCACAGATGGAAAGAAATCGAATAAAAGTTTCCACGATTATCGTCGTGCGCTGTGAAATGTAAAAGACGAAAGATCCTAGTATTAGCGATACGAATCGCTCGAAACTGTTTAATTTGGGCTATTCGTTTGATCTCTATCTCGCGGAAAATTAACGTTCGGCGTTATTCAAGCACTTCGTTCACATTTTTTGCTTTCTGTCGATTGCCATTGTTCGCATAACTGAGTATAAAAATGGAAAGCAAACAATTAATCGATCGTAGTGTGGCGAATCGTGGAATCGGCGCTCACCGTTATACGAAATGGAGCGCGAATGGCACGATTAATTGAAAGACCGCATCGCGTCGGTTTTCGAGTTTCGTTCACATCGATACAGTTGAAAAATGTATGTGTCGATTGGAATACAAGCGATCCGGATAGACCTTAGCGCACGACAAACTGCGAGATTAGCTTTGTTGCTGATGGACGCGTGCGGCAGAGCGAGAGGACGGTGAAAACCGCGGTTAATTGGCCGCTATAATTAACAAGAGTGACGTTGAATAGCAGCGGCCATCTATCGCTCGAGCCACGATCCTTGCTGATTTGTTTTATTCGCGGGGTAACACGCGCGACGAGTCAGCCCTGACAACGCGAACGCTCGAATTTCGCGAGTCCTGTCATTCGTCAAAACTCGAACGAGCTTTAACTCGATGCTTGCTTGTGTGGAGCACGGGCCGGCTGAAAAATATCCACGATACGTTATCCATGATACCGCTCGACTTTATCCACGTGTTTTTTAATCTTCCATCGCGCGTTATTTTCTGCAATATAACGTTCCGCTCGCGTCTGGAAATAATCACCTCTTTGTTGTAAGGTTCTGTTAGGAACTGTGTAAATATGGATACAGTGAATCTCAGTGTGATCCGTGTTTGTATGCTCCATCAATAATCGCGATAGATAAATTCCGAGGCGTTATTTTTCGTGTTTAAGAATCAATCGTACTTGTATGTTAATAGAAATTACGGGGAACTAACTTATTCGCGTTGCGTTTATTTTGAATCCATATATTACGGACAGGATACATGGAACGATCAAATAAAAAATTGAGATCGTTAATTAATTAAGATCTTCAGGAATGTTTTTAAATAGAAAATCTTTATGGTTATTGTACGGAATGACGTTTGCAAAAATTGAACAGTAAAAAAAAAAAAGAGAGAAACTGAGATTCAAGCACGAATCGAATTCCTTATTTTGCGCGAATCAGTTATAAATAATTTTGCAATGAAATAATCGATGTTGAATCAAGGGAACGTGGAACGTAATTCTACGACGTGCTATCAAATGACCGGAAAATAATAAACGAGGTTATCGTATATCTACGTTCATGAATAAGACGCACGCAGAACCTCTAAAAGACTTCTTGCTCGTGTTCGTCGGTAAACTATTACTCATGCGTTTACACATTCCATCTACGATTGCACGTACCTATTCTAAAGTCACTGACCAATCATTATACTATTCTTCCTATACTAATACGAGCATCCTTTTCGTACAACAGAGGATATTTTACGCTGTCCGAAAACGCCAAGATCTATGTGAATGGTCTGAAAAGAGTACGAAGAATAATAAACGAGGAAGTAGGAGCTATGTACACACGTGCCATGGAAATACTCCAAAATTACTAGTCTGTCGGTGGTTTTCCTTTGAACAGCCGAAAAAGCTACCCCCGGCGAAAACTCGGTTGTATTTTTATACCGAGCCGATCGATTTCGCGTCTCGCATTTTTGCGGAGTCGCTTTGGTATGCAGCTATTGGTAGAACAGCGTTTGGTTTTGCACGGTTTACTGCCGGCCTCGTATGGCAGACGTCGCAAAGTGAGAAAGAGAGAACATAGATTCTATCGCGTACATATACGGAATCTCTCTCTGGCGGCGTATTTTTTGCCCGAACCGCACAGGGTGTTCGATAAACGACGCGTTTCCTGCACGTAATCGATTCTTCACTCTGAAATGGCACCTTCTAATGGCAGACTTTTTTCCATGATCCCGAACGATCCGATTCTGACCCATTGGCTCGTTGAACTCGAGATTTTTCACATTTTTCTCGAGTCACGACAAGCGAGCGTTCGGCGCGAATGAACCGATAGCTAGTAGGTAGTTGGGATAATTGTTCGCAGCGTAGAGTGCCAGTTTCGACTGAGTGAATGAGTTGCCGGAAGGTACGCCAAGTTTTGGACGTGAGTGGAGGCGTGACTGGATTGCACGACGTGGCTACGGAACATAGAAGACTATCGTGACCTATCCGCAATGCGTTAACAACAGTAAAACGTGAGTGAGGCGTGAGTTAATAGAATGGCAAGTTCGATTGTATTCAAATATTCGACTTTATTAGTCGAACACGAAGTCGTTATAAACGATATTTTTAATAACGATTAAT
Organism: Bombus impatiens; assembly: GCF_000188095.3. Taxonomy (NCBI): domain Eukaryota; kingdom Metazoa; phylum Arthropoda; class Insecta; order Hymenoptera; family Apidae; genus Bombus; species Bombus impatiens. The sequence goes on along the minus strand of NT_176532.1, from coordinate 370,712 downwards.
TTAATGATCGGAATGATCGTAATCGGTGAAGATATTGGAAGATCGATGTCTTAAATAGCGTTGCATTAACAGATACAAAGTTGTTCTGGAGCACCCTGTATGCAGGATCGACTGGCACGTACCAGTGCACAGCCGCCGTTTCTTTGGCATTGTTCGGCTTTTGGCAACGGCTGAAAAGCCGCTTCCGATGCACGCACAATGCTCGTGTACATTGGAAACGGTGGTGCACGCGTCACGTCCACGTGTTTACACAGCCTACACGGAAAGTTCAAAACGTTCGCGGTCCACCCCCGAAACCGATCGTCGTTTCGTATTATCGCGACTAAATTGTCGGCCACGCTCCCTCGTTTCCGACGATATCTCATGAAACGCGTTTACAGAAACGCCATTTCCTTCCTCTTCTTCCGATCTACTACTCTCTCTCTCTCCCTCGTTACGCTTTACACAATTCGTTCTCTGTTCCGTTGTGTGGACCGCGCGGAATTTCCTCGTGAATCGTTCGAGAATCAAGACGATCCAAGAGGTAGAGCAGGTGGGAGGGTTCGATTAACCCGCCGCGAAATTGCGTCGTAACGATTATCCTCGACTAGGGTAGCCACTCGTGGTCGTTGGTTGCGAGAAACGAGAAAACACACTCGCCGAGGAAATTTTAATTTTCTTCTCTTCATCGGCGGAAATTAATTTACCACCGGGAATTGAGCCATTCTCTCGAGCGTGTTCCGCATTCGAGCGGCTCTTCTTCTATCTTCTTGCAGCGAGATATTTTCTCAAGAGGAAGATAGACAGAGAAGGAGAAAATGGTGCGAGACGTTGAGTGAAAAGGAAGAGAAGAAGAAGGAAAAAGTAAGGGCGCGAACGGAAGAAAATAAGCGGTCGTAATACCGAGAAAAGATACGCTCGAGGAGAGTCTCTTCAGAAGCGCTCCTTCCTCTTCTGTTTATTTGCTTCCTTTTCTAACTACTCGGCGTCTAAGACCAAGTAGCGAGAGAGAGAGAGAGAGAGAGAGAGAGGATCGCGAATGCGTTTCTCTGCAGGGCTTTACCGCGAAAACCAATCCTCCCCCCGTTCGTTTCATCGTCGCTCGAGTTTTAAAACTCTTTTACGAGTTCACCGGAAAGGAGCGAAATCCATGGCCCTCGATGTCGCTGATTTTCACTTCGTAAACTGGTGGCGGCGAGCATCTCTGTCGGCCCTTTCCAGCACGCAATATACGTATGCGTTACATATTTGCGCGCGCGCATCGGAACGAATCCTCTTTTAGAATTAATCGAAATTTCCCAACGTCCCCGTTATTCGAAATATTTTCCGGCCAGCTTTGCGCGGCCGCTTTTGCGAATCGATTATTAGTCTCGCCGCGAAATTACAGTTTCGCCAGTTGGTTCCACTCTCGTGTATCTGTCTGTCGGAGACATTGTCACCCGTACAAGCGCCTATTTAATTATGACAGCGATCGAAATTAGCGTCGCGCGCAACGCGACTCGGTCATTAATTACGCCGCAATGATCGTCCGTCACTTTGTCGTCTACTGCTAGGCTCCCCGACGCCTCGTCCACTACGAATTTCAACGGGGACCCGATATTAATTCGGAACTTTGCTCATTAACTGGCGCGCGCGATCGAGATGCAATAGCCAGCACGCTGGCTAGTCGCTTCGCGCAGTCCGAAAACAATTTTCATCAACGGCGATTGAAAATTGTTCGCTTTTTACCGTGACTTTTTGAACGAACGATGGTATTCCGTGGTCGTGATTCAATTTACTCTTTAACAGGGATTATAATTCGCGAAAGAAGCTTTACAAACTTTGGGAAATTTCGTCGAGATATATTTATATGCGTAGAATCTAGATATCGAAGAATATTGATTTAGTTAATGTACTAGATATTAAGTGGACCAAATGATAGCTACTTGAAAAAGAAATGCAGGGCCCTCGTAAATTATTGGCATAATCTATAAACTAGGCAAATAAAACAGTACAAGTTATTCTCTTTATAACGGTTCGAGCAGTTTTGTAAAATAAGAAAATTTGTTACGAAGTAGCTTTATTATTGCTTGATGCGACAATAACAATTTTTCACAGTAAAGATATTTATTTCTATAAAAATAGCTCTTTTATTATAAGGTGCACGAAGAATTTTGCGTACGTAGTTATTTACGATGCCAATATTTTGCACTTTCAACCCATTCACCAAGATCGAATAAAACTCGTATTTGGAAGCTACGCGTGCATCGTGATTTTTTATTAGTAAATATTTTTCGTTACAGCTTTATAACGTTAAATTGTGCCTTCAATGAAGTAAACTGAATTCGAGGTTAATCGATTAACGCGACTACGAACCCGAGGTTGCATCCGTCGGGCTATTACCTCGCTCGAAAACACATTAAAGTCACGGATACTTTATGTCTTCGTGCGTGAAACAGGATCTTTATTGTCGAGCATCCCGTAAACCACCGGCCGCCTACGGAAATCGTCGGACAACGATTAAATATGTATTTTGTTCGTTCTCTATTTAACTGCAAAGATTTCTGAAAAAATGTTCGGCACTTAATATCCCTTGATACTCGAGTAATTTTTAATCCATTAAGAACCAAGCAGCGAGATAGTGTGTAACAGTTTGCACACTAAAAATCGCAGATAAACTACATGTTGTTTTACCCAGCCATATCTTCTTATGCAATACATCAAGCATGGAAAGAAGACTAAAAAGGAAACACCCAACAGATCTCACAAAGGATATAACCTAACAAACACGAAGATAGTAGCCCGCTGGGAGTAGCCATCCAGTTGTTATATTATTATACCACTAAGCTATGATACTTTACCAAATGTCCTACTGGACAAATTGTAAAATTTAAATAAATAAATATAAAAAAAATTTATATCTTCTTATGGTCATAACTATAAAACTATCCTAAAATATATCACAGCAGTAGATATTTTACAGGAGCCCATTATACAAATTGGAAATTTTTTTTTTTTAGTTGTTTACATTCACAATTTGTCCGATTTGGACATTTGGTAGAATTTTTTAGCTGTTTGATTATCATGTGGATGGCTACCCCCAGCGGGGTACCATCTTCGTGTCTGTTAGGTTATGTTCTTTGTGAAAATTAGAAATACAAGAAAATTTCCACGGTTTGAAAAAAAAAATGGTAGCTCGTGCAAACAAAGATGCATCGAAACAGGTGAGCCATCGATAGATCAACGAAATCGACGAATTCCTATTAAAGAGATGTTTTTCCACGACTCCATCCCTGTCATTACATCGCGAAGTAATTTCACCCTAATTTCACCGTCGCGTTCGCAAATGGAAACCTCGAAAAGGCACGAAGCAAGCAAAGGATGCAAAGAGAAAAAAAAACTTCCCATGAAATCGAATAGCAACGATAACGTTAACAGAATTCGGCACGCGATCGCAAAACGATTTCGATCGCGAGTTACAAATAGGCGGCGCAGATCTTTATCGAAGCGATCGGTTCGCCGAGAGGTAGATTGAATTTCGATCGGATCGCGCTACGCTGGGGGGTTATACCGGGGTACACGTATAGCCTCCCAATTATTCGAGCAAACATGCGGGTATGCATACCTGCTGTCCTGAACCCCAGGTGAGTAATCAAGGTGAGAGCCGCGCGATGTACACAACGGAGGATCGTGGTCGAATTCGTGCGACCGTGGATGGCTGGTCTGCCCTCCCTGGAATTGCCGTGTTCCTCCACCATCCTGTTATTTCGTCAATGATAAACCCTTAAAAATACATCTATCGTCTGATCACACACAGCGGCGATCATTTTTGTTGCGGACCATCTCCGTGTAATTTATGAAAATGCGAAGGTGTTTCGCGTTTCGAGGCAATTGTCTGACGATGAAAGTCGCGCAGATTAATATCGCCTACGATTTAACTGCACGAGTTACAGTATTAATTTTCCCATGTAGAATCATCCTGCTCAATCCTTTGCAAGATCCATAATACGAAAACTAATTGGTTAGAAGTATCACCTTTTACGGGAAGAGGAAGCATCGAACGTTAAGCGGAGTTGTCTCAAATTAACTTAAGAATTCTCATTGACAAATGACATTGCGTTTAAGAATGCTCAAGAATTTAGAAGCTGAAAGAAATTAAGAACGAAGAATTAAGCGATCAAGCATTTTAAAAAACAATTCCACGTGGTGGAAATTCGCTCGTTATAAAATTTCCATCGCTATGATGCACTGCCGTTATAAATCTTCGTTTTCACCATTTTATATAACCGTGCGGTATAGGACAAGTTTAATTAATTTGTGGAATTGGAAAGAGTGGAAAGCACGAAAGAAGAAATATATGCACGTGTTTCTGTGCAAACATTGAAACGATACAGCTATGAAATGAGCTGTGCATTAGCAGCGTGCTTCGACGTTGCACTCGGCAGTCGGAGGCCATGCATTTTCTTTTCCGTGATACGCAACGTGCTAGTTACAGCCGCTTATTACAGGGAATCGATGAAGTTTCGTATTCGCCACGAGGAATGGATTTTAATGTCTCGACGGATTAACCTCCGCATGACGGGTAGAATGTAGCTATTTGATACAGAGAAAGTTGCAAAAGCGTGTAATCGTCTGGTGTGAACGCCTTCGGACTATGCTGGTAGAAATCGGCCGTGTAATTTTCCTTGCGTTTCCCTCGCGAAGGTACCAATTTCCCTGGTCACGCTCTCGGTTAAATTGCTTTTCGATCGGCGGTCACCGGGACTTCAAAGTCGGCCGAATACCTCCGGCAGACTCGTCCGACATTTTTACTAGACTACCACTCTTTAGATACAAGACTACTTACGTACCACGGGCTAATAAACCAAACGAGATTTCACAAGATTCGCTTGCTCGCCTTTAATACTGCGCATTAATTAACCGGCGAGCAGGGTGCGCGTTTCGGCTCAAAAGATCCCGCGAACCAACGAGTTATTATATCGTTCCGTGCAAACGCTGGCACAGGATACACCTGTGCACACAGAAAGAAACGGGAAATGCGCGAAAGAAACGAAATAATTTTGTTTCTGGCTCGTAGACAGAGTAGGAGAGCAAGGTATATATAAAGAGAGAGAGAGAGAGAGAGAGAGAGAGAGAAATGAAAGGGAGAAGCTGGTAGGAGAGAGAACGGTGAGCATCCAATTGGAAGGGGTGGGAGGTGGGGCTAAATAAACCCTCGTAAGCGCTCGAGGGGTTTGCGAATCGCGGCCGATGAAAATTGCATTTCATCTCGATACACACGAGAAGCCGCCATTATCAAGTGGCAAGGATTTAATAAAAAATTCGAGTCAGGGTCGTGAGGATCTGTGCGCGCGACCGACCGATCGGGGCGGTTCGGATAACGCGGGCAGGAGGTAAAGGGGTGAAGAAGCCAAGCCAGCCGATTCGTGAGAAAGCGAGGGAGGACCGACTGGTTGGTTCGCGTACGGAATATCGAATAAACTCCTTGGCTCGTCGCGTGAGGATTCCGCGCGACGATAAACGCACCCTTCGCAGGGTTGAAACTACTTTCGCCTGCGATTCTCGGGGCTCAGGCGACCGTGCACGATCGAGTGGTCGTTCCGAGGAAATTTGAGTAGACTCGAATGGATCGGAGTAAAGCATTTCGGCAAATTTGCGATCCTTCCAGGAAGATTCGATATTTATCCTTCTTCTTCTTCGATCTTCTATCTTGTCGACGCGAGGATTCGTCTCTCGTCGAGATTTCTCTATCTACGTCTTGGAAATGTAAAACGAGTATACAAGAAGCAACTATTTAATTCGCGTGAAATGGAAATTAAAAGTTTCAATGCTTAGGGAAAGCAAACAGAAATGATTCGAGACGAGACGATAATTTATTTTTGCATAGAAACAGATAAAGAAGGAAATGAAGTATCGTTAAAAGCAACGATCCTCCGAGATAACCGACATTCCAATTATCCGGCCAGGTCCTCCAAAGTTCCCAGTGAGTCCTTGTAAATTCGCTTTCCAGATTGTATACCGATTAGTTTGCTCGTGGACCGAGGCAGACGTAATTGCAGCCCCGCAGCGCGAGGGTGGCGGGGAAAATTAACGCGGCAGCTGGACGAGCGGCGAACGTGTTCGACAGCTGCCAAATCAGTGCCAGCGCGTTTCTCTCGTTCCAGTTTTGCTTGCGTGCACGCCAGCCCTTCCCGTTCGAAAGTCTGCGGACCATCTGTTTTACGAAGGTGTGTTCGACATGTGTTTGGATTCGAATATCCGCCGTTTTCGATGCAAAATATGTCCTTGACCCTCGAACTACGTCGACACCGTTACACGAGAGCGTAGCAATGAAATTCGAGAATGAAAATCGAATTCCTCCTCCGTGATTCTCTTTTGCCCGCAATTCGACCGACGGCTTATCCGAGGAACGTCTCGAGAAACTACCGACTTGCAGCGTCGACTATCCGAACTTCCCTCGAGGAGAGCAGCTAGCCGAGGTCTTAAACTCGTCTTAAACTTTAGTTGGAAAATACAAAGGGTAAGGTCGAGGCAAAGCCTGAGCGAAAGCCCACGAGTTTGACCGGAAGAGTGGTGGAAAAAGGAGACCACGACGAGGAGAGAAGAGGAAGAAAGAGGTGGACGATGAGTTCTCGCAGGTAGACGGGAAGCGTGGCGTCCCACGAGATAGAAAAAGGTAGAGGAATTTCAACGAGGAACGACGAATTGCGCTGGTTCATCGGGACGTAGCGAGGCACGGTCATTCTCTGTCTCTCTGTTCTAACTCTCTCGCGAAAACGTCGCGGTGGCTCGTTGAGCTCGTTAAAAGAACGGCAAGAAAAACAATGGCGACGAAAGCGACGCGACTCGACAGACCGACCACCAACACCGTCGCGGATCCTTTTAAACGAAGACACTTCAACTTCCGCCTTCTGCGGTCGCCGGCGCTTCGCGCCGTAATCACTTTAATGCGACTGCTTATTATTTTAATGCATCCCGGGCGTCGTCAAACCGAAACGCCTAACCGGTGTCTTCGAAACGGTTTTCCTCGCTACTCTCTTTCCTTTCCTCTGTTCATTTTTCCTCTTCCCATCGTCGTTTATCGAGCATTGCTTCACGATCCAAGTATATGAATCTCGTGGAGCGACGAGACCGGTTGAATACATATTATATACTTCTGTTATCGAGTGTCTGGGAAAAAACGCTCTTCACTCGGCGCAAGAAACTCGCATAACGACAGTGTGCAATTAGTCCAAGAGATTCTCGAAGATGGACAAGGGTGGGGAATATGTATCTCGAAACATTCTGTGACGCGCTTAATTTCCTCTTGATAGTTGACGTTTAACGGCGATACGTTTCGTTCGACCGGAAATTTCTCGAATGACGCGAGTCAATTAGGAGCCGGATGAAGCACCTTTCGAGGTTCTTCTGGTTCTCTAGTGGCAGACCGGCCGACTGCTAATGGAGAACCCTCGATCGGCGCGACTCGATATTAATTTTCGAGAGCGACAGCGTCGCTGAATGCCAATGAACCAGCCAGGCAAAAAACCGAACCGACGGTCTGTGATTCACTCGTCGCTTCCGTACGATGCGAGCATGCCGAGCAGGCTTCCATCGTTAATTCTTCTGCCGTGATTTCCCTAATAACTAAATCCGAAATATCCAGCCAATTGTTATACTTCTTTCAAACTGAACGGTTGTTCGTGTATCCATGTCATCCTAAATTGTCACTAACGTCTACCCTACGAAATATTCTTCAATTTTCTCTACTTTTACTTCGAATCACCATCCACCATCTTTTGTGCATAATCTACGCATGATTGACCAGTCGTTCCATCGACTACGACACCGGAAACCAGGTCATCATCCGCTCGTCGTCCACGAGGATGAAGAAGCACATCCCGAAGACCGCATTCCGCCATTGAACGACGAGCAATCCGGTTCGCCAGCAAACGTAACGGATTCGTTCTACGACGAAGAAGAAGAAAACCACGGTATCTTTTCAGCGAGTAAATGGTATCGATATGGCATCGCCGGTTGAAAAGGCCGCATCGAGCAGATCTTCGATAGCCAATGCGCTAGATTAATGCAACAAACGGGCGGGTTAGTGAACTAGAACGGTGGTACGCGAGCCGGCGCTCGCCCCGATGTCAAAGCGAATATGCAGCCCGTTCATTTGATTTTTTGCCGGCTTTAATCCCCGCTGGGCCGTATAACCATCCCAGAGATTTTATTCATGCGACGCTAGTATTAAAAAGGTATCTGTATGACGTTAAATCGCGTCAAAGGACGCCGCGCGAGCATACCGCCAGCGACGTGGCCGCATTATCGATTCCGCGGCTTTTAATCCGCGTGAACGCGCGCCGCCGATCTCGGCTCGTCTCTTTCAACACGCGCGCCTGTACCCCTCCCGCTCTAATTTTGTATTTTAATAACTGACAAATGACGCGAACAAGAGCCCGATGGTGCGAGGGTGACGCAATCGTCGGAGCTACGTTCATTTTCTCTGATTTATTGTACGTAGGAGAGCGTGTCGTGACCTTGTTAGCGGGCGTCGATTAGTTCCCGTCGCATTCGAAAAACAGGCAATCGTCGATACTAAATTTTATTGTCCTCTGTGTCTCTACCAATACGAGGTTCCGTAATACGAGGTTAAAAGATGCAAAAACGACGAGCGTCCGTCTATTTCGAAAGCAATGTTCTTTTAAATGATCCGAGATACCACGTTAGGTTAAAATGAGTAGCGAAGGTGGTAATATTTTCAACCTACTTAGGAGAATTCTTCCGCATTGTGTTACAAAAATTATCGTGTTATTCCAAGAGCCTTGTTTTGTGCCTTTGATACTGATAACACATAGTAAGAAACGTATAAACTGCTACATCTAACAAATATCGATACAATAGGGAAATTTTGTTAGAACAAAGAAGAGATGCCTATCGCTCCAATATTTCGAATACCTCTTGCGATCTGTAACGTTGAAAGACTCGTTCGTTGCAGAAATTCCTGCAGTTGTTCGACATTTCGATATACCAAAGGACGGCGACCCAGTCGTCAAAGAAGCTCGTTCTCCCCAAACTTCTCTACGATTCCGACTTCCCCAACCCCAAAGTTCCGCTTTCCCAGGTGGTCCACTTTCATCAAGGAACAATATCACCATAAATTCCTGTCGAAGAGATTCGAACAAAATCGTTCGAAGTACGGCGCAACGATTCGTTCGATCGAAACCTTACTTCTTCTTCGGTGAACAATCGACCAGCTGCTGCGCGTTCCCGCTTTCCGGCGGAAGTGGCTAAACAGGCACACGAGTATACAGAAGCACGAAGCGCGCAAGCCACGATCCTGTATTTTCGCGTGTGCACGGCCCGTTGCGAGGCCGCAACGATTCATTTTTCCCCGCTGCACATTGGCTACAGTCCGTTCACTTACTTATGCTTCATGCTCTACTTATCGAGAACCGGAGTTCCCTCTTGCCTGAGCTCGGCCAGCGAGTCTTTGTTGCGCGTTCCAGTTCGCGCTATTAGTCCGGCGATCGTGTAACGCGATCGTTCCGTAGCCGCTGAATAACGACCGCGATTGCCAGGTTGCCTTCGCTAACCTTACTCCAGGGACTACTCCGTATTCTCCGCTAATGCAATGTCACCGCGGTTACGCTTTCTTCGTATTATCCCGCCACGTAGATCTGACGAACGGTGGCGAGACGCGAGTAATTGTCAGGATGGGTCGGAGGAAACGCGAGATTCTAGCGAGTCACGAGATTTGTAGCGTGAAAGGATTGATCTTTGCTGCACGTACGTGGAAGGATGCTGACTGTACTTTCTGGTGGCAGTACTTTTGAAGTTGGAAGAGGATATATACCATACGTGTATCGATAAGGATAATTTCTATTGGTTTTATTATTTTCTTGAGAGTCGACCGCTTCACATCGAAAATCTTCCGTTAAGTTTAGCAAAACAGCTATCGTTTATTAAGCGCGAAAGGTGTTCGATTTCAAACTGTTGATTCTTGGAAAAATAATAGAACGAGTAGTTTCGAATTGTCAGTATCGACACATTGTATATATTTATAGAGAATTTCGGGAGAAAATAAAGAATAAACAATCGATGATAGTTCGTTGACGAATGTACAAAATATCTGTAACATTTATCATGGATAATGTTAGTATGCTGAAAATATAAAAATTTCTCCCGTCCACTGAAATATACAGAAATAAATATAATATACGGCTGGTCGTAAAAATATTCGGCCAGCTGAATATTTCATATCCAGTTTTGAAATTTTCAAAGGATTAGTCCATCACGGTGAAGTAAAATAATAAATGCTTGTTGAAAATAGATTTCGTGTTATTTCCTCTTCTCTGCTAACATAGTCAAGTATTTTTTTAACCAACGGTATATCTATATATTTATATCTATATAATGAAGATATACAGATTTAATGTAACGTATAGCTGCTATTCTTCGTCGACTCTACGATATATCTATTCGAAGATATTTATAAAAAAAGTTCGCATGTATCTGTCAGATCTCAAGCACGATCTCCATGGGATTAATTGAGAAGAGAGGGGAGCGGATCACGAAGTGGGATGGTCTTAGATCGTCGGATGAAAGGAACAGGATTGCAAAATGAATGGATTTGATTCGGTCGATAAAATGCTGATGGGGTTCGGGAGTTTCGTAGGTGTAATTATACAAAGAGAAGGTACAGAGAGCAAATACACCGGCGAATAAAGATCTTTCACGTTAGTGTTCTATGATTTGCAAAGATCAACTGCAGCGTCACCGTGATATTCTTAGACGCGAGAAAATAGGTCGCAGTTTGAACTGGATTGAACGAAACCATATTACGCGGAACGAGGATAAAACGCAGCAGTTTTAAATTCGAGATCCGGATAAGCAGATGTTGTATCTTTCCAGTGTCAAATGGCCGAATCTCCCGACAGTTTCTCTTTTTCGAGCGTTTGCTAAGTGCACTGGATAATTTTAGCAGCTTCCGCAGACTGTAACTACCCTCCAGACAGTGATAGACTAAATTTACTAACTACTCCATTCTACGATAGAACGAAGCAACTTTGGTGCGTTCCAATCACTTGTAACAACACTCAAGGGCGGTCGAATCGGTGTAGGAGGAACACCGAATTCCAACAATCGCTGGCACTCGTGCGAATAAGACGGTATTTCATCCACTTCGACTACCGCTTTAATGCATAATCTATTATTTTCTATTCTAAATCTTCGATGCTTACTGAATTCCTCTACCACTGTTACATTCGTTCCTCGTATATTTCGATCGTTCTCAATAAAATTTTGTGTGGTATATTTCTCGTAAGAATATCTCGTAAGACGCGTTGAATCTTTACGTAGGTACTAAAAAGCTCTACTAGTAGGTACTAAAAAGCTTACTACGGTTATCCAGTATGTGTCTAAGTAAATGTAAGGATTCGATATTTTAAACTTTTGCATAAAAGTATTCGACGAATGAAGATTCGAAGGAGTGTCGTGGTATTATCGTTCGAAAACGATTGAAATGTTAATAGAGAAATGGGTACTCAATTAGCCACGTTGAAATTAACATGAGAATTAAGAGATCGAAACACGACGAGAACACGGATAATCAGAGTGTGTAGCTTGAAATCAATAAAGCGGATGGTACACGGTCGCCAAGATGTTTAATTGGAGCACGATTATTAAAATATCTCCTTCGGTTCGATCGGAGCCAGTTACGCGAGGAATCCGCGCAATCCCAGCGCTACCCGTCGACCTCGCTCCGTCGTGGAATTATGCGCAGGAATTCGAGGAGGACCAGAGACCGACAGGACAAGACCGACGATTTTATCGTCCCATGGAATTTATCAAAAAAATTCGTTGCTCACAGCGGCAACATTTAATTCGTTTCGTTATCACGACCAGCGACACGACATTCTTCACGACCTTCGTCCATTTAGATCCTTCGTCTCCTTTCCGCGGTTTCGTACATTTTCATGATTTATTCCCTAACGAGTACTCTTTTTCTTTCTCGTCCTGCGATCACGCTCTTTTATTCCACGGTCTTTAACTAACAGATTTGTCAGGGAGGAGAAAAGGGCGAAACCAGCGTTTTTTCTCGCGTATTAGCCACTTTACTCGTCGCATTGTTCGCAGGAGCCGTCAATAGCACGCGCGTAGGGAAAAAATCGACGAATTACAGACGATCGAAAAACACAGGCCGAAGCAGACCCCTTCTGGCTACCCGTTTTACGCGATCAAACCGCGTTCCGGCATTATCGGCTACCGAAAATAGCGTGCAAACGCAATTTCGCTCGTTTTTATATAGCGATTCGCGGAACGCGCCACTCGAAAGTGCTTCAGAAGCGGCACCAATTTATCGGCTAACCGTAACGCGACCGAGGGGGTGATTCTGTGCGGTTCGTCATTTCTTCTTTTTTTTTTATGCTCGCTCCCCGTGCGAAACGCCGACGAAAAGACTCGAACGCGATACGTTTGAAGAGCCCTCAACGCGATCGTTCTCGGAACATCGCTGCCGAAGAGGTCGTTTCCGATTGTTCGTACCATCACTTTACAATATAAGTTCTTTGGTTTTTTGTTTTTTCTTTTTAAATGAAAAGGTAGCTCGCTATTACGCCGCGAAAGATATTTTAAACAAGCGTGTCTACATAAACGCGGTTGAAAGGAACAGCGAAAAATCTCTGTCGCTCAACTTGGTAATTCACAAGAATAAATCTGCTGCGAGTGGCTCTTTGATCGAAAGAAACGAGCCAAGGAGAAAATTAGAATCTCAAGAGAATATTCATTCATAGAGGAATGGAATGGCATTGAACAGGAGAGCCACTGTTTTCGTGTCTTCGAGATGGACATAATGACACCAATTGTATCTCCGACAATGCGACAGCAGCTCCGCTACCGTGACGAAGTTTCAGTCACGCACTTTCTACGTGTGTCCATCCATTCGTGACATTTCAACCAATTTTCAAATGCTATCGTTTGAGTTGAGCACCGCTGTGCTTCTTTGTATGTCGGTCAGCTCACGTAAGCGTCAAATGAAGTCGAACACATAGATACACATCGGTTCGCAAAAGTGTTTGAACATTTCTCACGAAAAAGTTTTGTGTCCATATCGTATGTACCTATTCCATAAAACATTTTGAAATTTCTAGCTTTTTTTTTAGATGAAAAAATTACTACACGCCGTATGTTAACTCCCAGGAGTTAAATACACGAGTGTCGAAGATGGTCCGCTGCTAAACACAGAGACTCGTCATACCGATATAGTAGATAACTGACTGCTCGAATACTTTTCTCATTTCTGAGAAATCTATACTTGTACTAAATGTCCTGTCATTTCTATATGTTACAAGTACATTTCCTACATATTATTGCTACATATTATATTTCCATAACAGTGCTAATGAAATTTTAAAATATTTCGCATAACATAGGATAAAAAGTGTCTACAAATGTTCGAATACTTTGGCGTGCCTGTGCGTTATACACGGTGTGTATAATGCACGTCTCTGAAGGTGACTCTCGACTGAAGATAAGTGCACCACAGGGCAACACACAGGCGTGTACTTTCGCCACGGCGATTAACCTCCCGCGTGTAGAAGGTCACGCCTTTATTTCCCCCTTCCCTTCCTCTGCATCGTTGAGTCCACAGCATCCTTTGACCACCGGCGAAACGCGTCTGTTTTCGCGTTTCACGGATTTCCAGCGCACGCAGAGAGCCATTACGCGGTGGATCGGGTCGTAAATACGCGACTCCTCGCGTTCCTTTTGAAAGTACGCGCGCTCCTTCTGCGGTGTATTCGCTTGATCGATCGATCGAGGAAACAATGGCGCGACGACGACTCGTCCGGTGAGCTTCTATGCAAATCAACGTAGGATACGCATCGTTCGACGGTGCAAGAATCGCAATTCTGCATGGGTTCGCATTAAAAGCGTGTTGCTGTCGATAGTTAACGAAGAAAATCTGGGATCGTTTTGTCGAGATTTTAAGTATATTGGTGTTTTCGCGTAAGTTACCAGAGCAGTTAAAGCAACTAGTTCATTATATTTAAAAAATTGTTAAATTACATTCTGATACACAAGTATTGTGTTTGCGGAACAGTAACTGACTTACTTTCACGAACTTGTCGCAAAAAAATCGTACAGGCAATTCTTTATTCCAAGATAAATTGTAACAAATATGAGTAAGACGATCGCTTCTCTCTAGTTTCCGATTTATACGGTTGAAAAAAGATTCTTTTAATAGAATTTTTGTATTTTAGTCATCGATAGATCTACTGTTAATTCGTAAATAAAACGAACAATAAAAGCTAATTGGAGCACGAAGAGCTTCCTCCAACCGTCTAGAATCATTCGTAACACGATCTCGTAATAAATTCCAGCTGCAGTACTGTAAATCACGGTCAGAGTCAACCGTTAGAGCTCTACCATTATTTCGTCACTCGAGTGAAAATGGAAGGAAACACGTGTTAACAGTTTGTAGGATCGGGATTCTGATGACATCGATACAGCCCTGAGTACGACCATATGGCACTATATCCACTATAGGTAGCCATGGAACAGTGAGTCTATGGTGGGCCAGCAACACCTGGCATGAGCTCTGTTCTTCGCGTACGACGATCGTATGTCGTCGACAACGTCCGAGACATTCCAAGCACGTAGCTAGTTCCACGAATGCGAAATGACACGACTGAGAAATAATGAGGTGGTCATGGGAAATGGCGATGCCCGTAAATCCTTCTGAATGTCGCTCACCATTATGTTTTATGGGTTTCAATTTCCTCGAGGCCGACGCGCGATTTCCACCTTTGGCCCGTGTCCCGACTTGAAATTTGGCGGCTAGTGACCCATCCTTTCCCATATTTCATACGTCTGTCTGTCCCTGTCTCTCTCTCTCTCTCTCTCTCTTTCTCTTTCAGTCGTGTTGAGCATCAATTTTAATTACTATGCTCCACTGAACTCCAACGCGAAACGACCCCTCGATCACTCGGTTTCCCTTTATATCATTGTTCAGGATAGAAACATAGATTTCTCGACTTCACGTAAATTGACATTTCCCTCTTGCATAATGAAGATACATCCGTTTCGTGTGATATTCTAATCGAATGGAGGCTGAGATCTTTGGTTTATTCTCGTAAGTCGAAAGAAACTTGTTGTTTTTAGAGAAATCTCGAAACGTTTCGTATAACAAACATAGTATATTCATGAAAAGTTTTACATGTATTAGAACACTTTCGTGAGTTACTGTATATAACATGGGACTCTCTCTCTCTCTCTCTCTCTCTCTCGACTAGAATTAGGATCTTTAGTTTACAGAACGCATCTCTCCAAGTATCTAAATCTCTAACCAGCTGTTGGTCGTAAACTCTCCAACGAGCTAAAATCCTGTGCAACCCTCGGATCTAAACCAAAGAATATTCGAATGGAACAACTTCTAGCCGCATTCCAGTGAACTCAGCGAAAAGCCGATGGCTCAAAGCAGCACTCTCTACGAATGAAAGAATCCGCGACTCCAAAGAGGCTGCCGAGCCAACGTCCCTTTTTTTCCACCGCGAGGCGAAGAAAGGATCCTCTTCCTTTCTTCCTGGAAAACGGGAGAAAAATCCGCCGCGATTCCATTACTTTCGACGCAGGCCTAGACACACCCACGGGATCGGGCAAGGGAGCAATGATTCTCGTTGTAAACTGCCGGCGAACTTGCCACGCTAAGTCGGGGACACTTGTACTCGGTCCGAAAACACGTAAATAAAGCTGAGACGGAGGGGTGGGTGGGCGAAGAGAGAGGAAATTCATGGAGGACGACTGAAACGACGAAGGCGAAGAAGGAGAAGAAGGAAGGAAGGAAGGAAGGAAGGAAGGAAGGAAGGCAGGAAGGAGGGAAGGAGGGAAAACTCGTAGAGTTATCCGTGTGACGGACATCGGAAAAAGGAAGAACGAGCGTGAACCAGGGAGAAGATCCTACGCTAAGAAAAATCTCGACGCGCTTTTCAACGGTGAGAAGCTGCTAGCACGCGACTTCTCTACGTCGAATAAAGGTGGCTTTTCACGAGAGAGAAGCACGCGAGCGCGCGCGCGCGAGACAGACAGAGAGAGAGAGAGAGAGAGAGAGAGTTGAGCGTTGTCGGAAGAAGAGCCCGTCTCTCTCGGTAAATTTTTCGGTGAACAGGGAGAAACTTTCTCTATCTGGCGCTCTTGCCTTTCCACTGGCCGCTACAATGAAATCAGGTTGCTGCTGCCGGCGCTGTTGAAAGGAACCGCTTCGCTTCCGAGTAGTTCCGAGGTAACGAGAAACGGGACTCGATGATGAAATACTCCGTGTATTGTACGACCGTACTCGCAATTTTCTGTCCTCGTGTATCCGATACGAGGATGGTAGGTATATACTCGCGCTTCGGAATATCGCGCATTCGAACAACTTTTATCCAAGATTCTTACACGATACCGCAGAGGCGTGGAAATTCTTAGAAATTGAATGCACAGCTGATTTTTATCAATTACAACTTTGCGTCGCTGTACCGGCAAACATTCCTTTCTTTCACTTGTCAGTCGTGTCTTCAAAAGTTTATTACTATATACTAATAATAGTCGACTATGAAATTCACAGCACGTTTCAAAAAATTAATTTAATTTTCATTGATTTTTCTTAGTTCGCTCAAATTACTAGAAAATGGAGCTGTATCTTTATTTCATCGACCACTTCCACTGTCTTATTACGGAAGATATGCTTTATGAGAGCTTCTATATGTAGCTGTACTTATTTCTTTATCAAATTTTCCAATTTCCTTATTCGTAGCTCTTCATCCACGTACGGACGCATCTCTTCCAAGATAGATCCGGGTTTGATCGATCGCACAAATTCTACGTAAAACCTGTCCCATTTCGTTGGATATCCTGCGAGCAACAACCTACTGGGACCGAGACGAGAAACTGAGGTAGGACTGGGTTATGGAAGATCGAAGGAGACAGAAACACGAAGATGTTCGCGAGCCAGTTTTCGCTCTCGACTGAATATGTTATCGAAACGGAATACAGTCGGATCACAGTGGCCAGAGTGTTTCGCATAGGGCAACCCGCCGCGAGACCATCGACCGTTCACGACCGGTTCCCCCTCTCCATTTCTCTGCTAACTTCGCCTGGTCGCGGTGAATAAATTTCCGAAGGTCCGGCAGCCGGCTTGGTCGCGGTCTCTGCGCTCCTTTTATTTCGAATTTCCCGCCCACTCGAGGGGAACACACGGATCGCTCGACGGCCACCGCAACGCGCCGAATTTCGTCGAACTCGAATTTCATCGTCCCACTCGGCAACCCGAGATAATTCCAAGGGATTCCAATCGAATGACAGAAAATTGTCAATGTTATGTTAATTCTTTCTTTAGCTCTCGAAGACGGCTCACTTGTTTAGCATCGCTAAACTTCACCGAGGTATTTGAAGCTGCGAGTTTGCGAGTTCGCGCCTTTTCTTAGTGGCAAGTTTCTCTCAGAAATAGCTCTTTCTTCAGCAAAAGATGGATATATAAATGGATAAATATATTATTTATAACACGCGTTATTTGTGCTAAAGATTTCATATACTTAGCAAAAAAAAAAAAAAAAGAAAGCACAAACTTTTGCGAAAATAACGTGAGCCCCATATTTCAATTATTAATTTTCCTTCTTCGTCGATAAAAAGAAATTGTAATCGCTTACATCAACAAAATTTGAAAAAGCCTCGGCGAGGAAGTAACATGCTATCGATCAGAACCCTCGGGAGAATCTCCCACCAATCGCGGAGGATTTATCGAGGGTTGAGGACTATCGAAGAAAGTTAATCGCGTACGAGGTCGCTGAAATACGAAACTCCGCGATTCGCCTTAATTTCACGGGATCGGGGGCTGCAATGTAGAGCTAGTAGATCGGGGGGAATAAGAGGATCCAGAGGAAACCACCCTAAAACGGAGAAAGGGAGACGCGGCAGCCAGCACAGAGTACACGTCACGATGATAAATCGAGCGCGAGAAGCACGAGGTTGGGGTGCGTCGCGCGGTCACCCTAGCGAGACACAATCTTTTCCTATTAGCCGCGCATGGAACCTTAAAAACGTTGCCAAAAAAGGGGGACCGGAAAAACGGGGAAAAGGCTCCGACTGCGCTCGGTCGTCGTGAATTATTGCGCGACGCGGCCGCGCGAATTTAATCGGACGCGCGCCACGCTGCACCGAAAAATATTTCATCGAGACTACCGTGGGGAAAATCCTCTTGAACGCCTTCGTCCTCGCTAATTCTAATGACGTTAACGCGTTTCCTTCGCGGTGGATGAAAGAAGTTTTATCGCGGTGATAAAAGGTAGACGGTTGCTTGATTCGTTGAAAATAAAATAACGGAGACCGAAAGTCGTCGGAGGGGTGGATCAAGAGGGAAATGAATTTCCTCGATTTTTTTAATACGGTAATAATTGCTATTACGAATATTGAAATTACCCGGCAGGATGAATAATGGAAACTCTGAAGGGATTTGTTTAATTTTAGGTTATAAAATGATCGTCAGCAAGTAAATGGTCGGACCAGCTACGTATAACACGCTGGTCTCTGTTAATTCACTTAAGGGAGAGGGAGTAGGCAGGGCATAATCGACGGTGAAGCTGTTATATTCGCTCTAATAATAATAAGCGATCGGTCCTCCGAGCGGTCGTCCACCAATTTATTATAGTCATAATCATGAATATGGTCGGAGCTGTCGCAGCCAACGACAATTTATTACTACTATCGTTATTATCGCGACTCCAGAGATATATGCATGCACCGGTGCTGGCCGTATTCCCATAATCATCGTTACGCTTGTCCTCTGGTCGATTGCGAGCGCCAAGAAGCCCAGAGACATCATGTAGCAAAAATCTTTAAAAAGTCTCGTTGTCTCGGCGTGTTAACAACCATAATTTCGTCGTTCCAGGAACACTGAACGTTACCTCTTTCAGGGAACGCTGTTATTCGTTCCTGAGAAAAGGGATAAAGGTCTCAGACGTTTTCTAAACATAGAACCCATCGATCGGTTAACGGTGATATGAGTACGAAGAAAAATCGCAACAGGATAGAAAAGAGAGTACGAGAAGGTTAGGAGCTCGTTGTCGAAGAGGATGTTAAAAAATTGAGCAAGACACGCGGAAATCTCGACGTGAAGCGAGTTACATCCGGCTTTTCGCTACTCATCGGGCTTTCACGTCCGTCGAAAAACAGGCAGATTCGGGATTTGAAACAGTAGGTCGACAGACAAAGAAGATACGCCGCGAGCTACGGCCGGATGAACGTAGGCCTGCCGAGCAGGAAAAACTGGAGGATGAACGACGACGAAGCAAGAGGGTACCGTTCTGATGATACTCCGTGCATTGTCTAATCCCAGAGCTTCGTGATGAACTGCCGGTGCTTGGCACAGCGGGGCAAATATTTGGCGATTATTTTTTTAAAAGACAGCTTTCCTTGCTGCAGGTTAAGCTGCGTTTGCTTCGACCAAAAATCTTCGTGTCGCTAGTGAATTGAAATATTCCACGAGATGATCGAATCAGGGATTGTACGTATATTTCATTTGGAACATAGGAAAAGGTAGGACCAATTATTATCTCGAGGGATGCTAGCACGTTATGTGTCCGTTTAATTTCTCGTCCATACAAACACGATGCCAAGATGGGTTTCAGTGGACGTTATTGTAAATAAATGATTATTTCTCCCGGGAAGATTAAAAATAATAATCTTCTTCTGGCCTTACCAACACTTTCGCGGTAAATCACTGCAACGAGCTTATCCTCTTTTCGTTAAAAGAAGACCTGTAGTAGACATATATTAACTGCACAATTGGAGATGTATTTCCCAGCAGTTATCCCGATAAACTAGTAAAGAAATGACAAACCAGTTGCTGAAGAAGCGTACAACTTCGAAACAATAAGAATGAAAATCGAAGACGCTCAAAAACAGAGGATTTTTACAATAAATCGATCTTTTGTCTGCTGGAGTCAGCCAGTCTGCTTCGGTCAACCGAGACGTCGCGGCGAATTCAAGCGGAAAACCGTGAAAGATCATCGCGCTTCTCTTTCTACCGACTTTTCGACTTACGAATATGCTGTGGTGGAATGGGTCGCGAGCCATGGGTCCAGAAAACACGAAGATCGCGTATACACGGCAGTTTGGCCGCTTGGAACGCGTCCATTTTCCGGAAGGAAACAGTCTCGCCGCTGAGTTTCCCAGAAAGCGACGGTAAAACAACGAGTGGAGGCAGCATCGCGACGCCAGAGTCGCTCAGGAACGAGCCGGGCAATCGGAAGAGGGCATCCATTCTCGTTTTCGCTACTCCTCCCGTCCTCTTGCTTTCAATTTGCGCTCCGTGTTTTTACCCCACCCCCGGCCAATTGTTCTCTCTGCTCCCTTGTTGCGTTCCGAACGGACGAAAGAAGCATTTGTTTTCTCCTGGTCGAGGCAAGATTTTTGCGAAACAAACAATCTCGCTCGATCGGAAGAACACCAGTGAAGCTCGAAGAAGTTAGCAAACTTTTAGAAAGGCCTTGTTTACCTGTCAGGAACGTGTTTCCTTGGAACGAACGATACAAATTACTATATCTAATATTACCATAGTACTATACTAGTACTATGCTAGTATTGCTATACTATTACTATATCCAAGAACTAACATAGTATAAGAGTCAGGTCAAGATCTTCTTAATGCGATTGTTTTCGGAAACCCCAGGAAACGTACCGTTTTCCCGTTGTTGAAATCCTGGCCTGAACTAATACTAGAAATTGTTATTTCGAAGGAAGCGTCGCAGTCGAGTCAACGTCTTTGCGAGACGAACAATCGCCACTAATCAGAGAATATCCGTAGAATGACAAAAATGAATAGAATGACAAAAAATACATCGTTTGTCAAATCGGTGGAAAGACGTTTCTTTTCTGCAGAAACGAATAACAAAATTACTCGTTGAGATAAAACTCACGTTCTAACCAAACGTCGGCCAATGTGGCTCGGTGTGTCGCGGCACACACAGAACCGCAAGGGGACGCGTCTAGGGGTAAACCGTGTGGAATAGGGCGTGTAACTACATTTTCTCGGAGAGTCTCATCCCTCTGGAGCTATACTCGTTGAATATCGTGCCCCCGCCAGTGGAAAAAGTGTGCTCGATCGCGGGCTCGCGGTTTTCCATGTGACTTTCGCCGACACTCTGGTATGCATCGTCGCGAGTAGACGCGGGGGAAGCATCCTTTTCATCTAGTAACGAGGTTAGGAGCCGTTGGAACCGACGGAAATAATTCTTCGCCGCGACCAACGCGAAGCTCGAGGAGCGCGTCGCCTCTCACCCTTCCTCGTTGGCTGGTGGTTACTTTTCTAACGGAATTCTCTCTCCCTTGGGCTGGAAAAGCTCGACGAGGAAACTGATTGCCCCGGCTTTTCGCGAAATCGCGGTGTTATTTATTTTTGTTGCGCGCTAACGTATCGCGAAAAGCTCTTACAAGCCACGATCTACGACGCGATATTTTCCTTGATGCGTTTCGCTAAATCATCGACCGCTGGAGTGTATTTATCGTCGTAAGAAAAAAAGGAAGTGGGATTTTGCACAGCAGCGAGGGTAGTGAGGAGAACGCGGAGCAGCAACCGGGCGTAAATTCGAGAAACTTTAAAAGAGAGCCGTCCTCGCGATAAAGTGGCGGCATTAAAGAGGGTGGTTCGAGAGCAACCGCGACTTTTCAGATCCACTAGCTGCAGACACCTTCCGGGACACGGAAAAAGGAGCTTCCCTTTGGGATTTCCAACGGGTCCGCGTGTGTGCGGAATGGGCGAAACGTAATCAGAGAGCGATTTCTTTATCCCCTGACAGTTTTCCCTCCCTCGAGCTCCGAGTAACATCTTCTTGATCGAGGGAAGAACCACCTCTTAACCGCTGTTCCTTTTTCTCCGTGAGTGTTTCTGAAACGTTCGCCTACATTACGAAAAATCACGTTTTTCGTTGTTAATACATAAATTATATCGGACAGATTTTACGCGTTAATATTCTCTTAGCATAAACACGCTCCCCGGATGTTTGAATATTATAACGCGAGCCCTTGATTATCTCTTGAAAATATTTTTTCAAGAACCACCCTTCAAAGGGCACACACGTACATTTTAGGAACCGGCCCTAACAAACTTCATTCCCAGAAAAAACATTTTTCGCTCTTCGCACGAGTCGCCCATATTCCCGCGAAACCTGATTATCCCAGGCAAAATTGCCTGCTTTCGAAAACATACTTCAAAGGTTCCAGATACGTATACCCTACCACTGTTACGGGGTTAATCAACCCTCGTATCAAAAAAAAAAAGAAAAAAAATATTTAACGTTCTAGCGCTCTCTCGATTCTCGTTTCACGTGTCCAGTGCGACTTATCGCGTCTCTGTGGACGATCGTCCGCAACCGGCAGAACCTCTACGGGCCAATTGTCCCGAGGAATCTCAAAGCCCTTTTTTCCGGGGGGATTGCAGCTTCTCCGCGTCTGCCGTAAAAAGTAAATTGTCCTACGCGTGAACCGTATCGCTCGCATAGGAGGACGGTTTATTTATCGCGGATTTCGCACAGTTCCGGACTCCGAGGTTCGCTTTTATGCACCATGGAACAAAGCTCTAGCTGGGAGCTGGAACGAAAGCTCGGCCGAGGTACAGGGAAACAAAGAGGAGAAGAGAGGAGAAAGAGAGGGAAAGAGAGGGATCGTATTTTGCTCTCTGGACGTGGACGCGCGCCTGGTTCCAAGTTTCACCCTCTCGCGGTGCATTCGAACACGCTTCAGGGACAGAAAAGAAAGGGAGAGAGACAAAAAAAGAAATTTCTTCGTCTCTGCACGCTGTTTACCCAGATTTATGATCGCCGGCTCCGTCACAGATGAAATTTCCATGCCGATGGAAGCCCGACCAATATTTCATATCGAGATCTCCCTGTCTCTGCCTACAGTCGGCCGCGTAACATATTTTCCAGTCCTTACGAGCAAATGAACGAGCTCCATCTATCATATTTACAACGAGCCCTCGAACCAATGCCGGGAGACGATCTGTCTGAAAACCGTTCCGCGCCGCTTCCGAGCTGCATTTGTTATATCAATTTGGTTACGCTCTACACTCTATGGTATCGTGAATTTTTCACCATGGGATGTTTCCCTTTGCTTCGTACTTCGACACATTCCACAAGACATAATATTTATCGAAAAGATTTTTGGTAATTTTGGACAATAATCCGTACATTTTTTTCTACCCGAAGTACCATTTCCTATAAAACTGTATAAGAAACAATTTTCACGGAGCTCTAAATACATTGTACAACATTGCACACGTGTAATTAATGTCACCATGTTCGAGTGAGTACCAGATGAAACCTAAAACTTCCATTTTATTTTTTCTAACTCCTAATTTATTCCTCGACCGGCCACTATTCCTTATCTTTGTATCAAAATCCATAAATCTGAGACTCGAAAGGAAAACGTTTGGCTCTATGAATCCTGCCATATACGCGCAACAAACAAATAACAAAAATCGTACGGTCCATCCGACGCTATGAAACGCCTGGCAATCTTTCTACTCGCTCTTCCACGCTGTTTCGATCAAGTCCGCGACTATTTTCGATACAATCGTTCAGCAGAGCAAAGGCGCGATTCGAACGCCTCCGTTTCGCAACCCTTTCACGGTGGTCCGAACGAAACCTATCGATCATATTTACTGTGCGACAGAAACGTAATCTGCTTGTCGACAAGAATCGGCCGAGCGAAGCCGAATCGAGGAGCCAGGAAAGAGGGAGAGACGAGCATACGAAGGGACGACACGAAGAGAGAAAGAGAGAGATGATGGCGCCAGGGGACCACGACCAGGGTACTCTCTCCCCTCGACTTTTTCCCCTGCTTCGTCACATTACGTCTCGCCTCGACGAGACACGTCCCAGTCACGTAACCTTAAATTGGTCAATTATTTGGCAATCGTCGTGTCCCAACCGCCGACGTTCGCAATCCAAAGAGGCACCGCGACTATCCGTGCCAGACAATCGCGGTGTCTTCCTCGATAAAGGCCATCACGTTATCCAGAAATATTCAACGTTGCTTCCTGGATTGACTAAGAAACGACGAGGGCTTGGAAGGATGAGAAGCTAGCGTCGACTGTTGATTCGAGGAATTCAGAAGGCGGAAGCAGGATGAGAGACGTCTAGAGCAAATCGAATCGCACGTGAGATGTTTATTGAAGTTATCGAACTGACAGGGTGTATCTCGCTTAACGCGTTCGCGACAAGTTTTACGAGCTGCTGCTTGATCCGCGATGAAATTTTTCCGGGAATCGGCGTGAATTTTTCATTTCGGTGTTGATAAACTTCGACGATATACGAGAAATATGAAACGTAAATTTTGTAATTTTATTGTAGTTGGTATTTTGCTTTCTAAAGAATTGGACGTAAGCTGTTAGACGTTGAATCTCAATACAAAATATTCCTACGATCATAATCAAAGAAACAGAATGTGATCAGCCTCGAGGCATTAAAAAAATACGCTACTCTTTTTCGCGTGCGAAATTTTCCATAGATCGTGCATTTATTTAAATTTATGTTAATTCGTTTCGATTTCCGATAAATGCATAAATACCCGCCATTTACTAATCGTCTACCTCAATACTAAAATTAAGGGATTTACAAAATCTAGCGTCAATCGTATCGCGTTACATCGAATTAAAAAATATGCACTACCTGCTTCGTAACGATGGTATATTTTTTAATAAAAAGAGTTTAGGAACAGCCGTCGTTGCATTAAATTATCTCAAAAGAAACTCGAAAACACCGAGACGTCGCGTCGGCTGAATTCTGACTTTGCACGAGTCAAAGGCTAAGGAAAAATCCCTTTGTAGACGAAATCCAAAGCGTACCAACACGGGGGTATTACGTAAAAATCTCGATTCCGCTGGCAGGAACGACCGCGTAACGGCGAAATAGCGGGAGAAAGGAAGGAAGAAAAAGGAGGAAAACAGGGAAAAAAGGAAACGCCAGCGCGCCCATGTGTTTCCAATTGCGCCACCCTCTGCGCGATTCTCGCACCCCGCCCACGTATGACATACGATTCGCTACTTTTTTGCTCGCGGGCTTGTTTCTTGCGAGAGCGCCACGGCGCTCTTTAATCACCCTTTTCCACCCTCCGCGCCGCCGGGGCTTGCAAACATAAAAATGGCACGCCGCGATTTGCCGCCGGATAAAATGCCGCGCCGCGCGCGGAACCGTCGAGGACTTTCGAGAAAATCCTTCTCGTCAGCTTTTCGTTGTTGCATACACCTTTTACGAGCTATTTTTCCAGGTGTCGTTGTAAACCCTGGTCGAGGATCTGACTGTACGGCGAATGGCTAATTGGATAAGTGGAACTCATAGAGAGGTGGCAGAAGTACGTAATAAACTGGCAAGACAAGAATTTACGATCTAGTTTTTTATGGGGTGCTAAAGAACGACGAAGAGAACAACGATTGGACGTTGACAGGATTAGAACAGTTGAGCGCTCTTTATCGAAACTTCTTTTTGTAATTGAATTAAATTGGAGGAAGAATTTTAATAGAATTTTAGCTTACGTCAATAGAAACGATCATTCGTGGCCAGACAAGCGTATTTTACGCGTTATTCCATAGGAACAAATATTCGTTAATTGACCAATATAAAACACATTATGTCAGTGTCTACACATGAGCTTTTCGAATAGGAATTACAATTTATCGTTTGTTATAAAAAGACATTTATTCGTTGGACAGATCGAGTGACGTGTACATCGACTTATTCCGTATTAGTCGTAATAATCTACTGAAACTTTATATCTCGTATACTGTTCTATTAAACAACGAATATTTCTTTTCTCCGTTTAAAACGATATTTTGGTCGTACCGATGCATATGGCTTGGCAGAGCCAAGGACTGTAACGTTACATTCTATGCCGAGTGCCATGCTCGAGCCAAAATATGATAGCTGCTGGCATAAAGGAATAGTCTCGTTTATTTCTCTTTCACGAAACTGAGCAATTCTTTCTTCTCTCTACGTTCTAACTTGTTCTCCGATATACGCACCAAATTACTCTAACTTTATCACCGAAGTTCCAAACTTCAGGATTTTCTTAAAATTGCTTCAAATTACCAGCGTTCACTGACCGTATGACGAACGAATAAATATTACGAATTATTCGTTTTATAACGTTTGATCTCGCGTCGTCCAGATCTTGTTTCCTCTATGTTTCAATCTCCTGTAAACTCTGCTCGTGCTTCTGATTTCGCGTTGTCGAACAAACGGAGCGTACACCGTGTATACGCAGATAATAAAATCGCGAAAGCGTGACAATTTTCCGCGCACTCGTAAAAAGTGTATTAAAACCAGCGAATCGAAAGTTCGCGTTCTCTCGGGGAAAGCAATATTCACAGGGAGAAAAGTTTCTTAAGCAATCGGAACAACCGAGTTTCGCAACTTCTTAAGGACTGTGTAATTTCCGGCCTAGAAGACGGATAGCCCATTCCTCTGCCTACAACTCACGCGGAGCTCGAATGCAGGGCAATTTAAAAATCATAATCCTACGCTTTATGCGAAAGGGGGATGGGGTTGGAAGTTTCAAGAATTACTATGCAATTTCTTATGCAACTGTACGTTTGAAATACACAGTCTATCTGAAAAATGACGATGGAGATGTATTAATCGAAACTCTGATTATATTTGAGAAAATTGTTCGTCACGTTCAAGAAGTTTCGCATCGCTGAGCGTGTCTTTCTATAGGAATTTATATCTTTATAACCGGGGCTAGAAAGAAATGGAACACGTCGAGAAACTTGTTCCACTGTCTAAATATTATAATAAGTATTCTACCTTTGGACATTTTGTATATTTTTGCGTATTTAAATTTTCTATAAATAGCTAAAACTTCGCGGCCTATCGATTCTGATTAACAGTAAATTCTGGTCTCCCCACAGGGTAATTTGGCTTTGTCGTTATACCAACAATTATCTACCCCTTGCTCTTGACACCAATCTTCACGCATCTTACCCTATAAATCTCCAGCGAAACAATTACTTCGATTATCTCTCCCTGGCGACTTTGAAACGTAACCAGTGTTCGAGGCAAGCGAACACGGAAAGGGTTTCCCTCTGCTACCCCACAAAGAGGGAACAAGCAACGATAAGCGAACGCCAACCGTGTTGTACACTGTACAGACTGAGCATAGCGAGCCAACGCGTTTGAATGAAAAAGAGCGTTGTCGTCAGGGAACACGGAATCCGTTGCGTTCGCTCGTGCCACGCTATTTTAGGCTAATTAACCGTGTCATTAATCAACCCGAGGAGAAACGAACTTGACATCGAAAGAAAGCGACCTACGATAACGGATTTCTTCGAGTGTCGCTACACTGCCGGTGTATCTAATCTTTCAATTAACCATAATCACGGGCTAAAAGAAATAGATGAAATAGGGAGGTTTGACGGTTCTCTTGGAATTAAAATTGTAGCTGTAAAAAGATCCGGACGGTCGAAATTAATTCTTGGAAACAATGTCGTTTTTGCGTGCCGTTTAGGCTGCTATGATTTCGGTAAAGCAGTTATAGTTATGAAACGATTCGTTGTTGATGGCAGAAGGTACAATACGGCCACAGAACCACGTATCGAATTATCGAAATTATTACGCAGGGAGCAAGGGAATATTACGACTTTGCATCGATATCTTTTCATGACAGTGAAAGATTTCTATTTGCTTCTTTCTACTTGGCTCGATTACGTAAAAGGTAACTTGATTTCTTCGAATAACATTAAGACGATTCTACCATTGGCGTTCCTTCTAAACACGAGAATTCTGGGAAAAACCAAGACGTAAAAAGAGTTTGCAAGAAGTCATCATCTGGAACGTATAAATAGCGAAATGAAATATCGAACGGTCTCGGAACGAACTGGAGAACAAATATGGGTGGCGGCGTACGGACAAAAATCCGTGACTTTTCGTCGGGGAAGCGTGCTTTTTACCGTCATTAATTCCGGGATATCGCTGGCGTCACGACAAGGGTGACTTTCTCCCTTTGCACGAAAAGAGATTATAGGTCGTCTTCTCGGCGGACGAGTTGGTTAAAAAAAAAAAAAGAAAAAAGAGGAAAGACACCCACCAGGCTGCTGTACGTTTTTTTAAGGCTTACTCGACGGTCCAGAGAATCACGGAACAGGGAACCCTTTCGTAAATGAGAACTTGCATCGGAGAACTGGGCTGAACCAAACTTTCGACGAATCCCTGCAACGTATATGAAACGAAAGTAGGTCCATTCGACGAAGGAGGAGACTTTGAAAATGACCACGATCGAAATTACTAGAAAATAAAGTTGAATCTTCTAACAAAGACAAATAGAACGAGGAAATAACGACTGAAATCAATTTCATATTCGTTGGAACGCATCGTTCTTAAGAAATTCACGTCTACAAGTACAGATGGGTGAAGTGTAAGACTAGTACCAAAAAGTTCAAGATAGAAACTATACAAATACACGTTGCAAATATTTTTCTATGTACACAACCGGCTAAAAATTTGGAATCATTTTCTCAAACGTATCCACATCGAACGAAGACTGATCACTTGGGTTGACAACTAAGTGATTGCATGGTATTGAATGGTAATGATTATCATTCCCACCTAGTGACAAAATCCGCAATCACCTAGTTGTCAACCCAATAATTCACCTTTAATTTCTTCAACGGTATTTTATTAATTCTCCCAAGAAATTCGGAGAAATTGTCCTTTCTCTATATATTGGGTGGCAAATTTAACAGGAATTACCGACATTACCACCTAATGACAAAATCCGCGATCACTTAGTTGTCAACCCAATAATTCACCTTTAATTTCTTCAATGGTATTTTATTAATTCTCCCAAGAAATTCGAACAAATTGTCTTTTCTCTATGTATTGGGTGGCAAACTTAACAGGAATTACCGACATTACCACCTAATGACAAAATCCGCGATCACTTAGCCGTCAACCCAATAGATCGATAGTCTTCGTTCGTTGTAGATAGATTCGATGAGAAAATGATTCCAAATTCTTAGCCGGTTGTGTACATGGAAAAATATTTGCAACACGTATTTGTTTCGTGTAGTTTCTATCTTGAACTTTTTGGCACTGGTCTTACATTTCATTCATTTTGCAATTACCATCCAATGACGAAATTCGCAATCGCTTAATAGCCAAGCCAATATACATTCAACGGATGTTCTATTTGTTTCCTAAGGAAATAAAATTCCAATCTAATTTATTCTAAAATTCCACAGAATAGATAACGCGACTCCAAGCTTCTAGCCAGAGCTGTACTTTAAAATCATTCAAATTTCGAAAAATACTGCGCTGCATCTACGTATCGAATTCACAAGATTTCAATGAAAAATTACAAACTGCCCGTTTCGGCACTCCGATCGTCCTGCTATTCACAATACGCTATTGGTTCGAAGCTTGCACACGCATCACAGCAAAATATGGAACTGATCGAAAGGCAGGAATGGAAACCGGCGTAGCGTTCTCAATCTCCTCCAGTTTGTCGCTCGGAATACTCTATCGACGAGGGTTCCCCATAAAAGGGTGTACGCTGCCTCTCGGCCAAAGTCACGGCGAAACGATGTCGGGTCGCGGTGTTTTCTTAGGAAATAAGGTAACACGAGAAAGATCAACAAGTCGAGTAACGTTTCTTACCTTCACGATGACTCTTTCTGGAAAGAAAAGCAACGAAGACGCAGGATCGCGTA
Source organism: Bombus impatiens (assembly GCF_000188095.3). Lineage (NCBI taxonomy): Eukaryota > Metazoa > Arthropoda > Insecta > Hymenoptera > Apidae > Bombus > Bombus impatiens. The sequence goes on along the minus strand of NT_176532.1, from coordinate 341,041 downwards.
GTTCTCTTGGGCGTCGTGGAACGAGAAAGGACGACACGCAACGCGCAATTATTCCACGGATATCGAAGTTAGATACGTAAGTGAATAGAAAAGAACTACAATACAACGCAACGCGGATCGTTGGCGAAGGTCAAGTCACGCCTCGATGGTACGCGCCGGAAGAAGAGAGTTTCCATGAAGTCATCCGGCTCCAGACACGACAGATATTTGCAAGGTCGAAAGTAATTAAAAGTGAATCGAGCTACGAGCCATTGCGGAGAGAGTCGAGCCACGGGAACGTGGATACTTGCGAACGAGCGCAATTAAAGCGTTACGAGATGAAGGCATTCCCTTATATACCGGGTGTATCAACCGAATTAACTCCTTTACGAGGAGGAAATTTGTACGTAAAGTTGAGTATAAACGCCTTTGGTTCAGTTGCGGATAAAATTCACTGAACGACCTAAATGTGCTGAAAGATACGTAGGAGTTGTAAGTGGATACACAACGGAGAATAACGTTGAAGGCAGCGATTAAGTATGCGAGACATTAACTATAAAGCGTAAATATAATAAAAATATTACGTACATCAAGTATGAAGAAAATAGAGACAGTCGACTTGGTTACCATTTGGTAAACCGATATTACCAGATATGAAACTGGAAATAACTTCAAGTTACTTGGGAAGTAACTCCTGTTCTTTTAAAGTCAAAGAACCGTCGAGAGAATCTGAGCTTCGCTTGAAACTTGGAAGAATAAGTGTACTTTAAGTGAAAATAGCAGTTTCGCGTTAGCGAAGCTACGATACTACTTGCTTGAGAAGTACTTGAATTTCAATTTACTTGGATGCAAACATACAACTTGATTAATCTGAACGAAGTTGTATAAACAGCACAGAAAATCATTTTCATTTATCAACTGCGATACAAAAAAAAAAGAAAGGAAAAAAAATAGAAAGATATTTTTTAAGTTAAAATTGTAACGACTTTGAAACATTCCAAATCCCAACAGCGTTATAAATCAGGAATAAAGTCCTGGAAGCTACTGTAATATCACGGACACCTATGGCGATCAACCTGTTCCACGCGATGCCTCCTATTTCCATCTAACAGGATCGAAGAACCGACCAGCGTAAACCTTGCACGCAACACACGCGCGTCAGAGCATACGCGCGTTACGCCACGCGTTCGTAAATCGTAATGCAACCTCAACGAAAAAAAAACGGCATAACCCGTCCGTGTAATCGCTTTGACCGCATACCGGCACCGGCCGACTGTCGTCTAAAACGCTGAAAAAGTCCCGTAATTGCGGCAATGAGCGTTTAACCCGTTTTTCGATGCCGTGACGTTGCAAGGCCATCGATACGTAACAATCTAGTTCTACGAAACAATAACGTCTCCGCATTGACATTTTCCTACGGCTCGAGAACAACGAGAAAAGATGGGAGACAATCGCGATACCGTTAACGCGTTCCGTGTGTATACGCCGCACGCTCAACTTTCCATTCAAATCATTTGGAATTTTGGCAGAGTAAATGTTCAACCGTGTGTTTGTTGAAACAATTCCATAAAAATTAAATTTATTGCCTTGACGTTTAACACATCTTAAACGATACAGCCTTTTCTTTATAATCGTGTTATTTGAAGTACAAAAAACAATTGTAAGGCATAGGCAAAACTATTAATCGTAGCAACGTGATTGAACGAAAGAGTAACCAAACATCGGTCTGGCACGGAACGTGTTAAACGTCGCGGGGAAATTCTTTGGTTGATCGAAGTGGCGTCACGCTAGCGTAAAATTGTACGCCGCTTGCGCGGCGCGTAATCGAAGATATCGTGCTCGCGTTGGAACTCGAACGTGGTGGCTACCTGAAGAAACCGCACGTACCAGGATAAACACACAACGATCTCCAGTGACGAGTAAAAATTTATTTTTTATCGATCCGATCATCCTTCAAGGTTTCCGTTACGCAAATATTGTATCGGCCAGTATAAAACGAGCAGCGGAGTAGTGCGCAGAATTTCCAGCGAGAAAACAGGTAACAGGAAACGGAGGGCTTCCGCGAACTTGAGGCAATGGAAAAATAAATTCCAACTTTCGATCGAGTCAACAGTAGAACCGGTGGTCCTGGTGCTTTCTCAAATACGTCGGTTTCGCTAATAGCTTTCGACGAACTGGACATAGCGTGTATGTAGCTGATTCTAAACGGAATCACCGATCGATTTGGAAACAGAAGTCCGAGCACGATCCACGGTTTAAGAACCGATGAGATTTCCCCGGCTACAAATTATTCTGGCCGCGAAGCACTGCGAGAGGCCTCAGGGAGAAGAAGTTAACAGTTCGGGGAAACTAGATTTCACCGAGCGAACATAATCGAGTTGAATTTTTAACCGGCTACTGTTGCCGCCGTCGTAGTCGGTTCCTGAAAGACGACCGAACTAATCGAATTAAAAACGCTCATGAATTTTAATACTTCCGCCACGATGAAATGAGTACAGAGTCGAATCCAATTCGTTTTCCCGGCTCGATCGCCGACGAGTCAGCTGAATTTTCGATTGCTTGTGCAACTGTTCGATTCCAATACCGTGTCTAGTCTTTTTTTTGTTCGTAGTTCTTGGTATCTCTTAGATATAAGCTCATAGAAACTACATACCGATCCATAAATTAAGAAGTAAAAAGGGACGAGGATATTGCAAAATATTTTTATAACGTTCACTTTGCGATTTACGATTATTCCTGTGCATTTATGGAACTATGCCAGTTACGTTTCAGAAAGTCGAACAGTAATAATTTAGCCAGATGACGGAACACGAATTTAGCGATATGTAATCGTGACGGTTGTAAATTTCAGTAAAATTAATCGACCGCGTACTTTTATATTTGTTTGTTGCGTCATAACAGCTGACGTCTTCCTTCTTCTTTTAGACGATATGCGTACACACGAACCGTTAAGAAGTCGCGAAGCCACGTTCCATCGATTCTGCAAGTTGAAAAATACAAAAATACGATCGTTGCTTTTTGAATTTACCTTAGAATTTACTGTTATTTGTGTCGTATCTTACGACGAACGAACCTACGGAAGTAAATAAATCGTTTCCTCGAAACTGGATGTGGATCGTGTACCTATGCAATGAAACGAAGGAATTATCGTAAAGTAGAGCTCCGAGAGACTCACATATTCAAATACAGATACGTTATCCATGAAACAAAGTTTAAAATGCGCGATCGAGTAACGAGAAATTGAAAAATTAACGTACAGCGGCATAAATGAGTTTGAATGTTGAGAGGCTCGTCGTGTTAGCGGTTGTAATTGTAAGAAATAGAACAGTAGATTGGCTTCCATCGAGTTCGACTCTCCTTGAAAATGCGTCTGTTTGCTCATTTTATCTCTCCACGCGTAAGATGTCTGAGGAAGTATAACGTGACACGCTTATGCAATCTCCTCGCACAAGGCAGACCAAGTATTTCGAACAAAAGTGAACTTCCAACTAATTCCACGATCTCGCTTAAAACGTGCCATAACGAAATCAGAAGCGTAAAAACCCGGAAAACAAAAATTACCCGTGATGTCATTATTAGGAAGCGTAATCTCCTAAACAATCGCTGTCGTCACTCGGACCATTAGTCTCCCCCAACAAACCTACAACACGTTGTGCCCAGTTGCTTCTAGCCAACCAAACAAATTCATCACCAAACTGTGTCAATACAATAAACTTCGTCCGTAAAAGGTTCGAGAACAGGGCGATAAGACCTTAGGGAAGGAAAACTTTGGTGGAAGAAGGGACGAAAAGAAAAAGGAAGAAAAAGAGCAAGAAGAGCAACCCGTGGAGAGTCCGATTGTAGGTCAGTCGATGTCCTACTTTCTCCTCTTTCCGTGTTACTTGGACGCACACGAGTCTACACGAACGAGAGAGATCCTTCGCTCTCTTATCTGTTGTTTAAGAATATATTTACCAAAGAATATATCGCGGTAGAAAGCGCAAAAAAGTCCAAAGACCATTGATCGATCGATGAACGCGAAGCGGAGCGGTATCAGGTGAAAGGACGCAAAGGGCGCAATCGCCGTACTCTGTCAAACGGACGAGCGATCCTATGGTGAAAATTTACCGGTGGCTGGGGAACGGAAATAGCCGCGAGACTTGGTGGATCCGGCGCGCAAAGGGATCGCGCGTTGCGCGCGGAAAGAAATACGCTCGATGCAAATTCACCGGTTTCCCTGGTCGCAACATAATTACCCCGCGGAATGGGTCGGGTTAAATCTGGCCGCGACGAGGGACGTAGAGGGGAAGGAGAGAGAAAGAGAGAGATGCGAAAAAGGCCGACTACAAAGCGATAATGCCGGAAACGAGCGGAGATGCAAATGAGAGTCGCTGTTACTCGTGGACACAGACGAGACCATCCGTTGGATAGCTCGCAGGTGTACGCTGTAATCGATTCTCGCGATCGAAACGAGCGAAACGGAGAAGCGAAGCTTTGCCGAGGGATTAGCACGATTATCCGAATAATTAGCCTGGAGTTGGTGGGATGGCGCACAGCAAATAAAGCTTCGCCCTGGCCGATTCGAATTCCATCGGTGTATATTTGCTCGCATAGCTGGCGCGCGTTACGAGTGAGCACCGCCGATTGTTCCCTGTGAAACGAGCAAAAATTCGCTACGCAGGGAGAGATCAAAACGAGCCGCGGAACGCGTTCTACTGGTAACGTCGGTTCGACAAGCTGGTCGTTGATTAATTTCGCGAGAAATCGCATGTTCCGCATGATCGAACCTCGAATGATTAACAACGGTGGCTCCGGGGTCTTTGATTCTAGGGGGATCTCAAGAATCGAGTATCCAAAGATTTGCACGATGCTTTTATATAGTGTCAAACCGAATAGAAAACATAGTGTATCTTCTCGTAATAAAGTATACTGTAATTTTCCCTAATTTTCGTCGTTCTAACTGTAACCTTTCGTTTAAGAAATACACTCCTCCGATATACACTCCTCTTTGTATGTACGTATCAGGATATTTTTGGTTCCATACAACACGTAACGCTTGATCTAAATTATCCAGGAAACGATCGATTAATTGCGATGTTCTAATCGTGCAAGATTGCAATGCGATATATGTAAAAGGACGGGATAAACATAAAGCGCAATGACTCACCGAGCACCTTGCAGAATGCGCCGTGCAGGGAGTCACCGGCGAGCTGAATGATGGCCATGAGGAGATCACCGAGCATCAGGCAGGTGACATGATAAGTCTGGCAACGCCAGTGCAGAACGTGATGAGAGGCTGGCAGCAACCAACCGGCGGCCAACGTGGCTGCCAGGAATACCGCGCTAATGATGAAGCCCACAGGGTACAAGGTGAATCTGATGTCGGCTGCCTGCATTATGGGCCTGAAAGTTTACCAAGAAAAGCATTCGTTTTTTATTCTCTGCGTGCCTCTTTATGAATCTGTTTCAATTTCTTCCGATATCGCGAAATTAGAATCTCGTTGATCCTCGAACAACGCGAGTCTGATCTACGTGACCGCAATTATGCGCGGATCTTTCCTCGAAACATTTCGAGACTGTTAGAAGTTAAATTTTCGGTCAACGGTGAATTATCTTATTGTTAAAAATTCGCGTAATTAGTCGTTGATTCAAAGCTTCGGTCTATTGCAGGGGCTATTGCGTCTTTTTCACGCGATATACAGGATCGAGTGATTTTATTGCGTTACGTTGCAACAGACACTGTTTGCCATTACAAGCACCGATCGCTTCTGTGACACTCTGTCGACAGTTTCGATTCCAGGAACATCCTGTTCGTTCCACGAAACGCGCATTCGTGTCTCGATACTCGAATTTCGACGCAAATCGACGCTCCATTCTCTCCAGCCTCGCCAGTGAAAGTCTCGCCGGTGAAATCGTTTCTCCGAGTTTCGTGAGGGTATCTCGGGCTTAGTCACGTCGTTCATCGCTTCTCTGTTGGAGAACCGTGTCTCCGACAGCGGACAGGAAAAAAAGCATATGGCTGTTTTCTAACTAATCAGCGCGTGTAGTCATGCACCACGAACGTTCACGCTCATTATGCGTGGCATATGTACGATGCGTAGCGCTTTCTACGCATAGGTATTCGCTTTCTTTCGTCGGTCCCTGTCCTAAGACAGGGTTTTTTCTACGGATAATCACGATCATTGTGTAAATAAACATCGACCACCTTCTATTCGAAATAAAACGTTACGCAGAGGCCGGGTTTTGCTTGTGAAAGAGCTGCCCTCCGCGCGACCACATGTAAACGGTCCCGTTAATTGAGTTTCGAGCGTTGTTTTGCAAATTGCACGCGACAAGCGTACGCGTCCACACGTTTTCCGAGTGCAATTTCCGAGACTCTTGTGTCGAGCGTTCTATTACCGTCATTTTCGAATAGAAAGTTCAACGATACAATTTGGACGATGTAACTATTATAAAAAGAATTGATAACGTGAAACTTGATAAAAAAAAAAGTCCTTTTCGACCATCGATCATGATGAATTCAAGCTACGACGTGTAAGATGTTTCACGTTACATATACGTATATTTTTCTATCGTAAAAAATTACACGAATACGTCAAGTTCGTGTTTCATATAGCAACGAAATATGGAATCTGAAATTCATCTTGTCATCGATACGAGCCATCGTTTCAAGTAGCACGATACACCTCGTACGGAAATGTGTTCACGGATGATGCGGCGCATCGCGATCGCACGAATGTGACCTAGAAATTCTTGGTGAGAGAAGTGAAAGTGAAGGAACCGACTTTTTCCCGTGTTGTCGAAGCGGAGAGAAGCGGCCAGCACCGAACCTCGACCATCGAGGATGCAATTAAGCCGTACGATAAATCCAGATCGAGACAGCCGATACTCGACCGGACAAAAAGTCGATTCGTGCTTCGAACCTCCAAGTAGGACGCGCTTTGATCCAGCTTGCCCTCTTGAAAAGCGTGAATCGACCGATTGTCGATCGATTAAAAATAAATGACAAGAACGAGTGAAAAAGCGTCGAGCCCGTGCTTTACGGCTGCGAGTCGCATGATCTATACGTTTCTGATAATATTCACCGATTTCACTGGAAACCTGCATTTTCGTTCGCTTTTATTTGGCTGAAGAAATTCAGAGACAGTCGCGTTACAGTCGCGGTTTCGTTCATTACTTTAATTTTGTTTAACGAAGAAACGCGGTCCGTCGAGTAGAACGCTCGTTGCGCTCGTTTGAGGAGGCACGCGAAGAAACGACGCTAACGAGAGGAAATCCTAATGCCAGTAGTCCGAGAAACGAGTGGAAAAATAGTAAAAGATCGGTGCGTATGGTTACGTAAGCAGGATGTCTGAAGTTTCCAACGTTGCAGGGCAGCGAATTTTTTTTTTATAGCGGACTATTTCTTCCCGTTTTAGAGCTCGGTATATGGCTCGTAACAACGTATAAAGATATATGGGATATTTAAGGTTATATTCGTTTTTTCAATTCTTATCAGGTATGTATCAAAAATCGGAACAGTTAGGATTTCTCTTTCACATAGTAGTAGAGAAAAAAAAGAAACATAATTTAACTTGTAACTTGCAAAATGTCACTAACAATATCAGTTCAATTATGCAAAAGGATTTAGATCAGGAAACATAATTAAAAAAAAAAAAATATATAACAGAAGCCTCCAGATAACAACTTCCTTTCTTCCTTAATTTTACGTTTAATTTATATATCAAACTCACCTTTGCGATCCGTGCTCGGAACACGCGAAGACCTTGGACACGTGGTTCAGTTCCTTGATCCTCTCAACACAAAACTGACCAGTGGGTAACGTGACGCCGCCGATTTCAAAGCCGCCATCTGGCAACAACAGGGCATCCTTAGCGTCGCCCAAAATCGTAAGATTATCGGAACGACGACAAGATGGAAAGCCAGGCACGATTTCAGCAGCGGCAGAGGCATTTGGCAGCAAAGGCGTCGGATTCGCGGCTTCCTCCGAAAGAACGCACGTTTGTCTGCAATGGAAATTTTCAATGAACTTCGCTTTGTTTCGAAAGCATCGATGTTGATAAATTAACGTTAGATATATAATGGAAGAAACGAAAGACTGGATACGTTGGTGATGTAAGATTAATGGTGTTGTAGAAACGTTTAAGTAAGATGAAATTGAGGTGAAAGGATTAGGTAGCGATTGTATACAAGTTGGATATTAAAGAGCGATGATTCAGAAATACTATATACCTATATTCTGCGTTTTTATCGAGTGAAGGATTGAGCAAGAAAAAGCGAGTAACGTTGGATTGCAAATTGTTTTGAAACGGCATATTTCTCATTCGCGTAAAATCTGTCTTTTATCCAGGACAGTTGATCCTTCGACGGTGTGATAAATTGAAAAATTATTCGCCATGATTATTTAGGAAATAATTGTTCTTTTACGTTCAACATTTCTACGTTGCGTTTCTTGAATTCTTGATGTTAGATACTTAAGATGTATAAGACTTTCACTATCAAGTTTAAGAGATTCACCTCGAGAACCAATAAACCACCGATAACGCTGAGTCTCGAGGGAACCTCAGTTCATAGAACTAATATTTAGGGTTTTCGAAGACATCTTACACTAAGTAAGTTCGACGTGGACGAATAGAAGCAAAGCGACAGAGAAAACCACAACCGCTAGCACGAGTGGATAAAGAAGAGAAAGAAAAATGCATATATCGTTCGTATCGCAAGAATTTATCTAGGAAACGCGCCGGCTGGCCACATAGAATTCTAACAAAGTCCACGGAACGCCCAAGCTTGAACGATTGAAAGCGCGATTAAAACGAAACCCGGCATTTTTTGTTTACTCGAGCGTCACGCTTGCATCGCAAACACCGCATTTCCGAGGGAAGCCTCGCGCAACTTTTCGAACATTTATTCTTTTTTTTTTCCGGAGGGACCGCGTCAAACGACAACTGGCGCCTCTCAATAAAAATACACCGGCATGGGTAAACCAATAAATTTCGTGTAACCGACCGAACGATTACAGTTATTCGCGAAGCTAGCCGGCGTTCCTCTCGACTCCGAGCTTGCCACTAGAATACAAATCACCGGGATATTTGTCTGCGAGGAATATCGATCGTCTCTAACTTGTCTAAATTATGCGGTTCGTTTGTATATTAAGCCGCATAAAATTTAATTTACCTTCTTGTTTTTCCGTTCGGTGCATGTATATACGAACTCTATCAGTGGCTTTATGTGGCTGTAAATATATGTACATAAATATTAACTCTGTTCGCAGCAGTATTTGTTCGCGCGTTTAATTATTTGATAGAAATTTCCGACAAAAACATCACGAGTTTATCAAACAGCCAAACGTATTTTATACCGACAAACTATTTAAACAGACACTAGCTACAAAAGAGTTTCTAAAACGAGTTTCCTTGTACCTTTAACCTCTTACAGACTAATGGTATATCACGTATCAAAGTGACGTTTAGAAAGCCTGTTGTAGACTGCCAATGAGACATATGGAAATATAAAATTCCATGTTAGATGGAACTACTTATGCTATTTCAGAAATTGCGGTAAACTATAATGTTCCGTTAAAAGGATTTAATTACATATTTACTGTTTCTAGACAAAACGCAATAAACGCAAATAAAAAACCCAATGCGAGTATATCATAAAATATCACAGTTCGAAACGTTAATAGCTAAAACCGTAAAAGTTTATGTCAACATGTTATGAATCGATACTTGGAAATATCGTTTTTCTCCGTAGTTGTGCAGCGTACCTATTTGTAAACAGAACGCTAATATCACTGGATCATCCAATTATCCTCGACGTGTCTTATTACCTTTGTTATCAAAGCAATAGCTATGGCGCGAATCAAAGGAACGTCAACAAAACCTAACGCAACGCCTCAAGACACCCAAATTCCAAAACTTACTCTTCTTCGTAGAAAGTCGCGTTTTCTCCGCAGCATTTTCTAATACGTGGTCTCATTGTGGCGGCCGCGTGGTTTCCTTCCGTTTTATTCTTCATGCAAACTAGAAGAGCGTTCGAATCGGCGCAATACTCGCTCGGCTCGTATCTTTCGTTCGTGTGAATGTTGATGAGCGCGCGGCCATCGTCCATGAGCACGAACGGATTGGTGATTCGGTAGGGTACGTAGATCAACGCAGAATTCTGATCGCAAACGGGCCTCCTTCTCTCGACGATGTCCCATTCCATAGGCGGTTTCTCCAACATATTTGCCTCGGTAGGCGAATAGATAATGGGTTTCCATTCGTTTTTGGTCGGTCTGCAACGAGTCCTCGTGTCTGTTTCGTTGTCAGATTCTTTCACCAGTTCCTCGTTGTGTCGACAACACTTGAAAATGGTCAATCTCGGTTTCATAGGCACGTTCACGGGTTCGCACAACACCGGGATTGCGATGGTCCAGAGAATCGTAAGGTAATAAATCGCCTTCATAGCGAAAATCATTCGTAAAAAGTAAAACGACGAACAGACGGGTAGAGTCGAAGAATAAAATCAGACGAACATTACACGGAAGTTTCAGTCGTTCGACAGTCGTTTCGTAAGCTCGATGTTTGGAGAATTGCACAAGTCACCGTTGTCAAAGTTTCGCGAATATATCAAACATCCGATGGGATTTACGAAATTCACTCACTCTTCGCCAAGAATATTCGACCGCATATTCGGCGTAGAATACACGAGAGTTCGAAGTCGTTTGTTTGGATCGCGCGACTATCGTGTTTATAAACAGCGTACACCAAATGTTCGATGTTCACTAAACGATCAATTTATTCGGTAAGATGGGAGGGAAAGGCAAGCGTGTTTTTGCGTCCTTTCGATGGCGATACGCCTACTGAATTTAATAACGTGGACGAAAATAAGCGCGAAATACTCGGAGTAAGAGAAGTTTTGGCGCGTCTCTGTAGGCAGTCGGGTTCGAAATCGGACGTGACTCGCTCGCTCGAAGGTATCGGAGTTACTGAAGCGGGCCGACCACGCGGCTCAGTCTCGAGCCACCGGCGGCAGCGTGGCCTGTGG
>NT_176532.1:327439-329375 GCF_000188095.3 Bombus impatiens | reverse complement strand
CGCAGCCTCCCGCCACTCCCGCCCTTATTCAACCATCTAACCTTCTTCTTTCTTCGCGACGAACCTCCTCGACTACCGTGGGGTGAGTTGGCGCGACCACGTGCTCGCTCCCACCACACTTCCTTCCCGGAAGTGCAACGGTATCTTGCGTGAGTCCTTCTGTTCCTCCTTGGGAAGCCACCCGCGTCTCTGGTTCCTGCTTAGGATCGTCTTTTTCTCATTTTTATACTTCCGTCTCTTACGTTTGTATAAAGGAATTAAATTACACATCGAGCAAAATAACGAAATCCCTTGTTGTTAATTAAATTATCGCTTCGTAGAATTTTCTTTTTTTCGCCAACACTATCCGTTTAATTAAATAATATTTCCGTAACCTTCCTATCTCTTGGCTTTTCCCCAAAAGTTTGTTTGAGTTATGTTACTTGAGATATGTAGCGTGAAATGCATCAGCGTGGATTCGTTCTCAAAGGAATTAGCTTTAGTGCCGAGGATGAGAGTTGCTTTACGATGGGTTCGAGAGATTCCGTACGATGGAAACATACAAACGCATCGACCGATGTTCTCGATGAGACCGGCTTCGGTGGTTTGATTAAAAATTACGTATGTGTTAGATAACCGCGAGAATCGGGAAATTTCGCACGGTAATAGGCAGGTTAAACGAGCCGAGAATCCAGCGAGAATCGCTCGTCCAGATCTGGAAGGCGGCCGCGCGCCGCTTCCGGGAAGATACAATGCTCGAGCGGAATCTGTGAGAAAATACACAGCACCGCCCTTGCGTTCATTATTATTGACAAAATAAATATGGTACTATCGTGGCGGACGTGGTATCGCGAAATTACCATCTCTGCCTATGTATTTTCAACGCGCAAACATCCTGAACCGCGGCGATGTATCGGTGGTGAGTTCTGATCGCGTGCAGGTCGACGATGATAATGACCGAGAATCAAGGTAACAGTACGCAAGATCAAGTCCATAAACTATCCTCCGAGGCTGCCTACGAAGATCCGCTGCCGGGGAGCACACTTTCCACGTAGTGGCTCAGCCGCTCGTTTGGGTAATTTATGGTCGCGTTATATTCGCGCGAGATTAACAGTGTACCGCTCGATCCCGTTCAACGAAGCCAGATCGGCCAGCAGACGGTGTTCTGTGAACACTCTTTCGATCTCGTTACCGTCTATTCCCTCGAATCCAGCCGTTTCATCGATTCTCCTCGAGTCCATATCAAGACGAACCTCTTAACAAACGAGATACTTTGAAGCAGCAACGCCAAAGTATTTCGTAATTAAGAAGTACACAGCGTATACGAAAACAGTATGGTAGAAGGTTTTTTCGAATACTGGCATGACGCGACCAATTTGGTTAATGGTCGATGGTGATGCAAATACCAGGCTTCCAAGAGTTTCTAGGCTGTAACACTGTCGAAAATTGATTCGAAAGACGGGTTCCATCCAGAGTGGAAGCTTTCACGGTAAAAACCGCTCGGAAGACTCCTTTTTACCCCCTTTAAGGAACGAACAAGACGCTGTTCCGAGCCGACAAGCGGAAACGCTTTAAAAGTTTCGGACGGCGCCAATTAAACTTCTTCGCCATTTCTGCGTGACGAAAATTGGAAATTTATGTCGCGGTGCCGGTGGCGGCGGTGTGTCTGCGAAATTTTGTCAATTAAAGTGTCCTTAACGTTTGGTACGCCGAGTAGCGCGACCCACGGAAAAACCTTGGAACAAGGCGCAAAGGGGTGGAAAGGAACGAAGGGTAGGAAGAGGTGAGTTGTTTGTCGTCGGACTAACGGCTCGCACCGTTTCTTTTTGGTTTTTCGCCTTAATGCGAAGCTAATAGCGAAATTAAGGGCGGAGATGTATGCCGCAATTAAGCGGCTGTCCCATGGCGGTTGAAATATCGCGCGAGCGCCGCTCGAATACGACTGCAATCGGGACTA
>NT_176532.1:236007-326785 GCF_000188095.3 Bombus impatiens | reverse complement strand
TAGCCGATAAAATCGTTTTTCAAATTTCGTAGGAACGCACGAAGCGGAGCGTACCACCGCGCCGCCGCGATTCCGCGCGCTGCACCCAGTTAATAGGAAGCTTTGGAATTCGGAGCAGCGCCGGCACGCGTAAATCACGTGGATCCAGAAACGATCTCGCTCCATCTCCTATCTCTGTCTCTGTCTCGGGTATGGGTCGCGATGCAACGCGTGCACGCACGTTAATAGGTTTGCAAGGGGGTGCACGCACGCCCAGCAACGTCCCTAAACGTAATACAGATTTTATCTACCCCCGTGTGTTGCCGGTGGTCGTCTAGGTTGGTCGGGTGAAGGGTACGGGCCAGACGGTTTGATCCAACGCAACGTTGTTCTCTCGGACGATTTCGAAATCCGGCGAAATCATTGTTCGATCGACCGTTACTCATTAAGGGAATCGAGGCTGCGCCGACGATCCTATCGCGAAAATAATGCGCTCCGGGTTGCACGATAATGCATCGTCCCCCACCCTCATCGACTCTCGCCCACCCCTTCTCCATTTGGTTTATTATAAATCGTAAAAGCGATCGCCAAACGCGGTTTTGTTTTACTAATTGAACGATGGAACAATGAAACGAAGCGGGAAAGATACGTAACGCGGTTGGTCGCGGCGCCGAGCCAAATATTTTGGAGTCTCGGGTGAAGCGTCGACGATGATGATTACGGTGGTTTATGTGGCGCCATGGATTCGTCGAATTTCCGCTAATACACGAATTACGCAAAGTACTCGCACGTTGTGGTAAAAATGGTCTTTAAACGACACGCGTGATTTTCATTCTTCCCCTTTGCTTTCAAAAAACTTCGCGCTGCCATAAACAAATTCTCGCATTCGTTTCGGCTGAGAGAATCGCCTGTTATGTTCCGGCATTATATAAGTTAGAATAAGAATGCAAAACACGTAGGAGGAACGTTGTGGAAAAAAAGGGTAAACGCGAGGCAATAAAGTTACTCATGCGGCAGGCTCGATGATAACGTCGTTCGATTACGTCGCAATGTCGTAAAAGACTCTTCCTCGTCGTAAAGGTTACGCCGGGGTCTCGCGAGCTAATCTCGAGCCCCATAAATACGAGGACCCATGGGAGTAACCGTCGTCGATCATAGTGATCTCGAAACAGGGAGCAACCGGGGAAAATTAACACGCTTCTTGTCGAAAGAACAGCTAGTCGTTTACCATCCTGAGATAATCGTTCGGCGGCCTCCAGAGTTTACACGAAACTGCAAGATTTTCTGCATTTATCCGAGGCCATCTATATTAAGCGTTCTGTTTAATTGCACAAAACGTCAGCTTAATCGCGTACACTCTCGATAAATGCTTTTTCTAGTAGCAATTTTCTTCGTCTTTATCATCCTACGATTAACTACCACGAGACGTTCTTCCGCGAAAATTAAAGATGATATCGTTTTAATATCGGCGCCGATATAATTTTCGGAAAAATACCGTCCCCTGGCTTTTGCGCCGATTAATTTTGTTGCACGACGTGATACTAGACGCAGTAAAATTTATCGCGGCGTGACCAAAGAAGGAAGGGCTGGACGGAAGTTTTTCCAACGAACGCGATTATTACGTAGCCAGAGGAGGGTTTCACGGTTGATCGGGGATGATTAAAATAAGCTTCGTTAATTAAAGATCCTAGCCGGAGTGGCGACCGCCTTTGCGATTACTGCAAATTCGCTTAATTCGTCGCTGATGATCCTGTTAGCTGGAGATTTTCATTACGCAGAGTCGCCGAGGAAAGTCCGGTGAAAGTGGAAGATATACGCAGGCGCGATTAAAAGTGGAAACGTCCTGGCGTGCTGGAAAGAGGGCAACTACTATTAACGAGTGCCTCTTCATTCTCTTTCTTCCCCTTAATATCGTTCGCGAGCATCGATTTGACGTGAAACGATCCACTTCGAATCGGCCGTCTCATCGATAATTACGAGCGCGCAACTGTCTCGCGAGATCGAGTTATCGACGGTGTGCCGGGAGGAGAAAAAATATTGCACGACTACGGAACACCGTTTCGGTGTGAAAACTCAATCGTAATGGCCTATAAACGCTCCCCATAAAGATCATAACGGTACATTAAACCGAGTATCGTGGACGCCACGGCACCGCGAAACTTTCGTGCGCTCTAATCTCTTCCTGCAGAGCTACGTTCAACGTTCTCCCTTTCGTCTTCTTGGTCTTGTTTAGAGGCGTCTGAGGGGAATTTAAGGCGGTGCTTCGGACCAGAGCCGACCGTGCATATCGGAAGCACGCTCGAGCTAGGCCGCTACCACCGATGCATGGTATCACTGGAAATTTATGGGCCGATTGCGCTGTCTGTACGCTCTATGCGCTCGTCGGTCAGCTCGCGTACAGTCTTTCCGTGATACCATGCGCCCGCTTCCTGTTTTCCGCAATTGCCTCGCATGTTTTCAGCGATTTTTCCCAGCTTCGGTGGCTGTTGCCATTATCGAAGGTAATTTCTACCCAGCAACGACCCTTCCATATGAAAATCACAAATTCCACAGGAAAAGTGGCAGGTACGAGCTTCGACCATGTAGTAAGTGGAATTTAAAGCGAACACGAACACGCGAGTCGAGTTTTGTAAAGCACTGGCAATGCGGATCCCGACGTGCAAAGCAGCTTGGGTTTCAAAGGGACGAACAAAAGGTCCGAGTTAAAGGTTACTCCGAAAAGGATCGACTAATTGCGATTCATAGGCTTCACGACATCAAGCGGATCGGTTTCACCAGGCAGACAACCGTGGAATTTCTAAACGGCCAATAATTGACGCAGGTATACGCGGTTGGACTGCAACAGGCCGTTAGGCCTTAGCAACGTATGATGACCTGTAGAAGCGAGGATCGTAAAGCAGAAACCTCAATCCTAGCTACGCAGTAACGAAATCTCCTTTCATCATTTTCCCATGTAGATAGATTTTCGTCTATGCCGATTTTATAGACAATTTCCTGTCGAAATTGTCGAATATAAATTGTCTATTAACGAACAATTTCGTTCTGCGATAGTAAAGCTTCTCGAAATAGTAATAAATTACTTGACGTGACAGTGTCTTCATGGTTTTCATTCAACTCCTATTGATCGGTAATTAACGTTTTCCAACTTCCAAGATCGAAACAACCAATTTGAGGCGTTTCGGAGGATATAAATTCTTTCGTAGCGTATCTGAAAAAGGTCATCTCTTTATACACCAGAACGACTATAACGACTATAATTTCTAACTCGTATTATCGTTGAACTGTTAACGAAGGTAGAAATAAACTCGAAGAAACACAGCTGCCCGCGAGTGACTCTAACTTAGATTAATAGATGATTCTACTTAACGATATAACTTACAAACTTGCTATATCATTTCCACCTGCGATACATTCCGAAAGATACGAAAATCCCTTAAACCGGAGTAAAATTCCGAAGCGCGAATTCGTGAACGGGGCGGAGGAAAGGGACACGTAAGAGCCTTCTGCTCGACGATGGAATCTTTGTAAACTCAATTTTCTGACTGGCGCGAGATAAGGGCTGGTCTCTTCCGCCAGCACCATAGCTGGGAACAGCGACGCCGCCTACCACCCTCGTCACTTTGATATCGATGAGGGTAATTTACGCGAACATTGTTGGCAAAGAAGATTGATGCGTCGAGTGCGTGCAAGGGTACCTACAGGGCCTGCGGCCGTTTTTCTTCCTTTATTTTTCTTCCTTCTTCTCTCTTTCTATCGCCTCTCTTCGTCCCTTCTTCTTCCTCTTTCTCTTTCCCCCGTTCTCCTCGTGCTATCTTTTTCTGCTTTTCCCTTTTTCCGCGTTCCCTCCCTCTCTTCCGCGTTCAATCTCTTTGCCATTCCCCTCCTATTCTTCAGGGGCGAGCTGCATGATGAATTGCGTTTCGACGCTCGACAGGCTTGTACGATTGTCCTTCGAGACTGCCCCGTCATTCGATCGTATTATCACGCGCGTGAAACTTGGCGCCCGGTCTCTTTCGACATCGTTACGAGTTCACCGTACTCCGTAATTTCATTTTTCGGCTAGAAACAAGTAGCTCGTTCGTTGAAATTCAACGTCTGTTTATCTATTTTTGAAATGAACGTGTACCATAGAAACAATATCGGCTAGCTACTCGATCATGGTCGAATTTACGAAGCCAAAGGGCTGTAATTTCTGGAACATTTGCCAGGCTTCCTGAGCCGACAAGTTTCCGGAAATGGATATTTCATTGGGTGATATTCGCGCGGGCCACGTGCAATAGCGTGAAAATGGCGAAAACATTCGGCGACCGAAATATCATTTGCTTCGCGGAATCGGATCTTACCGAAAGAATTTCGTTTACGTAAGGTTACAGCGTTAAAAAAACGAGGAATCGACGAATTATCAACGGGTAGCAAATTAATCGATCGTTTTGTAAAAGACGAAAATCATACAAAATTTCTACTTCCTTTCATTCACGCCAACATTTCGTTATGTTTACGTTGATTCAATTTCCTTGATAATCTCGTCGACATTTTTAATGAAATTTCTTAGATCCTCTATGTTGGAATATAAAAATATTTGCTCGAGTAATGGACCATTTGTTATTCTCCGATGTTCCATCGTCGCATTAAATATGTCGATCAAGTTGTAGACGCGGAGTATGTTCGGGGAAGCTTCTCGCGCAAGATAAATCGCAGATATCACGATGAATCACACCGACGACGAGTACCTTCTATCGTCGTCTTCGTTGTTGATCGTCCATGGCGAAGACGGAACAGACGCTAAGCGAGTTCCGGACGTAAACCATCGCGTTTGTATAATGAACGGAGGAAAACGAACGGCCGTGGAGTTCCCCGTCGCGAGATCGTGACAGGTCTTATCTACGATCGTGATTGCGTTGAATGAGCTATATAGGGACGCGCACTTAATACACCCTCGTGTACGTTGCGCACAATGCACCCTTGCTCGGTGCGCGATTCTCAGATACCGGATTATCAGATGCGCCAAGCCTTAAAATTTTCCCAAATATCCGGCAGATATTCTCGCGCCAAGCATCGTTAAAATACTCGACGATCTTTCGCGAATATTGTTAGTTTCAATGATGGTTAGTTTTAGCGATGGAATCAAATTCAACGTACATTCACGAATCGAAAAACAGAAGTTTTAACATTCGAAGAAGGAAATATAAATCTCTCGATATCGTTTTGTGTGATTATTATCTTGTCTGCATCGAACCTTGGAAATCTGTTCCAATACAAATGGTACTTGCAACAGATTTAAGCTGATCGATAGTTACTTTAAAGAGCCTTGAAACAGCGCTTCGTCGGTGATCTTATCCGTGTAATACGTATACAGTATTAAGAATCCTCGAGAAGACTCTTCGAAGACTTTTATCATTAAATCGAAAGAGGAAGAAATTTATGAACAGCCTTTGAAGTTTTCTAGAATCGAAGGAAGTGTCTCAAAGTGTAGTAGATCGCTATCAGGTAGGAGTTTAATCCGGAAAATCAAGCACGAAATTTGCCAGAATTTTACAACAAAACGGTTCGCACTCCTCACTGTCAGGGAAACTTCGAAACTTTCGCAACATCGGATCCTGCTGCGAGTCGCGTTAATATTAATAGCATCGTTTTTCTGGCATGTCTGCCGGCAAGAAGGTACGCAGGCACGGAGAATGAAGTTAGCGTTTCGGCTCGTTACAAGATGCATAGAAATATGAAAATTTAACCAGTCGACAAAGGAGTCGGCAGCGGGCAGAATGGAGCACGTGGAAATCCATGGCTGCGATTTTCTTGAACGAAAGACATCGTAAAATGTGAATGTAAACGCACGTTCGTTTACCACACGCAGAAATCCGACATCTCTCGAACAATCGTTCCTTTCGTAATTGTTATCCTTCTTTAACGTTTAACCGCTGCCATTGGGTAACGGACAATTGAAACAATTTGCACTCTCGGGTCAGATTGTTTAATTTTAACTGGTATTCCGAGATTTACGGTAACAAATAAAAATTAACAATAAAAGAGGAAAAATGAAAGTTTCTTTCCTATATCACGAAAGAGGAAATATTATATTAGGTTGTCCGAAAAGTTTCTTTCGTTTTATAAGGTGATAATGGATGAACAACAATTTCTG
The DNA here is from genome assembly GCF_000188095.3 of Bombus impatiens. Taxonomy (NCBI): domain Eukaryota; kingdom Metazoa; phylum Arthropoda; class Insecta; order Hymenoptera; family Apidae; genus Bombus; species Bombus impatiens. The sequence continues at coordinate 320,670 of NT_176532.1, read as the reverse complement.
TATTATATTATTTTATTAAATTAGGTGTGATCCATTTCGTTCTATTTCTATTATTACGTTCGTACATAATTCGATAAACTAATATAAAACAAAAAACATCGTGTGTCTATTATTTCCTTATAAAACGAAAGAAACTTTTCGAAACTTCTCGAAGTTACGGTTATGATAATTATACCAGTTATGGATTGAAATCTTTCAATCTAGCTGTTATTATCTCTTCTCACCGATCTATGAAGTAACAAAAATCGAAGTTGCTGGAAGTCGTGAGTCGTCGAGTAAAAATTAAAGATATCGATCAAAATTGTCGGGTCGGGGGTTGGAGAGAAAAGAAATGGCTGTCAAGGGTTGACGGAGAGCTTTCCATCCTCCGTTCGGTTCCGGCTGCGTAGGCACCCCAATCGAGTTCGTCTAACGCGATCCAACGTTATCCGCCGGAATACTCCTTCGCTCCTCTCTCTCTCTCTCTCTCTCTCTCCTATCTCTTTTGTCCCTCGTCTTGGTGGCAACCCTCGCGGCGTTCGTCCCGTCGTGAACGCTTCCACCCTCGTATCGTGGGCCACGTCGAATTCACCAGCAGCTTGCCCAGCCAGCGAAACGAGCTTCGACACGGTAGAACGGAGCTCGGCAGCTGCCTACCATGCTCGCGGTGCACCATGCTGGTCCTGATGGATGCTTTCACGCGTCTCTACCGCGTAACACGTGTTTATGCAGGGTGCAAGCAGCATCCTTCCTGACTCTCGATTCGTCCGCCTTTCTCCCGGCCCAAACTTCTCTTCCATCTCGTTCTACCTTTCACTGTCCCTTTCTGTCTGCTATCGTCGTTTCCGTACGTTCACGATGACAGCCAAAGTCCCCTACAGCCTCTACGACGATGACGACGATCCCTTCTTCCACTTGTTTTTTGACAAAGAGTCACACGGTTCGGTCGCGACGTGGGGAAGCTGCCACGAGTCCCACAGACTAGCAACGGTCTCCTTGATATTTTTTTCCCTTTCATCTCGATGACGTGGTCCGAGGGATCTCGATCGAGCCTCGGTAATAGGACTTCGGGGGTAATGACGACTGGACCGGATGAGACAGAATAAAACGTCGTACACGGGTCTCTTTCGTGGCGTTGCTTGGGGAGCGAATCGATCGTATTCTCGATACGATGACAGAGATGCATCGTTCGCGTAATATGAATTATTAATGGGACGAAACTTCTTGCATCGGAGGAGACATCGATTAAAATACCGAGAACAAAGAGCACATAGATAGATAAATTAGCGGGACGCGCAATTTCTTAATACCATGGTCGATCAACGAAATCGGGTAACGCGAGTCGTTCTCGAGAAGGATGATCCGTCGAGTTAGACGACGATCGTCGTGGTTAAAATTCATGACGGCGAAATGCCGAAAGCTGGCACACCGACATCTACATACATTACAATTTTATAAAAGTCTCGGAACAGTGGATTTGCATGGTTCGATCACGCGATCCTTACGAGCCCTACGAGCTTCGAACGTGGATGCTCGGAAGTTGAGGGTTGGCGAACGTACAACGAGCCGTTTAATTATTTTTATGTAAATGGCAAACGCCACCGGCCGGGGATTACTCTTGCAATTCCGTGGGATGAACGATTCTTGGGGCACGCGTAATGTTGCGAGCCACGGGGGTTACTGGAAGGCCTCGTGGGGATGTTTACCCCTCGGTTGGCCGCGCGTCGATCGCACAGAAACAGATGGCTACGCGTTTCCCGACGAGAAATTCGTCTGGTACGCTTCTTTCGCGTGGTCGAAACGTCCCGTGTCAAGAGGGAAGGCTTCCATTGCCCCAGGGAATAACGACGAAGCTTCGCTGGATGCTCCAGGAGATACAGTACACGAATTTCAACGCTGTGAATTTACAATTTGACGAGCAACGAAGGAGAAGGAAGAAGAGCTAGCTCTATAAGTAATCTTGCGTTTAGGTATGTTGCTCGGAACTTGCTTACGTGATTGTAAAAACAAAGTTGCTTTATTAACGAATAACGCTCCAACTATTTAACCGAAGAATTATTTTTAACGATCTATCGATCGATCGCTGCAAGGTCTTTTGTTCTGCTAAATTTCCTCCCGATAGATACGAGATTTATTTACGAAGATAATTAAGGCTAGTTTATGATGCTTCTATCATCCATCGACGTCGCTTTTATTTAACCGAAAGCTGGTTTTTAAGCCGGCTGAGTTAATGCGGTTCTTCAGGCACCCCGCTTATTTTAGACCGATTTGCATAATGGCTTTCTTATCACGCGTATAATAGAGAAACTTTTTACGAAATACTCCTGCAACGCGAGGTTAAGATGAACTGTTAAGCGGCGTCCTGGAACGCAAATATTGAACGACGTCTTAGCGGCGGCAGTAGCGAAAATAACCGTAACGTCCACCGATTAATTATCATGCTCGGTTCGCTTGCTCTTTAAACAAAATATCCGTTGTTTAACGAAGGATTACCAGGGCTCCGGTAGTCGCAACTTCTTCGATGATCTGTAGGAAATCCGATATCCGACTGAGTTTCGGAATCAGTGACCGGCGAAAACAGCAGGGTGCGTTCCGCTTATTGCCAGTTTCGCTACCCACGAAATCCCGTGGCTTTTCCTACGATGACTAACACCCTTGGTTTATGTTTGCCTCGACGACACCCGCGTGTTTGCCGAGTGACAATAAACGTGGCCATTTTTGCCACGACGTTTAATCAGCAAACAGCTAACTGTCCTCGACAATTTCAGACTAAGTCTCTCTCTCTCTCTCTCTCTCTCTCTCTCTCTCTCTCTCTCTCTCTCTCTCTCTCTCTCTCTCTCTCTCTCTCTCTCTCTCTCTCTCTCTCTCTCTCTCTCTCTCTCTCTCTCTCTCTCTCTCTCTCTCTCTCTCTCTCTCTCTCTCTCTCTCTCTCTTTCTCCGAGTATCTAATTGCCTCGAATAATTGAAACAGTTCTACGGATTCTCGTTTTAACCTTCTCGATGCATAATTTTCTTTAACGACCGTTTTAAGCAATACAGCGAATGTCCAACGTATCCACGCCCATGGTCGTTTGTCTCGGCAAATACAGGCAGTGAATTTTGTAGAAAAAAAATAAGAAAGAAATAACGAAAAATCTTAGGGAATACTAATTGACACGTGGGAGAGAGGAAATAATCGTGGTGGGCGTCGGATGAGATAGCGACGACTGCTTCAGGGCCTGATGCAACGCCAACACGACGATACCGCCTGTGGGCCCAGCGTCGTGACACGCGACGGTATCTCTCGTCTTTCTCTTCGATACGTTACAGATTTTTTGTACTTCTCAATTATGTTACATGAATTCTTTCGTAATCTGTAGATGCGCTCGTATTTTGACAGCGTGCTTCAGATATAAAAAGAATCCAGATTAGGAATGACTTGAAACGTTTAACAAAATCCAACTATTCTGACCATTTGAAATTTCATTCTAAACTTTGAATTTACTAATTTAAAATTTTAAGATCCTAATTTACAAAACTAAAATTTACTTTCCCTCGTGACGCTACTAACAAAATTTTAATTACACACGTAACATATTCATAAAAGGTGCCTGTAGGTGTTCAAGTACCTTCTTGAATCTATATATTAACACTAGAACTACCGATAGTCAACACGAAGCTATTTCTACCAAAACCAATGAAATGACTGGTCCTTAAAAAATACGTAATAATAGAATATTTTTATATTTATTGATTTACTACTTCCTTACAGAAGGAATTCCATGTTACGTAATACATTTTTATTGGTAATATATTTTTACTGGGATCATTATCCCTAAACGAGGGTTGACACATTTATAAAATTGTAGAATCAGTTATTTTGACTGACGTGTGGTAGTTCTAGTGTTAAGTAGAAACGAGCTACAAACAGAATATTCCTTAACTAATACACAATTATTTAAAGTGAAAGAATTAATACAAACTCTTCCGTAAGTCAAACATATACGCTTCGTTTCTTTTATCTTCGTTCCCCTGTTAACTGATGTTTTACGACTCGATTAGGGAACTTCTCTGTTATTTGCTGCAACTTAAAAAGCTTGGAAAAAACGGATCTTCGATAAACGTAAAAGCAGCACCAAACGCTGATCGTGAGTGAAAAGTGACTCAGTCCGCTTTCGGGCTAGCACGACGAGACTTTGGAGCTTTCCTATCGGCAGTTGACAGAAGATAAACAGCGCAGGCTACACTCGTACTCGACGCCGGTCAGTCGCCTACCCCGGATACTTTTCCCCTGCTTTTATTATCTATTTACACCACGTGCATCGTGACCGATACCGTTCGTATCGCCAACGGATCAACAGAGATTTGTCCGCGGTTGGCTAACCTCGATAACTATGTACTCTCGTAAAGTTCCCTTAATTAATCGACGAACTCTCGTAACGCGTTCCGACTCCACTAATCATCGAGGTGTAAGAAAACAACATTGACGTCGGGATAAATAAACATGGAATGTGTTCGAAAATTCTAACTTCCAAACATCATGATTTCACTGCGATTTAAAACAGTCGCCCTATTTTTATATTTTCGTAGAATTGATATTTGTTTTCCAACTTTACATGTAATAAGTTATGAGAAAAATCATCTGCTTTCGTTTCTCTCAGCGTGTTGACTTTACTGATAAAAGCTGTTCGTTGTAATATTTCTTCCACGTGGCATACCTCCACTGTATTTCCATTCTTCTTTCATACTTCCGATCGTGTATTCGGGCACGTAAAACGTACGATGCGACAAACGTTGTCTTATTCGATTTCAAGCTTTACACCGCCTGCTGCAGCTTCGATTAATCCTTACGAAGGCGAATCACGACCAGTCACCGTTATATCATCACCGGTCCCCGTTGCAATATCCTCGACCACGTAATATTACATCGTCGAATCGATGAATCGCGACGTCGTGAATAATAACGACGATAGTGCTGTTTATCGTGAAAATAACGCGTTACCTGCTAATTGAAGTCTGTAAAGAAAGAGTCGAGCAAGCGACGTCGGTTGTCGTTTTCCGCGGGACAACCAAGACGATTATGCGAATTCATAGCTTTATTATACGTAGACGTGGCGGGCCGGAGTTATTTTAAAGTCTGACGAGAGTATGCAACGACTGCGCGATAACTGTTTATTGATGAACGTTTCCTGTGTTTGTCGAAGGAACCTAAAATCGGATATCGATCTTCTCGGTATAATTAGAACGGTTTAACGAGGACATCTAAATTCCAAATAGAATTCACGTTCCTTCTGAATGGAGGTTAAATGGTTGGAATTTCACGAGTTGAAACTTCGCGAGGTGTCTTCGTGTCACGTTTCTTGCGTCGAAGTTGAAGACAAAGGTGTGTACGCGATACGGTAACACGAGGTTACGGCGAAAGGATCGCGAGCTGCAGCTGCAGCACGAACCAGTGTTTACGCGGCTGCTGAGTGCAGCGATCCGAGAAACGAACGTTCATCCTTGCAAATTCTGAAAACGTAAACCGAGAGGGAAGTACACCGCGTCTCTTGGACATCGAGTGCTGAATCGCGTGTTTTGGCACACGATTCGCGATCGCTTCGGATTTCCGAGAAGAGAACTTTCAATGGGAACGATCGGTAGTTACGAGTGCAACGCACGCTAATGGAATTCTGCATCGGGTCGAGGCTCGAAAATTCTGACATCGAGTAGCTCGATCGATTCCATCGTTGCTAATCGACCGAGGCTCCGTACAATCGTCGATATTTCCAACGAGATTTTCGTTGCGAGTTATATTTAAACTTTAGCCTGAGATGTTTCCGTCTCGAGAGAAGAACGAACGCTTACGATGTTCTTAAAGAATCGTGCCTTTGACTCTGGGAAACATTCGAACAGTAGATTTCGGAGTATGTCGTTAGAAGTACAGAGAAAACGGCGATGGAATTTTAACAGCGAAACTATTCTCTCAGAAATACGTACTTACTGCATGTACGCGCGTTTATGCCAGCAGATTCAGATCTCCGCATTCGTCCTATAAACAGATGCACGCGGAGCGTTTCCACTCAAAGCTTACACAGGCCACAATGGCGTACAAGAAAATGCGTTCGAATAACAGAATGTTCGACCAGCGATACATCCGGATAATATGCGTCCGAATAATGGAACCGCTTAAACTGTATACAAGCTGTAGGAATATTCGATCGACACACCCCACGGAATAATCCGAGGGAGCCTGGAAATCCCTCGATCTCCGTTTGTCTCTCGATCTCCCTGGTCCTGGTGTCCTGACAGAATTCAACGAAGGATCGTCTCGTCGCCAAAGATGCGTGTTCCAGCTGGCGAATCGAGAAGCGAGAGACGAAGATTGAAAAAGATGAGAGGCCCTCGCGAGAGAGAGAGAGAGAGAGAGAGAGAGAGGGAGAGTCATGCTCTGATTCAGATTACGAAATCAGGACGCGTGAAAGGGCTTCCGGTTGCATTCAGGTATCAGAAGCCAGAAGAAAGAGAGAATTAACGGGTGAATGGGGGACGGTACCTTAAGATGGTGCGTGTACACGAGCGCGCGCGCGTTGCGTGGCCGATTATGAATGCGGATTAACCTTCATTCAGACCGGCAGCATCCATTCAACAAAACGTCACGAAAATGCCGAAACAATGACAGTCGTACATCTTCGTTGCTCCGGCAAGTTCGTTCCTTTCAAGTTCTAACCCCCTCTTTTGGTTTCTCACTGATTTATACCGGGGGAGCTGGCTTTTGAAGTTGCAGCCAGACAGGACCCATAAATTTGCACCACCCGCCAGCAACCGTTCGATGCTGCCTCTCTAACTAGCAAATTGGAGTACATTGTTAATTAAGATCGCGTGACGTTCACAGGTTCCTGCTATGTTTCCTGGACACCAGGGTGTCTCTTCTTACGCTTGGAACCTGGGATGATAGCGATAACGAAATTTTCGGGAAATTGTACGCAGCGCTTCTTCTTTAACAGTCATGGAAATATTTATTTATTGCAACGAAATCGTAACAAACGATCGATCGAATTAATTACCACCGGCCGAATCCAGTTATCTAAATGTGAACTACCGTCGTATGAATTAATTCTCGCTCAGCGAAATCCGGATTACCGTAGTTGCGAGTTTGATATTACGTTATTTAAAAAAATATCGTAGAAAATTAACGTAGTTAAAAAAGCAAAAATGGAACCAAAACTTCTAAATTCCGATCTATCCGTGTTTTTCTCAATTTCAATCGAAATCGACGAATCGAAGAGGGCTTCTCCTCTTCGTTTCCGAACGAACCGATTCGAAACTAATCGGTTTTTTCAAAGGCGCTATAAATTCACGACTATTTTATTTTTCAAATACGAAATCTATACCTCTTTCCTTCGCTCCTTTTAAATATCGAAGCTGCCAGTTTATCGCTGCAAACGTTTCAACTCCTATGTTCGTTTTAGTTAAAGTAAAAGGAAACTGATAATTAGAAGAGAACGAATGGATAGAACGCGTGCAATCCCGAGAGAAAACATCTGTCACCGTTAATTCGATTCCAAGTTAATAACTTGGCCAAATCTAGCGAACAGATAGTGACGCATGTTACGCGGATTGGTCCAACAGCGATCATCAATCTTTCCGTCCCGTCTTCTACGCGCTCCTGCTGAAATATTATCGCGCGGACGGCGACTCGACGTGAATTTGCACGCCTTCCCGTTTTCGTTCTTCCCCCTTTTCCGCGTTCCTCCTTCTTCGACCCTCGTTCCACGCGTCCACGTGGAAATAGCCACACCATCGGCTGAACGATACGAGCTGTCGCGTCCGCTCTTCGTTTCGGCGTGTACACGCTCCAAGTGTACTCGAAACTGTCAACGCGTATCCATCCGGTTGCCGGTAAACTAGCTCGTACAACCCATAAAAAATTACGAGATTCGTTCTCGTGTATTTTCCCTCGCATTCCTTCGAGTCTGCATCGTGATGTTCGAGTCGTGACCCACATACGAACCGTAAGCTGCCACCGAAAGATCGCCGATATTCTTTGAAAGGCATCGTCTTTCGCGCGGAAATAAATCGAAACACCGAGATCTGAGACGCTTTAAATTATGCGCGCTTCGTGTATGCTTGTACACCGTTTGATTTTCTAAGTTTATGCTCGGTAGTTGCTTTGAAATTTTATGATACTATTACGTCGACATTTCACGCACGTTAATTTTTAGATCGTGCTTATGTACTATTATTTTATTACTGTAGAAACGATTTTATCTTTTAGCGAAATTGAATTGTCTTATCGTCGAATATATCAATGGATAATTACCATGACATGGCTAGAAAATGCAGTGAACGATATATATGCTATAAACTATTTTTTCAGGAATTTCCTCGACTATTTAGTTTGCAGATAATACTACCAACCTACGATATTAATAAATTGACAAATAGCAAGATGTACTGATGTTATAGACGGTTCTAAAATATTACAATTGCACAATTAGCTGCCTCGTAAATCGTAAAGTTTGCTTGCAGAACTTTACTTGCATTGTTATCGAACTTGTTACCGATTCGCGACCAAGATATGCTGATTATAGCTGACAACTTGTAACTTATAACTTATAAAATTTCATTAATAATATTAGTTCAGTTGTACAAAGGCATCGAGATTGTCGACGAGAAGCCATCGCGATTATTATACATCGGGTAAACTTAGTTTTCAACTTTTCCTAAGATCACTGAACCAAGGGAAGGGAAGTTTCGAAGGGAAACATAGAGTGGAGCGTTGATCAACGAACAGTAACGCCACTGCAACTTTGATCTGGATGACCTTTGATCTAGACGGATCAGTTTCTCATATATGTGGACGAGAGGGAGACAAAAGTCGAGCAAAGAAAATAATTATCGTCGTTAACGGGCAGGATAACGATACGGCGACCGTGGTACGCGACTTCAAGGATATCGAGTTTTCGTTGGGTCGTCGATTTTCGAGCACTCGACCAGATATCTTAATTGAAGGTTTACGCAAGTACGATCCTGATGGGGACGAATACGCTTTTTCCTACGCCTGGATAATCATTGTTCGAGGAATATCGTGATCGCAAGCGCGCTTGGAATCTATTAAACGACTCTTCACGAGAAAAGGGGGAAAAAGATTGAAGAGAATCTTAGAATTTACAGGTGGAATGTGGTTTCGATTTTCTTGTCAATACAAAGAAAAGAAAATCCAAAGAAAAAGGGATTAACAACAGTCATTTCATTGGGATAGGAGTCGAATGCAAGTTGATGGAAGAAATATAAAGGGAGACGTTCGAGGACCAGTTTCAATTTATCGTTTTGTTCCGATTCGTTTAGTTCGTGGCGGATTTTCTTCCTTTAAGTTTCAATAACTATATTTTTAAGCTATGCGTGTAGGTTCATTAACACCTGATAATCTGGCCTATTGTGCAAAATTAGATAGTCGATGTGCATCTCAAACTACTGAATATACTATGATAACGATCAATTTAATTGTAATAAAGAAATAATTGAAAGAGCGTATGTCAGTAAAGAAAATTTGAGAATCGTAGACTTACATCGATCGAGTGGCAGTATTGTGTTCTCGTGTCCACCACCAGATAGCACAACGGTACAGTATGAATTTAGATTCGATAATTCAAATTTGAATTTACTAGAAATTAATGACTAACTTCTGGTATGTTTACAATCATCGTTTCGATCGAGGATTTTCCAATAAAGACAAACGAGTATACAAAAACGTACATACAGAATTCTATATTTTGTTTACAATAGCAGGACAAGTATTCTGTTCCATGACATATTCATAGTTTCATAGATTTTAGTTCTAATTCTAACCACTACTAATGTTGTTACCACTACTCTTCCTCTATATTAAATTGAAATCACCGCATATGATATAAATAAGGTAAAACGGTTGCTCAAATTATATTTCATACATATTTCCAAATTAAAATCATGATCACGAATTAAATACAGGATAGATTTGATCGTATCATGGAACTTCGTATCTCGTGCTCTGAAATACCGACCTCGAAAAAGATCAGTGTTTCTCGCGCCCTCTATAATTTATAACAACGCGTTGCGACGATTTTGATTGAATCCGCTTGGTTAAAACGAAATTTTAAATTAAATATTAAATATTTCGATTAAATAAATTTTTAAGTTCTCGTAAATAGTAGAGATATAAGCATTTGTCGCACGACAGGTTCAAACAAACGGACTTCTGTCGTATATTAAATTCAAATTACAGAAATTTCGTAAAATACCGCAAATAATTAAATTGATAATTATTTCATGTAAGATATATGAAATTTAAATTTTGGTCGAAACTAATTGGAAAAAAAGGAACTGTTATTGTACAGTAATGTATCATTTTGGTAGTATGTATTGTACATGTGTAATCTACGTAATGGGTGTACGATATTTTATTATTTTCATAGTGTGCAATGTTTTTTGAGTTATTGTAAAAGTATAAAATTCTATACTTCGTTGCGGTTATAGGATATCCCTATACTTTATTTATAATTACACAGGAGACTTTAGTTCTAGTTGAAAGCAATACTGTACCGAATAAATAACATCGTATTGGACACGAAAATAATAAGGAACTCGAGTAATCTCTAAAACGTGGGACATGAAAAGTTTTGTGTCTCGTTTATGACGATTACACGTATCTACAAGAGATAATGCAGAGTACTGCGCGAAACCTTAGACTTGGATTAATTATTTACATTAAACTTCCATCGATAAAATGTTTCAACTTCGGCTTTTCCTTTTAACAGGGACATGTTAATTTAATTAAGCGATAAATTTTTACGTTAAAATTATCGGCATATTTACTTACTGGTAAGGTGGCGCACTCTGTATTGCCTCTCCACGATCAAAGTAAACTTCCTGTCGTTTACATACGAACCAGGGGCAGGATACCCTGTGCAAACGAATATACGCGCATTAAACAAATGTTTCTAACGTATATACGCTGAAAAGCCACCATTGATTCCAAACGAATATACACATAAGCGTACTAAATATAAACATACACTAGCAAATAAAACTACAACCACGTGAAATTTTTATTTCGTCGAACGAAACGATTTACTTTCGAAAATTGTATTTCCCTCGATGATCCCCCGAAAAGCCTCGTGACTCAGGGAATATCGGGGCGTCGTTTACCGGAACATCCGGCTTATATCGTAATTTCACCAGCCACGTCCGTTTTACGAGGCGACGACTGACAAAAAACATGCGCATACCCGCTTCCTCCTCGCGTATCCCTCGCGAATTATCGCTTCAAGATAAACACGATTCGCCAATCATTATTCTCGAACAACGCTGGAATGATACAAAAGTCTTGGAAGAAAGAAACGAGTTACAATCAACAGAGTACACGACCTCTCTCTAACGCTATTTTTTAAGACAAGTTGTTAAACTTCGATTAATCGACGACAGTTTATTACGGCGTGTTAACTGGCCGTACACGAGCGATATGTTAGCGAGGAATCTCGAATCGCCCACGTGCTTTCATCCAAACGACTGAAAGTCAACGGATACAAGTAATTTTACCTCGCAATTGCTGTTCCAGTTCATCTCTTTCCTCGTGTTTGTAGAATCTGAAAAACCTGGTAGTTGCTGGGAATCAATTATCGCATAGAAAACCACTTGATATTCATGTATTCTTGGCGACGTCCAACCGAACGTAAATGGAAATGAATCGAACCGACGATTGCCTATCTACATCCTTCGGGAGAAGAACGTAACCGGAGTTTAGGTTTACCAATTAGTGATTCGTTTCTTGGGATAGTTATTTTCATCCCTTTTTTCCAATCCACATGCATAGAAATCTCTTGGAAGATAAAACAAGAACAATCGATACTCTATATTTCCTTCCTTTGTTTCTCGACGGTTTCAACTTTTTCATTCTACAATTAAGTAAGATGACTTTGGTCAAAATTCGTTCCACAATTTGTACCGCTCATTAATTTTGTTCATCGGCACGTTTAAATCCACCGAGATTCGTCGATAATTGAAAACGTATTCCGACGATACATTGACACTCGTGAATCGTCGTTTATTCGGGGACTGATCTTGACGATGCACGTAATTCGTTGAACACGGTGGTTAGGTTCGCTGAAATAGCTTCAACCCAGTTTTAACGACAGTTTTGGCGAAAATAGATAATTCGAAGAAAGAATCGGGCTTTGAGATGGATTTTTACTTGCCGTGGAAGGCACGGTTGTAGCTGGCAATTAAAAGTTTCTTCGCTACTCGTTCCTCGGTAGTTTCAGCAATGTTTCTTGCCTCGAGCATCGTGAAGATGATGGAATAACAAAGGAATTATTAAAATATCAGAGTTTTCTTTCGGGACTTTTCTTGCAGAACAGAGACACGAAGATTGAAAACGGGTCGCGTGGGCGCGCGATGCTCAATGAATTCGCATCAGTCCGAGTTGCACTAGAATCTTATTATAGACGTACCTCCGATCTTTTGCCTATCGATGAATCAGATTTTCGAGCCGTGTGACTCGCGCACACTCGGAAAGAAAGCATCGTGTTTCGACGCGTACTACGCGAATTTCCAGCCGGCCATGTCCATGAAAAATCACGACGAAGAAGAGGAAGAAATATTTCCAAAATCTACGTAGCCTACATCGCTCGAATCGTAAACCTCCCAGTTGAAACTGTTTCCAAGCTCTCTAATCTACTCTCGCTAATTCTCGTTGCGCGATGTACGTTGCTGTTATTCTCTTTTAACCTCGAAAAATATCCGCGGAGAAGCACGACAACAGATAACACCGAACACTTGGCTATCTGCGATCTTGAATTTGTACGTCACCAACTAGGTCATAGTATACGAAGCGAGAAAGCAAAACAACCAAAGAAGTTGAAAATTGCGGACAAACAGAGAAAAGACAGAAGGGGCGGAACATCCGAAAACTTTTTCAGTCGTCGTATCAATCTTCGTTGGTCAACTTGGTTTTCTATTAAGGTCGCCGAACTGTTCTTTGTTAGACGTCGCTTATGTAACGTGGATTTTTCGTTTAGTCGTTCGATTGTGCATAAAGAGAGAAAGGCTGAGCCGCGATTTGTCCTGTTAAACGATACGGTTGCTCGTACGATTAAAAAATGAACTCGACGTGGCTCGAATATTACGCGGGACTGTTCCCTTTAAGATAAACGATCTGTATGCCTGGCACAGAACTGACGCGTTACGTGTCGCTAAGGGTTTTCCCGATGTCGTAAAGGATACACAGCGAGACATTCTTCCTGTTGAGGTTGATCGATAGAAGAACGAATGGATGAATTTGTAATAGAAAAATATATTGAAATAAATAAAGCTATAAGTATAAGTATAATGTATAAGTTTATGCTGATCCAGATTCTTTTTCTCTTAGTGTTACATACAATAGAATCGATAGGGAGCACGTTTTATACAAGGTGGTTGGTAACTGGTGGTACAAGCGGAAAGGGGTTAATTCTACGCGAAAAAAGAAGTCGAAAATATAGAATAAAAATTTGTCGTTCGAGGCTTTGTTTTCGAGAAAATCGACTTTGAATTTTCGCTCGGTACGCGTGCGGTACGTTATAACGGATCTCACTGTAGATCGTTGTTTCGATGGAAAAATTTAAAAAAGAAAAAAATTAAAAAAAAATTTTTATTATATATTTTCGACTTCTTTTTTCGCGTAGAATCACCCCCCTTCCGCTTGTACCACCAGTTACCAATCACCATGTATATTTATAACAAAAGGATATTGCCAAAAAAGTTAAGCTTATAGCTTTGGCTAAAGCTTACAAGAAACATAAATAGAAATTTATTTATTAGTTCCTTTGTTCCTAGACCTTGTAACCCAAAACATAATTTATATTTAAGAGCACAATAATATGCACCTCTCCTTATTTAGAATATTTTTGTTTCACTAAATTCTATTTTTTGCGTAATAGCGATTTCCAGGTCACGGAATAAACAAATAAAGATGTCGAGGTTTTTTCTTCAACACTTTCAACCGGAAAAAAGGTAAGAATACACGGAAACATAATCGCGTAATTGTCATCCCGGAGACAATGTCGTAAGGCCGTGCTAGATGGAAAAAACTGATCGAATATCGTGCGGGCTTATTGCCATGTTCAGATGAAACGGCACACGATGAGTCGTTTATTTGATCGCGAGATATTTCGTGGGCCCTTCTGAATACAGCCATTTTATTTCTTCATTAGAACGTTCGTACGAACTCCGCCACGATAACCACACGTAACGACGGGTATATCAGAAGACGACGATCTAACGAAATGGCCGGCTTACGATCGCTTCAATTTGTACCATTTCCCGATTCTTTCTCGTTCAAAAATTGACTTTGTAAAAATTGAGTTCGTAATTATTGCGAGGACAAACTTCTCATAATTTACTTCACCTCCGATATAATAAAAATTAAGCAAGAATTCTTCGTTATCATTAATTCCTACCATTTTCCAATTCTTGATCGTTCGAAATTTGAATCGAAACACGACTATGGTCGATACACGGTGTGCATCGTATTCGTAAAACTGCAGACTTGTATAAAAATGGAAAATATGATTCATCGTGTTCTCCTCCGGTAGTTTATATCTTACTTGAACATAGCACGCGTACAGTACACTACAAACATAGTGTAGGAATTGCACGCGTTTTAAGTTTAAATCGTTCAAGCCAATGTCCATCGATTATCGAACTCGTTCGAATAATTCTGAACGACGTCACACATTAGAAAACGAAAAACAATTTCAGATATCAAATATCGAACATTGTGGCGTATAAACACGGAGAATGTAAAAATTAGGGATATTTAATATCGAATATCGTGACACGTAAGCATGGAAAATCGAAATACTTGATCCGCGAAAGCTTCTTGTCTTTAATCAAAGCTATCTATAATAGTTGCACCGAGTAGTATCGGAGATTCGTGGAACAGAATTTGCGATAGAACGGTTTGCGCGGGTAGCATTCAATTTCACGAGCATCTCCAATCAGATGCTCGGGAGTCAACATTCCGTTCGAAACTCTCTCACGGACCACGGGAACAAGGCTAATTCGATTTCAACGTAACACGGTTTGCCGTCAGCTTCGCCGCGTTTCAACGTGTTAGCGTACATTAATACATATAAAATGTAAAAACGAATTGAAAGACGAGTATCTGGCAGTTCATCGCAACGCTCGTCAATTTAGGACACGATACACGTACAAAGCTCATTTTCTGCAACGTCAAACTGTTTCGTATAGCAATTTTACCAAAGGTATTCGACCTGCACGTTCGCAAAGCACCAGAGAAAATTTTGGCAAAGACAGTTATCTTCTATCGTCGATCGGTTCCGCGAGTAACGCAACGCGCCATGTTTGAGAGAGGAACGTCTATGTACGTGGGTGTGTTGGTCCATCGTGTTATTCGTTTATTATGCTAGCTAGCTTGCCTGGCTTATATTGTGCCGGGCAACGTTGTAAATGGGCGGCTGGCACTGTTCTCCCGATACATCTTCCTTCGAACGCCTCTTCGTTCTCATTTTCCAAGCTCTCTCGCGCCAGTTCGACCAACCATCGATCCCGTTCGACGCGAGGATCGACGCACGGCTTCCAGTGCACGCGAGATGTCCGTCGTGATCGTCTATCGTGAACTTGGTGAACCACTGTAGACCCTTGTTACTCTTCTCTTTTGTTTCCATCCTTTCTTTTATACCAAAGGGACCAACGTGGTCCAAGTAGTCGCTGTAAATCGTGATACAGCCATTTCTTTCGTGGTGCGACCAAGCTGAAGGGATGACCTGACCCAAGAAGTCAACAGTGGTGATTTCTGCTAGTCCAGTCTGTTGTTTCAAAGTGACTACATCTGTCAGCGTATGAATGTCGGATGAATCGAGACGAAAGACTTGAAGACTTTCCACGATGACTCGCTTTCTTCCCCTTCGTCGTAATTTTTTTAATTAAACTACAACAGTCGTAATCTTTCTAATTAAACCACAGCGGCCGTAAATACGCGACATTTAATTTAACGGCGGGTATGTCCGTAAATTTCGCTGCGAAATTCTTGGCATCTCCTCAGGCGTACCTACCGTCGTAAAAATTTTCGACGATTGTCGACCGAAGGGAGAGAGAAACAGAGAGGGAGAGAGAGAGAGAGAGAGAGAGAGAGAGAAAAGAAAACGAAACCAGTTGCAATACAAGACAAGTGAAATACCGTGTATAATAAAATGCACGGCAGGAGAGTGTTGGTCGTGCTGCAAGGTGTCCTTCGTCTGGCAATGATTCATGTCGTCGCTTGAATCGAGAAGAACGACCGGGAGATTGAATCGCGAAGAGGGAGTATCGATGATCTATGTTCGTGAAAGAATAAAGTTCGAATCCACCGGGGCCTTCCTATCCCTGAGGATTATTTAAATCTGTCGGTGAAGCTGATTTATGTCATTGTCAGGACCATGCCTCTCAGATCGAACGAGTCCTCTTCAAGGGACACCCTCGATACTGTTGCAACCTCGGTTAGTTACGATATTTTCAAACGATTATTAGCGGGATGGTGATTTCGAAAGAGCAGAGTTGAGGGAAAAGGTTTCGTAAAAGGTGTTTGGGCACGAACCTTTTCCCGCAACTTCGCCATTCGAAATTTAGTACAGTTCCATTCGACTTTTGTTCCAGTCCCATGCGTCCTACTTCGATCCCTTCGGCTTTTCCAACGATCCGTGTAAACTTCTCTGCAACCTCGAACGCAGATCTCCCTCGCTAGACAGCCATCTGGTTCTCGTAACGTTACGCTATGAATGTGAATTTTATAAGACGAACCTCTTTTTTTTTTTTTTTTTGAAACATTCGCTCGTGAATGAAAAATTAGTCCATTCGTACTTGTACGTTACAGAAGAACGACGCAGTGCACGCTTCACCGCAGACGCGAATATCGCGCGAACGTAATTTCACGAACGAAGCTCTTAGAACGTAATATTTTAACCGTGGCAATATTTTTTAGTCCGTAAAGCTTTGGTTTCTCTGTCCTCCGCATGTTGCTCCATGTAGAATGCTTCTCGCAAATAAAAATACAGGCATAGTCGCATCGTTAACGTTAATCCTTCGCTTTCGCATAACACGAGTCGTACGGAAGCGGGTCATATGCTGCGATGAAATAGGAAACCGTGTCCCTATGGTATTTTCTACCCAATTTGGAAACTTGTTAAGTATAAATGTAATATTTTTTATTACGCAGTTACGCGTATTAACGATATTAACGCGTTATCCATTTCCCTGCTTAATTCTTTCTATTTAAAAATTTATTTATAATAATTTCTTTCGCTGCTTTTTCGCACCAGCTGTAGCTTCTATTAGGACCGACGTCGTCACTTCCATATTTCTAAATGTTACGATTAAACCAATAACTATTGACAACATAGGCCGTCTTATATTATATCGCTTGTTTTCGTTCACAGAAACGATTCTTCTAACCAAGCTAAACTATCAAAAAAAAAAAAAAGAAAAAAAAATCCATGCAGAGTTCATTCAGTTAAGAAGTAAATACGAAAATCCAAAGTGAAATAGCGCGCAATTTTGTCTATGAACGTTACTAGAGATATTTCGTGCATCGAGTCCATCTTACGCAAAGATTTAATGATAAGCGAGCCGAGTGATATCGAATTTAGATTCCTCTTCGTTGTTTCTTTTTTCATCTAAAGAACAGTTTCTTCAAACCAGATTAAATTATTAAAGAGAAACTATGCCGAAAGGTATCGCATGTTACAGTATACTTCGTACAACGAATAAATATTCAACGAATAAAACGATGGGAAGAATGGTCGGGAATTCGATCCTCAAAACACATTTCAGAATCGGTGGTGCATGTGATACGACCGTTCGCGTATCTACGAGGCACGCCTCCGCTTGCGCGCGACTTACGGCAAAATAGATCAGCGACGGAGCGTGCCGACTGTGTATATCCGGCGATATTTCGATTTGAATACGATAATAATAGGAAAACGCGTCAGGATATCAGTGATGGTGCGGATGGACGCATTTGCGCACCGAATGCAAAGTAGCTCCGCGACAGGTCAAATTGCATCGGCGTCGCACGAATGGAAATGGAGCTGTCACTTCCGCTGGCCGCCGTTATCCAAAATTTAATACGGACTGTCCGAATTCCAGTACTTGTGGTTTTCTCCTATTCTATTCGTAGAACCATCCTCTGACCTCGTTGAATCTTGAGAATCAAGCGTATCAGGGATTCTTCCATGCAGTTCCCGAAGAAAATCTTTACTTTACGTTTGCCGCTTACGTACCTTTCTTCATCTGTGCATTTTTTAATTCTGCGTGTTGTACATTAATACGTTTATTGTCATGGAAATATGGCTATATGTCTCGATATAGAACCGAATTTAGAAAGTCTTTGTTCGGATCATGAACTTTTTGAATCATGCTTCTTACCAAGAGATGGAACAGTTTTACTTTAATGAATGACATCATCTTCACCAATATACCTTTTTTGTCAGAAATATTCTTGGTTTAGCCAATTGTTTCAACCTCATTGCTTACCATTATGCTTGTTTTCCTAAATCTGTTTATTAAAATGCATGAAAAATTTAGCGGTTGCGTCAGTAACAGCGAGCGCGTTAATTGGACAGTACTACTTTAATACGATTTTGTTTTAAGAGACCAGTTCTCTTTACAACTCCGTTTCCAGAGACTTACTTACTCTGCTTTCAAGCGCGTTACTGTTCCCATTTCATCAATCAGCGTTCATAGATTTACTGTCAGCGTCAAAGCCAGTATCTTTCCTTTAGAATCTGCACCATAATCTTTCTATTGCATCGTTCGTGTACATCCTCCTGTTACCGATCTTATCACCATCCATTTTACATCGGGACGTTCCTAAACGAACCATCGCGAAAGTTTCATGCGGGACACGCGAAAAGCTAATGAAGATATCTTTGGACAAAGTGCAGCAAAACGTCGGTTACAAGAATCTTATCCATCACAGAATCTCAAGCAGAAAGAACTGTCTTCTAATATTCACATATAATACTGAACCATATTGTACACATTATGGTTAATTAGTATTAATGTACACATTACGAATATTATTATATCTTATATAATAAGGCCACGTCGGGCTTATTCGTTTATTGTAAATAACCATAGTCCAGTAATATCTTAACGTTCCGTTGTAGCAGGTGTTCAAGCGATCGCTATTTAAATATGACGTATACCTACAGTCGTGGGAAGAATTATAAATAGTCAGTGAATTTTTATGAATTTATGAAAGGTTTGCAGATATACATAGAAAGCATACAAAATGCAGAGATACATGAAATATTCAAAGTACAACGCTCGTTATATTACAAATTCTTAGCAGCTGAAACAAGTTTTCGCTTAGGTTTCATTTTCTTAGTTATTTTCATAAAAATATGAGTTCCCATAAAAATTCGCAGTCTAATTATAACATCGTCTGAATATTTGCTATTTGTCGATAGGAGGAACGGCGTCGGACCGGAAGATACGTCGCCGGTGGAGCTGTGCTGGCAATCATGCTACTCGCTGTGCATCATGCACTCCTACGGGAAGCGTCCACCATAGCTGGTGTCAGCATACCGGCCATAATAATGGTGTGCTACATTATCTGGATCCTGTATTCTGCCCACAGGGACAGACGAAAGGTAATGACTTTTAAGTTATAACCGCACGGCAATCGTATTCAGCCAACGAAAGTCAACTTCCGCGGAATTGGACAACTGCCAATGGCTTCGTTAAATGTTTACAGCAGTCTCGGCGAATGCCGAATACTGGGGCAAATTTTACGGTGAACTCGAGAATTGACTACACAAGCGTTCTTTGTTCATCTTCTTACTTTCCATAGAATTTTCGTAGCAAACTTTTGCCAAACTCATTGTTAACTTTTGATAGAACGGGATGAGAAAACTGGAGATTACGTTTTCATCCTTTGGCATGTTAATGTTCTATGGAGCGTAAAAATTTAGAGAAAAGTACAATTAACGAAACAATTGAATTAATAAGAATATAAGGCCACAATAGTTCGCACCACCTGGTAAACGATTATGCACGCCAATGAGTCGAAAAGATTGGCTCGATAGTTCTGAATTAGGCGAAAAGACTAGAGTAATTGAGTGAATCGAACGAGCGTATGATTATTCGATTTTTCGCCGAAATGATTTCAAGCATTGGTGTGATATTTTCTCCCGGTCGTTTGTCTTTCGAGACAGAAGTTTGGCGCTTGTTCCTAAACCATCAAACTCGAGCGATTCTCTACAATGGCTGTCTTTATTCCGCTACGCTTAAACTTAGTCGAACTCCCGTCGAACCAAAAACTTCATTCACTGCTCGTACTTTAGAGAGCGATACTTTTTCAATTTAAACAATTTTTCACTGTTCCTTGTCGAAGTAACAAAGTTCTGATAAAAAATATCTTATTTCGCGAAATTTGAGTTGCGCGGAATTTTATAATTTACAGGCGGTCGCAAAACCTTTGGTCACCAGAGTATTTATACTGACTGTTAATTCTTAAAAGATGAATTTCTTCTTAAAAGTAGAATAGTAAATAGGCATTTGTTAAAAATGGATTTCTCCTGGATTTTCCTCGTTTTAATCGTGTGCCATTATTTTTCTTTCTTTGGCTCTTTGTAATTTCATTTCGCCTAAAGTCTCATATAACGTTGTCGTCAACAATGCAATATACACGTCCTCGACGTTCTTAACGAGGACGTAGCAACGAATTGCAGCCGAATGTTCACTGGCGAATTTCCGTTCAATTTTCGTGGAAAGCGAGCGCGACGAAACTCTCCGTAAACGACTAGGATGAAACGCGTAATTGAATGGGGATGAAGTTCGGAAATAAATGTCGTTTCGAGAGTGCGGAAAAAGCGGGATGGCGGCGAATTAGAGGGTCCTGTTTGCGCGAGCGATAGACAGCCTCGCAATTGGACAAGTTTTTTCGCCCTTCGGCTACTTTTAATCTTGTAATAAGTCACGTGGGTGGCTGTAGCGCGACTGATGGCGCAGAAACTAATCGAATTGTCCAGGAATCGGCCACGTGCGAATCGCTTTTCAAGTTCGACGACGAAGCTGCATCGTTCGACGATTGCGTATCTAAAACTCGTAGACATTGTAACAAATTGCACTTGAGTTGTACATCGCGAAATCGCGTTTGTTCGTTCAGCATTTTCGAGTTGCGCTTCGTTAAAAGCGCGTATGTTTTATCGGTTCGAACGATTCGCGTTACTTGCACATACTTTCGATTTTATTTTCCTGTTTTATGTTCGTGGTTTACTTACCTACTCTAGAAATTGGTTTTCCGCGGGTCAAAAATTCACCTCGATGGATGCAATTTCTATTCCCGCTGTGCTTTTTCTATGTGGTATATTGTATTTCCACGAGATCGAACTTTTGGTCGTTGTGTTGGGTTGTCCGAAAAATTTATAGCACTTTCAACTACCGATATATTCTGTTAAATGGTGTGGTTGCTGGTTATTTTGGGATAAACTTTAGTAAAATATTACTTGAGAAAATACTACTTTCAAATAAATATCAAATTTAGCGACTAAACAGAGAAGTTCGGCTTTGATCAGTAGAAATGGCGTAGCTCTTTCGATAAAAACATTAATATGTATATTTAAATGCGAGATAGGTAGAAAGTACGAACGTTCAATCCTATTCAACCTATTCATAAAAACTTACTATACAGGATAGCGAAACCTTTCTGATAACTTTTCGATTTGAAATTACTTTTAATTGTCCACTGAATCACATCGCTGAATTCACATCGACCAAAGCGTTTCAATGGGATACAGCGATTTTACACAAGATCGCTCAACCATAATTTTAACAGATAAAAATTAGAATATACGTGGTCGTTTATTCGTTCAAAATACTATCAAGTTGTCCGAAAAGTTTCTTTCCTTTCATAAGGTGATAATAGATGAACAATAATATCTGTATTATATTATTTTATTAAATTAGATATGATCCATTTCGTTCTATTTCTATTGTTATATTCGTGCATAATTCAATAAACTAATACAAAACAGAAAACATTGTGCGTCTATTATTTCCTTATAAGAGGAAAGAAATTTTTCGGACAACCTAATACGTGTAAAAAATTCATTGTTAGAACGAGTTGTATTTAATATTCGTGGCCGATTTACATAGAGAACGTGGTTAAACGACTTGAACGCGGAAACATCGACTAAGGAAAGTTTTATCGGATGGTTAAACGGAAACGGTGAAAAACGAAGAGATAAAAATAAGCAACAAATAGCGGGGCTAAACGGTGCGCAGAAAGTCTGTCTAAACTGGAACAAGGTTAGTTGATAACATAAAACAACGTTATCTACTCGTAGTCCGGATTCGTAATTTACGAGGATTGGAAATGGTGGTAGTTGCGCGGATTTTTCTGTAGTTAAGTGGTGCCTTGAGGAAACTGCGAAAAATACAATTTTTTAATGAATTCGCCTCGAACACGTTTATATCGGCCCAAGAAACTAATTGCATCAGATCCTTTGCGAGTCTGCGAAGGTTGTAACTTTCCGTCTCTCATAAAAGAATTATCCTAAGAACCTTGTAAACTTATCGAATTCTCTTCGTAATTGTTTTACGTAGCACTAACTTTTACTCGCATTTTTCCATCTTCCTCGTTTCTCGTTTAACACTTTACAAGGCTAGAAGATATTGCTTTCTTTAAGAGTAATAATAGCAATTAGATAAGAAAGAAAGTTGAAAAAACCAACAAAGAAGAAACACTGAACGCGTCAAACTCTCGTCATCCCCTAATTTACGCTTGGCAATTCAAACATTCTCTTGGGCGTGAAACCGCGAAGGAAGGTTCTGACTCCCGAGCGATTCAACGACCATTGTAGTCGACACCCTTTGCCCTACGCGCGTGCACCGACCCGTTTGCACTCCCTTCTCTTTGTTCAACCAACACTGTTTCACGCGACGTACGTCAATAGCTTGATCTCATCAACGAAACACGATTGAACACACGTGAGTCCCTTGTGTGCATACCGCTGAATAGCTTTGCAAGTTTCGCAGAGCGCTGACGATCTCTCGATTCTGCTTTCAGGCGTTGCGATTCGCCACAGCGATGCAACTGACAGAAGTAATCAGCGTACCAGCTACTTCCAACGAGATGATCTGCAGAAACGGGACGAGCAAGAACGAGATACGAAAGGCGGATTCGTCGAAGCTGGCTTACGATACGCGAGCATCCCGCGAGAATCCTGCGTTCTCATCCAAGGACGAAGCTGCGTGAAAGGAGCCACGGAGAACTCGCATTCTTCGACCGGACTTTCCTTGGTTTTTCACGACGAACAACGAATTCTTCGATAAATACCTTCCTTCAGCCGCGAATTCTTCGTCTCATCTCTTCAGCGATCACTCGAGCGACGGTTTCTTGCCGGGTGGTTATTACGTTTTACTGCTAATAGCAATAAATACGTAAGTTCGCATCGGTAGCGTTGAACGAGTCCCATTCGAGCGGACAAGTTTCGCAAGATAGAATTATTTGTTTGGTCCGCCGGTGGGATTATTTAGCTGCGTGACGCAACGTTTTCGTTGGCGGTAGCGGCGTGTGCACGCCGCCCTTCTTTCGCAAATAAATCTATGCAGTGGCGGAGATAAATTTCGAAAAGCGTCGCGATCGCTTGGGAAATTTATTCCGAGCAATCGCCACGACAAATCGTTGCGGCTATTTTGCGGACGAAGCTTCGAGCGTGGATCGATTTCGGACACCTTTCCCTTGGAGATCTACGGTCGACTTGGATCCGTTTATTTCACGAACCACTGTGATTTTTTATTCTTATGGGTGAGATGCCGTCCATGCAGATTGGTTAGAAGGTCCATGTGTCGGATTACGAGATAGAAACCGTGGAAAGGCCATATTTCCATGGTTACTTAAACTCCGAGCTGCTCGTAAATTACGATTATGAAGAGTGACGCGGAATAATAGTCGAAAAATACGAGCTGCGTTTAATACGACTTAACGCAAGCTTCCTTATCCTATCGTTTTTGCTCATTCTGCTCGAGCGACGGAGCAAATCGGAAAGCGACGAATAAAACGACGAAGCATTGTTTTTAATAAAAATTCAATAAAATCCAACAAGCGTCTATTTTGTCTAAGAATGAAACCGACGAATTATAACTTTTTCTTGCTGGATCGCGTAAAATATTTTGATATATGTAAAAAACCTTACATGAATATATATTATGTGTGCCGTATGAAACATTTGAAAATTTTATTAGCGCTGTAACGAGACACAGCTATTTTGACTGCACTCGTGCATTTTGAAACCAGACAATTAGATATTCATTGAAAACATACGCAATGATCACAAATATATTTGACAAATAAACGTCGACGTAAACATAGCATGAATGTTCATAGAATGAAAATACGACTACGTTACATATATAAAATATACCGATCAAAGTTTTCTACGGTAACTATCCAAATACTTTTCTGAGAGACTGCGAACGTCGATTCGTTGTGCAGCCGACTTTGAACACGAAACGAGCTCGGGTACAATGAATTAAGCGGTAACCACGAGTATCGTTTCGAACGACCTCCGGCGCTACCGTTTGTTCGTTTCAATTTCTCACCTGAACAATAACCGTGGAGGGCCATTCGTAGCGAATCGAAAAGAGGGGAGAAGCCAAGGGCGCGTAACACAGAACGACGAGGAGCGAAGGGCGGCGAAACAAAGCAATTCATCGATGTTCCAGCGCTTAATAGATGGCGTCCATTAATTAGAAAAAAATATAAAGCTACGTTGTAATTCATTAGCGAAGCTTTCAGTTGCGATTTATCTGCGTCGCGAGCCACCGCCATACTTTTTCTCCGTTCCTTTTCTTATCTTTTAATTATTTCTTACGCGGTTAATTAATCGACCTGCTAAGCGATTAAGACGAAGGAAACGGAAGAGAGAAAGAGAAAACCTCGGAGAACGAGAAAAGATCCGAAGGAAGGTGGGAAAATAAAGAGAAGAATTTCCACGGCAGTGAAATAAAATCCTCCAGCTCGTTAACAAAGGCGTTAACGACAAGGAACACGACATGGCGTACCTGACCACCGAGGAAACCGCGATTTCAGTCCAAGTCCAGCACCCTGACCCACCGCGGATTACGTAGTCCCGTAATTCAGCTACGATCCTATTTCGAGATAATTTGATTCGGTCCGGTACGAAACACGCGATTGCAACATCCATCTTTCAATGGTTTCACCGCGAAAGAAGCACGTCCATTTCGATACGCGAACACCGTGATTAAATGCCTTTTCGATTCCTCTCTATCCTGGCGTCTCTCGAAATTCCTACTTATCACGAGTCGTCTAACAACGAGAAACAACCATTGTGAAACGTTTCCAGAACTGCGGTCATGCGAGCGAATAATCGATTAAGGACCTTTCGTGTTCGTTTCGACGTGTTAACAGAAACTTTCCAATCGCGTTTGGTGGACGCGGCAATTTCAAAACAATTACACTTTTCGATTACTTTCCAACTTTCTAATTAATTCTCGTTGGGAAATAATTTTATTCGCGCGTCAATTTATTATTTCGGAATCGTTGATTATTTCGAAGCTTGAAGACGTCGTTCGTTGTAATAGACCGTCATCGTCACGTAGATGATGGAGAATCTAATTAGCGGAACGAGCATACGACGTTGCGTCTATGATTGTAGTACCACACGGTGACCTAATTACAGTTGTTTCGATCCTGACAATTCATCGAATCGATAACGATCGTTTATTTAAACGAAGCATTCTGAGAGGCATTGTACGGGGATGGTTAAAGATTCTGCGGCCATTGTAGCTGGTTCGCGGCACGATTACGAAGAGAATTCGTAAGTGTTTTCTCGCTGAGTGCGGTGAAGATCGATTGAGTCCAAGTTTCGTGGTATCGGTGTCGTGATTAACTTGGCTCGTTCCTAGCCGAAAAAGAACTTCCGTATTGTTGTGGTAATCAAACTGGCGTAGATAGGAAAGGGGTTTCTTTTAAACGAGTTGCTCAAGCAGTCCGTTACGACGAAACTTCGAATTTATTCGAAGAGAAAGCGCGCTCTGGTGGTGTTCACTGTCTCGGGGCATTGTGCTTCGGGTTAACGAGCACAGAGGCTAATTTATGGCAGGGAAGCTATTTCCCTGCAAGAGAATTTGTTGACATCGTATATCCTTCGTATACGTTATCCAAAATCTCGTATCTCAGCCATGACGTTCCCAAACAAATCGCGAGATTCAATTTCTAAGGTATTAAATTAAAGCGTATTTTGATTTTCTGCAGAATCTGATCGTTGATCCAAGTTATCTAGGAAACGATTAATCGATCAACACTCTACGTATTTACGCAAGATGAGAGAGAAAGAGAAAAGGAATTCGTAAAAGCTGGACAAACAAGTATACTTATTTTTATACTTTTATATTTTCTTTCTAGAAAAAGTTATATCCGTGTTCTATCTGAATAAGAATTGAAATTTTATATGATTTCTGCAACTCCTCTCGTCCGATTTGTGTCACGTGGTCGTAGAACGATTGGATCTCCGATGAAATTGATTTTTCGAAATTAAGACTCGAAGAGAAACGTTACTCGATCTTGGGTGATCTTTCAAATCGTTCGATCGTTTGTTCTACGAAATTCGAAAAGAATTTCACGAATTTCACACGAGTCGAGCTATACGAGGAAACGAAATTTAAAATCACCTGGTCAAAGAATGGAAGTGGGTTGTGCCACTTGGCTGCAACATGCTCTAAAAATTCTGAAAAGAACCAACGAGAAATTCCGTGAGTCGTTCATCTATGGAAGATCCAGAGAATACAAAAGTTCGCTTGCCGAAAAATGTTTCCTACACCAATGTTCCTACATCCAAGCTAAAATTACCACTTAGAATAATCTAAGCAATTTGCATCTTATGTATTTTACGAGAAATACAGAAGGCGAAAAGTATTAGCGTGTCAACACGTTCACTTCGGATCCGGTTTTCGTTCCGCACAATACCGTATGCTAACAAATAATTGTCTTGCTTTTTGACATGTGAAATGTAAGTTATATCCAAGAAATAAAATGAAGATTTTCGTAATATATAATTCACGTACTACAATCGACAAAATATAAATAACGTAAAAGTACGTGTCGATTCGAATCCATGTCGTACTCCATGTTAAATAATTTCCCTATAATTCTCACGCTGGATCTGCTATTCTTTTCGCGAATATCTTTTCCACGCTAAATTTCCACGTTTAAATTTCAGCGAAAGGTTCCAAACTTCATCTACACTTTCTTCGTACCATGTTCCTCTTGTACATTCCTTGAGCTTAAACGTGATCAGATCTCGTAGCGAAGTGAAATATTCCGATAGAAAAGAGTATCCTTGTTTCGACTCTCGTCACGACGACGTCGACGATTCACGTCATAGGGGAAAGTTTCTGAAAATTACTACTTACGCGTGACGTTTGTCGCCGATGTATAAAATACACGCAGATATATGTGCACGGTAAGCAACAGGACTTTTACGCGATGCTATCGTGAAATTCCATCGAACGAGTTACGCTTTCCGTGTCACTACGACCATCGTTACGAACGCATTAACGCCCACTGACAGACGCCGTTAAAGCACGTTCTTTGAAGGTTGCCGGTATGGCAGCAGAAAATAGTTCGAATTAACTGAAAAATCTAGCTATCACGTTCGCGTACGTTCAAAGTTGCGAACGTCGTTTCCAAAATATCGGGTTAACGTCGGATCTATCGGATCGATTCGTTCTCGAGCAAGCAATCTCGTAAGACGCGAAGCTCGAGAATGAGCGCACACGGAATAAAATTGTATCCTCTTCGTGGCTGACGAAACGTCGCGGTTTCCGACGAATTTCTGTCCTCGGCGTCCAGTAAATTCTCGTCGACTGAATCGTGTTGATTGTAGCCGCCAGCTGGGTGGGGCGTGCTTGCGAAATTTCGCGTTGATATCGGCGTTGCTGATGATTAATTGCGCATTGAACCGACCGTCGATTTGCGATAATTCTGATTTACGTAGCTCTGAACACCGCTTAACGAGCCTCGAATCTGGTATTCGTCGTTTTTGCAACGACACCAAATTAATGTATATTAATTAGCCTTCGTTAATTCGAATTTCACGAGTTTCAGTGCTGCGCGGAAACGTGGCTGGCGAATCTCCGATGAAAAGGTTACTTTGTAAGTTCGATTCTTCCCAAGAGGAAGTTTCTCTTTGAAAGTGTTTCTCCGCGAAATCAATGAGCACGCCACGTGATTCAACGTGGAAGCCATGGGTGGTGGATCACTCAAATGAAAAAAGCTTTCAGGATCCATTCTTTCCCGTTCCTTTCCTCGCGACAGGGGATCGACGCTTACCTACATTTGAACCACCAACACGTTTCCAACCGTGGTCCATGTTACACGTATTTACGAGATTTCTGAGAAATGATTCGTACCGTAGATGTTACATTCTCCCTTATTTACGTATAGGATCCATTCTGTCTATTAGTTGGGTTTTTATCTACATTGAACATTCGTTTCTATCTCGATACGTTCTTTACGCTTAGGCTGTGCTTACGGTTGATTCGCGTTCTGCGAAACTCGATACATCGAAACAATCAAATATAATGTATTCGAATACTTGAGAATATAAATATTTGAAAATTGAAATACACGTTAATTGTGCATTTATATAGTGAAATTAAAGAATCAATAAGGAAGTAGAATTTTCCTTATGAGAAGTTCGTATATCCTGAAGAATATTTTCATTACATTCAACGATTCTTCTTTATCTCGCGATCGTAGAACGAATGGAAATTCGAAATATAACGTTATCTGTTCCTTCGGAATACCAAGCGGTCGGTTCTCAAATGAATATTTCTCTATATTCTGGTGACGAGATCGTGTCTACGTAGATACCATTTCGAGCGAGTCGTGAAACGAGGATGGCCTTTAATTCCTGTCCGTATCTCATCGGAGTACAAACAGCATGCAGCGTGAGCTAAGTAATCGTGAGATATTCGTTTCTTCGGCAAAATCTCAGCTCGTGTAGAATATCGGGAACGCGTTTCCGCACCGGGTCCACATATATCAAGCTTTACGACGTACTTAGAGCGGAATCTGCCTTTAATCGGGCCCCTCGATGCATCGATAAATTACAAGTTACAACGACACCGCTTTTCGAATATTCTTTTCCTTCGAGCACGCCGCTTATAGAAGATTGTACCAGTAACTACCTCGTCGATTTAACCTCAATCGTGCGATCTTCGCTAAAGTACGAGTATTTAAAATACAAAATAACACTATTCGTGTCCGAAAAGAAGACTTTTAGGAACTAGACAGAGTTTATAGGTTCTAATAATATTCTAGATTAAAAGAGACTTTGCTGAAACAACTCGAGATGATGTATAACGCGATGTTTCGATATTCTCTACGTAAAAGATGAAACGAACGAATGTTTGCAACAGATCAGCGTGGTCTCCATTTAATTGAAATTTCAATGTTATCGCGTTGTCATGGACACGTGTGTGTACGTGCGCATGCAAGAGAATGGCAAGTATGTGTGACGAGCTCGTACATAGATTGCATTAACAGACTGACGTGTATCGCGGCATCTATTAATTCAACGAACCGCCACACACGTTCGTCTCTTTGCCAGTTTACCAGTCTCACGCTAATGGTCCGCCGTTTTGACAGCTCGTAGCAACTCGCGATGTGTTTATTATTAATCAACCAAGTCTGCCCTATGCAGTACACGTCAAAAAATCCAACGAGTGCAATCCGAATGTTCAGGAATCTAGCGAAATATCGCACGATCGCAGAGTAAAATTCCTCTGATACTAGCGACAATAATTTGCACACGATGCTTGCAAATACTTAACGTTAAAATCAACAGAGTAGTCGAAATAACCAATTAGTAATTTTTCGAAAGATTTCTATAGAGTTGTCACGGTGTGTTTTTTTTTAAGAAATAGGATGATTTTGTCTTTTTGATATGAGAAATTTGAAGAATGAGATTCCTTCTCCATCTTCGCTTTCTCGATCGGTATATTTACGTCGGTTCTATCATTAAAGCGAATACAAGATTCTCATGGTAATTCGTAATGCTACGAATTCCGTTCATAGCTTTCATAATTTCAAATTTTGTTGAAATTAGAATGTCATTTCCTAGCAGAACTCGAACTAAAGTAGTAGGAAATTCCTATTTTGTATTCGCGAATGAAAACGTGTATTCCATGAATGCATTTCATATATTTTATACTGTAGTTACTGTACCGAGAGATTATTATCTTGTTCGAGGGCTCGAGTGTTATCTTAATAATGGACGAAGATTGAGAAACTTTTCGAATGACAAAACGGTAACATCTGAGAATCTCTGGAATTAACAAAATGGGAGTGCGAAATTGACTAGGTAGAAGACTTGTAAATTGTAAATACGCTGGAAGATTAAACAATCATTGTCGACTGCGAAACATATTTCAACGGAACGAAGTTGATTGATAAATATGGAAGAGATCTCTGAGAAGGTTGAATATCATTTGCATCTCGATCAATTTAATTTCAATCGATTCTCAGATATATTGCGCTTTAATTCGGTCTACGTTTTTATTCACACAAGGTTTAATTATGAACATGAGTAGAATATATACTCGTACGTATACAATAAGAGAGATGCTGGATATAAATATTCAATTCAAGATTCTAAAAGATTTTATTTTATTCTTCCTCTAAAAGGTTCGATTTAATTAATATTCTTGATATCGGTAAGGATCAACTATCTTTTCGAATTTACGCGATAAGCATAGGCCATGACATTTTAAACAGTGGTCACTGAATATACGTAACAACGTAACAGGAGTCCACTAATTTTCCCTACTATCATTCTCTTCATTATGCATGTGTTTCTCGTTTAACTAATTGGAATTCATATCCATAAGTGGATTCGATCGATACTTCGTTTAATCGTGTACTAAATAAAATTTATCCAATAAATGCAGTTCTATTGTACCTCGAACGATATTTTATCGAAACAATCAGCCTGATCAAACGCGTAAGTGTAAGACTCGAGTAAACACAAATTGTATTATACGGACACAATTCATCCTTGACGCGAGAGGAATCTTTTCAGCTTATCGCGTTCTGAAATATTCACGACGAACGTCTAAACGCGAATAACGGCGAAATCGTGTCTGAAAATACGATACGACAGCTTCGAAATCGTCTGCACGACGAGACTCGAATGATTTCGCGAGCAGTTTCGAGGATCGAAAGGTTGAGAGTGCAGGAAACCGAGTTTCTCTCAAGGACTGACGCGAAGTATGCTTAACCGGTGCACGTCGAAAGTTTCTCGGCCCGTGAGTCGAACACGGTGATTGTTCCTCCACGTTACCTGTAAATTTACCTACTTCCTGTTTAATAAATCGGTCGAGAAACTTTAATTTGGGCAATGACAGGTCGCATTATTCTCTCGAGGAAAATTAATTCGAGTGCGACGATCCAAAAGAATGGGTCCCGTAATAAATCCAACGTTCGAGTAATTTGTTTGCGCAATAACGATATCTCTTTACCTGCGTTATTTCTACCCACTCCCCCCAGCGAAAGAAGGAAGATTCATTATCACGGTGACCGATGAACTGGTAGTAAAAGAGATCTTTGTCGTCACAGTCTGTCGTAAAATGAAAAGAACGTTCTATGGTTTTATAATTAATGAAGCAACGTCTTCAACGGTGTCGCTAATGATTAATAGCGAATAGCGAATTAAAGCTTGAGGTATGAAATTCTTGAGAATGATGTAAAATCGAACAGATACCGGCTCTCGATCATTAAGTATAATTATTCTACACCATTTTTTAATAAAAGCATACGACGAATTTGTATTATATAGATGAAGTTCGAAGTAGGAGGAAAGCGAAATTTTTCCTACTTCACAGCAATGCGTTCTTCGAGATAAATATTAGATTGACGAAAAAGTGTCTTTCTTTCGTAAACGTGTTTTTTACAACGATACACCTTCGTACAAACGTAAAACCGAGTCTGTGAAACGTCACGGTGTTCATCTCGACAGAACAAAATGGGTCGTACGTAATTCGACGAAATAATATAAAAGAAAAAACGTTGCGCGTCTATTATTTCGTCATAAAACGAAAGAAATTTTTCGGACAACCTAATATTTCGTCCACTTTGTAGGTGTCGTTTGACTGATCCGTTAATGAAAAAAAACACCGCAAACGAATCCTCGTAAAGCTATGGTCCTCGAAATTGGTGGAACGAGCCAGTAGTTGAATTAAAATAGCGAATGCGTTATTCAAACTTCGATATTTATAACCTCGCGAATCAATCTCCAAATCTACCCGGGGCGACACGTCGTGTGGACACATTGCAACGACTGCATGCATATGTATTTGTCGTGTGAAAAACTCATGCATACGCTTGCAGTATGTCTATTGTTTGCCTCGTTATATGTGTATGCAATCGAACAAACAAAATCATGAATTTCTAACGAGATCATGACAGTATCCGTAACAACGTGTCATGCTACGCTGTCTTTGCGATTACCCTCGGTCCAATTACTTTTGTACTTTGCTGAAAAGAATTTAAAACGAAAAGGTATGCCGGATAGCAGTGCATCGAAGGGAGAATTGGATTAACCCTTTGGCGGTATAATAACAAGACGAAGAATTTCAAATAAATAATTTAGAAAATAATTATTTGTTTATATTCAAGATCTTTGGCGTTTTTGGAATCAGTCCTTGTTAACTTAGAACATCGACTATTATCCAGACACGCTGAATCAATATAGAGTCAACTAAAATAGTGTTTATTCGAACTACAAATAACTTTATAGTCTAAATCGAGCAGCGTATCGCCGTTTTAACGGCGCATCGAGTTCAGTATGCTCGATGATCAGCGCTGTTAATAAACGCTAGCCGAGGAATTAACCGATTACTATCGTTCGTTGCGCAATTAATTAACGCTCAGCTTATGCAGGAGCGTTTGTTTATCAATATTTCCAGGTAGGAAACCAGGAACAATGGTGCATCGAACCTTGATCGAGGGATAATTTGCCGGAAGACCAGATGGAAATTCCGAGCAGGCGCCGTAAATCCGTGACTGTCTCCGTAAATCTAGGCAATAATCCGTCCTCTCTCGACTGTGGATTCCGTGGATCCCGCAAACTTGCCATGAAAACTTCTAGAGCAGGACTTTACCCTTCCCTCCGAACCAATCGACCGAATACACTTGCGTCACGTGAGTAATCTGCCTATCGTTGAATTAAATTTAATTAGCGTACTCCAGCGAGCTCTATACTTGAGTTTCGACATGGAACGTGGTAAACAATCTGTTTACGATCACGTTGAGTTATGTAATCGAGGACTATCGATGCTAAGAATTAATGACCATAGTATTATGTAATAATCGATCGGGAACGCGGTCTTTTGCTGGCTCGAAGCTGAAGCTTCTTGAAAACTTGCACAGGGTAATAGCCAAGTCGAGAGAACTTTCATTCTTTAGTAGCCAAGCAATTTTAAAGAGAGGGAAGGAAGGGTGTTGGATCTCGGGTCACTTTTCAAAGGGCACGTAATCTTCTCCATTCAACAGAAGCTTGTCGCGTTTATTTATTTTATAGACGCTACTATACTAAATGGAATTTCTAGAAAACAATGGATCATTTGCATTTTGAATTAATATCCTTATCTTCTCTTTTCTCGATCGAGATCACGAAATCCTGGAAATTTACAGCTGGCCGTATTGACATTACGAGGATAAGAATTCAACTGAGAAAATTAATACATTCGAATCCGATGTAAGAAATTTCTGAAGCTGTTTTCCAAATCGACGTGAAATTGAATAATTAGGCCGCGGCATCGAATGCAAATCTTAAACGTGAGGATTCTTATTTTGCCTGCATGCCCAGGATATTCCGCGAGTGGAAACGAAGCTTACTTTTTCGATGTGTTCGTGCGAACCACGGTCGAGTCGCATATTTATGGTTGTTTTCCAGCGAGTTTAAAACGAGCTTTTCACGCTCCAGTTCTCGCATTATATCTTCCCCCGCTTTCGATTTTATTAAATCGTTTCTCCGTCTATTTGAATACAGGTTGGTTCGACACGTGGACGTAAGACGAAAAGCATTTTCTTTCTTCGAACTTTCATCGATGCCAAGTGTTCTTTCCGCTGAATTTCCGCTAAGTACGTCTCGACACGCTTCATTAGTTCGACTCGCGAATAGATTCGATTTGACGACGACCTATTTCCGGGATCTGCGCTTTAAACAACCCTATGTTGTAACCGCGCTAAATGTAAATGAATTTCATCCCTTGTTTTATATTGGTCGAAAATCGACCAGCATCGTCCTAACGAAAATTTCATCGGACATTTCGGACACGTACATCGTACGTGTCTCTTACTCGCCAAAACAGAATAATATTAAATCAATATTTGCGCGCAAGAGTGTTTAGAACATGTGTCACGAGCAACGTTTAATTACGAGAATTCGAACGTGTTCACCAGTTTCGAAGGATCCTCAATTATACGAGAAAATCCGAACGCTTCGTCTGTCGAGCATTCGCGAATTTTGTCGTCCTCGCGCTTCTTCTAATACTTTCGTAGCTTTCATCATCAGCCACCAGATGCACAGATATTTTATGATACGGTGTTGTTTCATTGTAATTGCATCAACTATGCTTCGAGCGTGCATTTGCCGTTACTTAATACCCACGTGGTGCAAAGGCGAGCAATGTCGCCGGTTTTATAACGTATTATGCCGACAACGCGTTGGCGTAATCCCGTACAAAAGAATAATGCATTTCGCGTAAACAAGAACGCCAGCGATTCTCGCTTTCAGAAAAATTCATAAAACATTTCGCGAAGGAAGAAGGAAAGGAAAAGGAAAAACAAAAATATGAGCGTCGAATTTCATCACGAGCTGACAAAAATTCAATTAAATTTACGATCTTATCCTGCACGTATAAACGACAAATACAGAAGAAGAGTCAGTGGAGAATTTATTGCGTAACCTTATTTAACGGTTGCCATCGAAAGTAGAAAAGGACAGATGTTCACGAGGAAGAAAATTAATGCCGGATTACTTCCGCTAGCGCCATTAGCGTATCGTTCATAGGGGTGACATTTTTTCCCTCACACGATGACATGAAAATTAACGAGATTTTATGAGGAGAGCACGGTAGCTGGCCGAGGAAATTTCATTTCGAACCGGGTTCGAAAAACAAACAAACTTGTTGTACGGCTCTAGCAAATACGTGCGCGATAAGATACATACGGACAGGCCAGGTTGGTTCAAGCTAACTATGTAACGTTGGAAGAATATTAAAATAAGGATGATCTGGGGTCGGTACGTGCGAACTCAAGGCTATTCGAGCTTATTCTCCTTAACAAAATATTTTAATCGATGGCAAAATATTAGAATTTAATCTCGGAATTAAGATTAATAATCTGTGGAAGACACAACGTTTGTGTTGAAATAATATTATGTGATATTTATTAAACAATTATTACAGGAAATATAAGTGTGTCGTGGAATGTAGACAGTTGGCTAGTTATTCTCAGACTGACTGACTTAGTGACCCATGGCCCTTGGAAAGGTTTTGAACCCCCACTCTCTATGCAGTAACGAGTGTGACGCGAGTAGATGTCTGTGTGGCGTCACATGTGCCACGGAACCTTCTAGTAGCTTCTCGACGTGCCCAATGTTCCATCCATATCCTTACGCTTCTTTCGCCGAATTTTCGAAACAGCATGCACGCGCCAGCCGCTGCGGTACATCTAACGAACGTACGCTAGTGGGGATATCGTTGGTCAACGAAGGGAAGAATCCGCTCGATCAATCGCCTCATCTGTATGCGATTAATATCGTTGTATTCCAATACGAAATAAAAAGGAAATACCGCT
The DNA here is from genome assembly GCF_000188095.3 of Bombus impatiens. NCBI lineage: Eukaryota > Metazoa > Arthropoda > Insecta > Hymenoptera > Apidae > Bombus > Bombus impatiens. The sequence goes on along the minus strand of NT_176532.1, from coordinate 284,825 downwards.
AATGTAACTCGTGTCTTGAGATAATTTCGTGTAAATATTGTTTTTCGAAATGAAACGAAAGATATAATTTGATCGATTACTACTAGGAAAGGCTGTAATTTAGTTCATGAGGCACATTTAACCAACCATTAACATCCGAACTTCGTTACTTTTACCTTTGTCTAATTATTATGCCCTGACAATCAAGTAAACGAAGTGGGATTGACACGGCAAACGAGGATATTCGATTGGGAGTAGAGAGCCGGGAGTTGACAGCGTACGAGCGAATGTGCCATCATGATATTCAATCTGGTTTGTGACATGTATACAATCAGGATCAATTTTAAGTCTGTGCATCACGTCGAATTCTATTACCACACGAATGTCCAGTTTGACAATAATTCTGATTGCGAATTTCACTAATTACCAATCGGCTCGTACGCCGCTTCAACTTTTCCTAATTTCGTTATTCGTTAATCGTCTTCATTACGAAGGAATAGACCGTGAAATTTTTATATTCGAAACGGGAATAGTATAGTTTCTATCGTTTCACCTTTTCGAACGAATTTACGCTTTAAACGAATTACAAAATAAACAAAAATATTAACCTCCGTCTCAAAGAGGATGACTCAAATCCACGCAAATTTTCAAGAGGACGCGTTAATCACAGCAAGCTCAATTAAAATAGTTTCATCAATCGACTTCGTGATCCTCTAATGGTATTTTCGTTGAGTTACACTCAAGAGGAGAGTGTTACATCCTTAAGAGCGTTACGGAAAATCGGCTTACTTCTGAGAAATTTCTCCGGACGTTCCTTCGATTCCCGCGGAAAACTTTTCAACGAAGCCTTTGTGCTCGGTGAGCGACCCTAATAAGGACAGCTCAGCGAGGAACGGAGGTGTCCCGACAATGTTCCAGGAAGTTATCGAATCAGTCGCACTCCCGTTTCGTGCTCGACGCGCGCTTCCTACGACTTCCAAGTTAGGACGACTGACAACACGATCAAATCGATGCGACGTTTGTTTTCGTTTCTGTCCGTCGATTCTGTTTTCCTCCCGTGGCAAATTTTTCCTCTTGTATTCTTCGTCGATTTTCAACTTTCCGGATATTTCGAACACAGCGATCGCGTCACACGCTTCTCTGACGGGAACACAAAGCCTTAGGATCCTGTTATTGAAGTAAATTCGCTGGTTCACCGACACGATACAATAGGCTGTTCAAGGAAGTTGTGTAGTTTGACGGATACTAATACCGTGTCGGAGTAATGTTAATTAACTGGTTTAATAATTGCTTAATAACGACCGCTGTCAATAATCGTTTCACCTTATGTTATACGTTTAACATTATATTCTAGTCTGTTAATAGTTGTATTAACATCAGTTGTATTTATTAATTCTAATAATTAATTTATTAATTCTAAATTGTATTAATTTTATATTATATTATATTAGACAGATAAATGTCAGTAAACATGCAAACAATGCTATACTGTTGTGTCGTTATTAAATCACGTGTAATATTGCCTGGTTAATCGATAATATCTATATTTACGCAAGGAATATTCTGTATTATCTCAGAGTTTATCGTACCCCACAACAGGGAAGAAAAATATTGTACGATTAGAGCGATATAAAGGAAGAGATCACAACAGAATCGGGAAATAAATCGTAGACCGAGTAGGACAGGAAGAGCTGATTCCCTGTCGCTTAGTGGAAGCGAAACAAAATCGAGGAAAAAGGAAGAAAAGTAAATGGATTCAACTGGGAGTAGAGAACATTAGGTCGTTTCAGTCGGTTGCAACAGGTTTCAACGTTCGCTGCAACGACCAACACGGAACGAGGCCGCAGGTCGAGCTATCACGCCACCCCTATTGTGCAGTTAGTTAAGCGTCATACAAACGCATAATTATGTTCCGTGAATCCAACACGACGAAGCGGTCTGATTCTAAAAATCGAGATCCTACAGTCGTGATTTTATGTAAAACTGCCTGTGGGAAATCTGTAACGGACTGGAAATATAAAGAGATTCGCCTCTTTTTTTCTTCTTCTTCTCTTTTCTATCACTTTTCTCCCTTTTCGTTCCTCGCTCATCCGGAAATTACTTCTCACGACAGAGACGGCCTTTAGCGAATAGGCTTTAATACCACGCTTCCCTTTCAAACATTTCATCGATAGCACCGGACTGAACAAGACGAGATTACATAGAAACGCGACGAACACACGCAAGCTCGTCAAATATTTAAAGCGTCCGGAACTGCTTTATCGAAGCGGCGCAAGGTTCTCGAATGAACGTCGAGGGAGTGAGACGAGGAAACTGAAAAATGAAGATTGGTGCACCTATACGATAACCTCTTTTAACTTCGATTTTGTTCAGAATTTGCGATTCTGAAACTGTATCCTGCGCTTCGATAATATAACGAAATTCTAGATATAATCACCCTATGTACGTTCCATAGATTCAATCGATCTTTGATTACGTTTTGAAATAATACGCGACAGGTTTAGTTCTGATCGTATACAGAATATTACGAAGTACTATCAGGATCGCAATAAAACCGTTAATGCTATTCCGACTATGAATAGGAAAACGCCATTATCAATGATATTCAAACGCTGCTACACTGTATTCACTGTAGAACGTAAATCACCGCAGTTCAACGATACACAAATGTCATCCTGATCAAAGTGGTAGTTCATAAAGCGGCGAGATGCTCGATGCAATAACAGTTTTATCACATGACCATTGCGCAATAATCTCGAGAAGCAATTTCAAAATTTATCGTTGTTATACGACTTCATTTTGCTAATCAAGGTAGTCAGGCACAAAACATAATCGCGAGTTATATAAATTATGAGCCAGAAATTTACGTTGCTCCTGCTATAAACTTTGAATCTTTCATTTTTTCGAAGGTAATTGCTTATTAAATTTTAGGATTTTATAAAACGCACCCTCCAAACTCTACTTTGCTAATTAGAAAAATAAAGTTTTAGATTCTTATCGAACTTCGACGATCCGTTCCCATTTTTCACTTTGCTCAAACGTAAATATCAGCCGAGGATCCGCGCGTCCACAGAATTCACGCGAAAGATGAATGACAGTGTAATTCCATTGGTGGAGCGTTACGAGAAACGAAGACCCTCCGCGTTTTACACAACGCGTGTACGACACGCTTGCGTACTCTGCAACGATTTTCTCATGTCATAGATTTTATTGGGAGACACGTTTATCAGAGTCACGTTTCCTCCGAGTTGGCAAGAAAATCCGGGGATCGTTACACCATTACAAGGAGCCAACGAAAGCCCGACTTAAAGCTGTAAGTTCGGGTCAAAGTACTTGGCCGCCATTGTACGTCGACCCAGCGTATGAGTCCGGATGAGTTTAAACGAGGACGAGGGCTTTCTATTGCTACAATTGAAAACGTGTCTCCGAACGAGTAAAACTTTCAACCAATAAATTTCACCAATGGATTTTTGTTTTGATACGTGTGTGATTGGCATTCGCGGCTGACCTTTTACGATCATATTTTTTTGAAAAGTTCGATCGTGCAAACTATAATATATCATTCGATTGTGCTTCTCTCGCACTTTCGAATTTACCATTTTCGACAGGCGTGAAAGTTTCTCTACGTCAAAAACAATTCACCTGTACTTTGCATAGAAATACGAAGCGGAGTAATATCTACTTTTCTACGTCTGTAGAAATGAAAAATTTAACGTTTTAAAATCCTCGATTTTCATCAGCGATCAAAAGAGCTTCACTCACGCGATTCAGCTAGAACGCTGTTCCTTTATCGAAAACTAAACGGGAATTAATAGGTTCGAGTGAAACGAGCAAACCGACACGATTTCGTTTTTTATTATCACCAGTAGTCCCATGAGCGTTAAATAATCCTTCGTATAACCATCACATAGCGATTTAGAAACGATTTGTGGTAACAGAAGTAGTCCATATTTGTCGATAAATTTTTCACATCTGACCATATATAGGTAGATGTTTTTAAAGATTAAAATTTCTTGCACTTAGAAAATTTCTAAAATTTTGAAGATTAAAATAAGAGTGGAATTCCGACTCGTGGCGTGGTTCTCGTGTATAGCCTTTGATCTTGACACGAAGCTCAGCGTCGTACGTTTCACGGGCGTTCGCGTGTTAGACAAGAGAAATTTCCGTAGAAACTTCAAGTATTTTCGGTAGAATGGTAATTCCGAATCACTCGTTAGAACGTTCAACTTTCTGTTCGTGGAATCGTGTAAATGGCTGGTAACATTTTCTCTATTCGTGTTTTCCGATTCAGCGTGCATCGCGTTCCGGTCGCAGGAAACGTTTTTCGGATGGCCCTTTGTCGTTATTTTCATTCCGTTTGTTTCCTCTGATATTTTAACTCGATTTGCCGAAAGTATCTAAAGCGTACAGAGAACGAATTTCGAGAAAAATTCTCATAAATATCCTGCAGCTGTTGAGCAAAGTATAAAGTGGGCGAAAATACTGGTCTAGCTTCCTGATTTTTCACGATAAGTATAATAAACGCACCCTCTTTCGTTTTTGTCCGTTCGAGTAGGGCAAGGACCAATTTCGTAAAAGAGAATCTCTATTCCTAGATAACGATAGAAAAGAATGGGGTCGTCGTAACCGGCAATAACACGGGGCAATCGAGTCCACGTGGCTTGTTTCACGGAGAATTTAGTCGCTGAATGGTGGAAATCAAAGTGTGTCCTCGTGGGGCCAACTTGGCCTCGCATTAAATTCATTTTGCGTTCAATTTGTATCGCAGCGAACGTTTCTCTTTGTAGTCTTTGAATCGTATAAAAATGTGGCGGACAAGATTATAGCGTAGGCTCGTGCCACCGATCGTACACTGGCGTAAGAGACGAAAGTATCGGGCTGGCCAGAAGCTTTTCTAAAGGAAATTCAAAGGCAAATTTTATGTTTCTAACTAAAACTACATTATACGATGTATTGTACGTTATTTTCTACTATCTTGTGCTTCTTTCAGGTAACTTCGCGATACCATCGAAAAATGTGTGTGTCAGACGAAAATTGTATCACTTTTATCTTCGAAAAACTCTTTCAAATCCATTTTGCAGGTACAACCGGTAGAAGATATTGGATAAAAATACTTCGTATTGCAGTATCGTGGACAAATAGTCTGAGTAATATCGGGTGAACCATAAACAATGTTGCGAGAAGGTTTGAGTGCCGTTAGGCCAAAAGGGGCAGTTTTAACGGGCGGTCTTTACCTGACAGTTTTTACCGGCAGCTTTTTTATCTGAAGAGTCGAATGGCGAGAGTCGAGTGAAGTAGTCGTGAGTTGAGAGTCGAGTGGTGAGAGTCGAGTGGAGTAGTTGTGAGTAGAGAGTGGAGTGGTGAGAGTGGAGTTGAAATAGTCGTGAGTTGAGAGTCAACTTGTGAGGAGTCAAGTCGAGTAATCGTGAATTGACAGTCGAGTGATGAGGAGCCGAGTTGTTATGAGTTGTAAACTATTAGTTGTGATCTGTGAATGAACTATTTACACTATTTATAGCACATTACTGTATTTAGTTCACGTTAAATAACTATCGTTTCCTGTTTAATCCATTGTAAATAGATCTATCGATCAATAAACTTATCATATAGAATCGAAATCATTGAAAACCCTAATTTCTAATATTTCTAAATAAATAAAAAAATTCTATAGTAATTCTTATATACATATGCGAATAATTTCAGATTTGTTTCAAACTTTGCCATTATAATAATAATAGTCGAGTCTCATTATGGTACTAATAATATTTCAGTCTGTGTCGTACAACATGCGTAATTTATTCATAAAAGTCTACAAGTGTTGGAATATTTTCGTGAGCCTGTTTTGTCGCTCTTGTGCGGTGAAAATTAGACTTTTAACTTGATCGAGCATCGGTTAACAGGTCGATGGGAAATATTTAGCGAGAATGAAGCGAGTAGTTGAGGTTCGAGAACGATGGGTACACGTGACTCGATCGACAAGCTTGCAAGATCAACGCACGAAAGCGCCGCTTTTGAGACTTAATTTCATTCGAAGATGAAAGGAGATTGGAAATTCCATTCTGTCGCGTGTCGATTTCACCGACGTATCCGCCGGACGAAAGGCATACCAAACGTTGAGTTGCATTATGGTACATGCTGACGAACAAACTGCAACGACTTCCTTCCGCATTACGAGATTGGACAAAATTTGGAAATTAATCGCTCGAATAACATTTTCAAGCTTGATCCTCCGAACGAAAGGGATTCGATGAAAATAAAAATCGAAGATGAGTGCTCGAGACTCGATGTTCGTCAAAAATTGAATTTTACTGTGGCTTGATCGGCATGTTTCGTTGTTTTAATTGAAACTCTGATATATGATAAATATTCAGCTAAAATACGCGTATCAATAATCTACAATTTACGAAAAATTCCAAATGAAATTGTATAAATATAAATACAAATAAAATGTTACTACGGAATTGTTTGATCAATCTGATGCATGTAACGAATTTGTTAATTTTTCAGATTTACTGACTCTTATAGACATCTCGTCAATTTCCGCTAGTATCCTAAAGCAACACGGATGTTTAAGACGACATTTCTTTGAGCTAAAACATCACGCACGCTGAACAGATGAATAACGAGTGCCTTAAAGTGCAGCACGCTTCTACAGGTTACGGTGGAAAAAGTTCAAGGTCCATTGATCACGTCTTACAAAAAGCACGCATCCACTATTCATACAGCCTGTGTGCGATACATTGTGTCCCATACACGTTTACCGCGCATAGTCAGAAATAAAGGAATAATTACTTAAAAATTGGCACGCGGTTAGAGGCAAAATAGATGAAACGAGAAAGCACTCGTCCAGAGCAAAAGGTCATTTACAGTTTTCCCGATTATGTACGAAAAACAAGCAAGTCGAGCATTCGCGTGCATTTTTACGCCCGCTTTTTAAAGCTAACGACTATCATTCGAACGCACTCGAAACCGTCCCGCTTTTAAATCCTCTGCTCTCGTAGCTCATGGAATCATAAGTCGGAGATCCGATGGGTACCCGCAAAAGCTCAACGATAGGTTATATATACACACCTTAAAAGGCCAATAACTATTACACGTTAATACTCTGAAACTACGCGATCGACCTTCGTTTCGAAGCCGCTTATAATCCTTAAATGAAACATAGATCGCCTAAGCCTCGATCATAAAATTAGCCGCGTATCATTTAGCCCTCCTCTTCCCAGATATCGTAGACCTTGACATTTTCCGCTCAATCATGATGAAATTACGACACAGGATAAAAGCCCTAGGCGGCAGGAAATAAAGTTCCTTCGATTCGTCTTGGGTCGGGTGCGGCCGATACTCGACTAGTCGACAGGAACCAAGAAACAAGAGAAACTAGTCGAAATTCTAACGAAATGAATTATTCACGTTTCCTTTCCGCAAACGAAAGGATCCAACGCGACGAACGACCAAATACTCTGAATTATTTTAAGGACGCGCGATTCTCGTCGCCTTCGAGAAATTCAGTGGAGATTGCGTCGGGTCAGGTATTCAGGAATTTCTCGTCTTCCTGGAATTTCGTGCAGCTGGACAGACGGTCGAATGATCGGCGAACGCGCTCAAAATTTTATTTCGTCCTAATTCCAACGAAGCGAGCGGATTGTTCTCCACCATTGCGAGCCTCTTCGTGGTAAGTACACGGCGCGACCCTGTTTTTCAGAGTGAACACGATGCGAGAAAGCGCGTGGGTGTTTTTAGATCTATGGAAGATAAATGTAGCGGAACGTCTCAAATATTGGATGATGTTTTCTATGAAATAGCACGGGTTTTATTTACAAGTTGCGCTTGGAAAAACCGAGCTTCTACTCTCGCCACGAAGTTTTAACGGATTCCTCGAATGTGTTCATTCGTCATAGTTCGTAAATGTTTACTCGTATTTGAAAATTCTAAAGTTGACGCCCGCAGGCAATTTTGTTATGTCTTTCCGGTTGTGAATTTCTAACTAGAATAAAATTTATAACAGAAAATTTCGAATAGTACAAAATAAATATTTCACTGGTAAAAATATTCGCGATGGCAATGAGAATAGCCTTGAAGAAGTGCGATGTTTAATAAAGAAATCGACATTACTTCTCCATTAACTGGCCAACGAGAAGACCATGTTGCAGGAAATATTTGGAGCTATTGGAAATGACACGGTATCATAAATTTCGTAATTAATATCTCCGTATCGCGGTAACCTCTAAAGCCAATCATGCATACGGTTTAATTGAAATTTCATTATAATTAACTGTTTATCAGACAGAAGTGTATTCTGATGATATTTCACGAGAGAAGAGAAATATTAGTCCTATCTGTCCACAACGACAATTCTATCATCGATAATTAGGATATTTAATTAATTTATTTGGTGTAAAATGTAGTTAAAAATTTCGGAGATTTTATCGAGAATTAACTGTCGTAACTTATTTAATTTATTGTTTCGTTCTTTGAAGCATTCGTCGGCCCATTTCGATCGCGTTAAAGTAAACAGTCGTTCTTTAAATCAGAACTATCGTGTTTCGCTGTTGCCAGATTGTCAGATGTGAATTCAAGTAGTATAGGTGCGTACGCGGTCGGGCGTGTCAGGATGACCACGTAAGAAACGGGCTAAAAACGCGAAAGAAATTCATTCTCCCTCCGCAGAGTGGATCCCTGATACTTGTCAACGTCGACTTTTTCATTGGACAATTCAAGAAAACAAGACAGCTCGATTTCAGTCGTCGCTTGTTCAAACGATCCATCCGTCAGAAACATCCGGAGAGCTTTCGACCCTCTCGCGAGTTTCCATGTTTTCTCCTACCGAGCCACGGGTTGCAAGATAAACTCGCGAAGCTCGATCTCGTCGAAAGGAAAACACGAAAGAGGCAGTGACAAGAGACGAAAGAAAATGAGATACGCCGGCGAAAAAATATATTCTTTTCTGCATTAGTTTCGAAAACAAACAGGCAGAAAAAGAGAATAGAGTTACGTATAGCCTACTCGGTATAAATACCGTACGATGCCCGTTGATCCCGACCATCCGCAAACGTAAAATTGGAAAACTTTCGACGAGTTGGTAAAATTGAATGACCATCGTGACGTCGTACGCTGGAGCTGCGCCTAGTTGTTGAATTCATCTAATACCGGCGAAGTAACTCCAATCTCATCGAAGTTGCGCGCACAAACATTGACCCTGTCTCAGGTGCATCGATGCCAGTCAGCTCGGAGAATGGGGGTGGAACGGTAACTAAACTCGTCTACGGACGTAGAACGCGATGGATACCTGGCGATAACTCGAATTCAGCCGTAACAAGAGAAACTTGACGAAACGGAAGTTTTAAAAATCGAACGTGTAATTATCTGCGAGAATCGTTCGGTTTTACGAGTCTTTTGGCAAAGAGGATGGACACGTTTTACGCTCGCCACCGAAGTTTGATTAGTTCGTCTACGTAAATGGAGTAGCGGCTGCGTGCGAACGAGCGAAACACGAGTTGAATTTCATTCGTGCCGCGACTGCAGGCGCTCACCTTAACTTCCATCGGTGTATAAACGACAAAAAAATCTATCGGTTTATAGATAATCTTTGAATTTATTATTTAGAGGCTGGACATGAGAGACGGGTTCATGTCGAGCAACGTAGATTAGACGAGTTCCCCGGGGTATGGAATATCTCGAAGAAAGCTAGAAAGTCGATACGTTTTGGTATCTCGATTTTTCGATAAACGATACCGTTTATTTGCAAATGACGGTAATATTTGGTTTGGCCTTAAATTCAGGATGAACGCCGTAGCTCCGACAATCAGGATTTCTTTCGGGACGTTACGTTCCAAAGATCGAATCGTAATTTAAAAATTCGGAACGCGTATTTTTATTGAATGATGTTATTTGATAGCGAAATATGAAAAGGTTTTCATGGATGCATGGGTGTCACTGGATATACATACGCATATATCGTCAAAGGGGAAAAAGAAGAGAAGAGAAACCAGGGCATGTTTATGTTTTAAAGCAAATGATACAACGTTGTAGTATTACGTTAACTAACAGTTGAAAACCGTGTGCTACGTGTGTACAGAAAAATTAAAAGCGACCGTAATAATAATCTAAATAATTAGCGAATCGTTGACAAAATAAAGATTAATGAAACAACCAGAAAGATGAAATAATGAAACATCCAGAATTATCATTTATCAAATATCAGGATAAAGGTCTTCGTCGGAAATATCAAGCGTAACAAACGTGGCTCCGTTACGTACCTTACAAATTATTCAACGGCTTAAACACACGTATTTCGTCAAATATTCCCATAGTTCACCTTCGATTCGCGCGTCTCCACACACGGTATAATCTTTGCCAAATATGTAATCCACGCAACGACCGCAAGTGTGACCGTTAAGTTTCCAGTAAATATTCTCTAAACACAGAATGAACGGTGGTAATTACCGTCAGAACGGAGAAACGCCAACTCTTCGCTCGTAGATTGGTCCACAGGTTATTCCGACTGGTGCCCTTCCGAATAAGAGAGCGGAAGCATTGACCCTACTACCTCAGGTGCAGCATCAGGTGCTCTAGCGCTTGGTAGGGAGTCAGGTACACGGGGAGGGAAAAGGTAAAGAGAGGGAGCAAGAGAGAGAGAGAGGGAGAGAGAGACGAGTAGAAGCGGATGGCTACGAAGCGACACAAGCAGCTAGCACGGCTGCAGTCTAAAATACGCTGGGTATTCGGTGGGGGTGTGCAGGTGGAAGAGAAGGTCGGAAGGTTACAAGAGCGCAGACGCCGACTGAAAGCATCGAGGATAGTACCCGGCACGGTGCCGAAGTACCGGACAGAGCTAGCTCGTCCGCAACGCTGTGTTCGTCTAGCAACGAGTCGGTCCACCTAGGACACGATCCACGTTCACCTGCTTCCTTCGACCGAACCTATCGAACGCATCATCGCTCGCTCGAACGTTCTTCCTGAACTCGTTGCGAGCAACCCATCCACCCGGCCGAATCAAATCACTGCACCGTCGAACACGAGTTACCGGTGGATCAACCGAAAGGGGCCGCTTTCCCGCGCTCCGTATCTACACTCGGTTTTCACCTGTTAACCGAGCCATCGCGCTCTTCTTCTTTTCTCAGAAGCTTGCGTCCAGGTAAGTTCTTCGTACGGTGAATTTTCATAGAGATTTTCGAAGGTGATTGTCGCGTTCGTGGAAGATAAGGAATAACACGCGGATCGTGTTCGATTAAGGTTTGAAATGAATTTTCAAAGGGGTTGGAAATGGGGGAGGGTGCGTGACCTGACACGCGGAAGATTCGTAAGGTACATACCTATGTTTCGGATTGCTTATCGTCGGAATTTTAAACGCGATTTTACATCAAAATACCTATAGATTAAAATATTAGTTCAAATATATCGTTCAAGTACTTGAAAAATATTTGTTTTGCGAAGTATCAGCGTTGAATCGAAAAGAGGTTGCAAACATTCGAAAGTTTCGTCATGATTTCAATAGCATCGCTCTACGGGCTCCTTTAATAGTCTTTCCGCTGAAACGAGGTTCTCCGATTCATCGCATCGCTCGACAAACTACGTACATCAATGTACCCGCATAGGCGTCAGTGAAAACAGCCGGTGCTTTGACCGGCTGGTCTGTGCTGGGAACATTCTCAAACTCCTCTGGGCAACATGTGAATTACCTAAGCCTCGTGGAATATTAAATCGCAACCATTGTGTTTGCCCAGAAACTCTAACGAATCTTAATGAAACTTCCATAGACCTCGCAACGTCAGGTTCTGGCAACAGGGAAACGAAAATTCTCCTATAAAACTGTTATTCACGAAACATTTTCATAAAACAGTGGCTCGTTGATTCGATTACTTTCCTATTAGGAGCAACTGCTAGACAAGTTGGAGAACAGCTACGTGTATCTGATGCGATATTAACGCTGTCGCATCCGATATTGTGGATCATGCATTTTCGTTGCGTCACTTGACGCGATGTAACCTCTAATCTTCCTACGCAGATTTTCACGGATACACCTGCGTATTGAAACGACGTGGTTGAGACAACCTGAATTTCGATTAAAACCTAATGAAAGTTTCCCGTATCGAAGTACATATCTTTCCGCTCGAAGGCGGATTTCCATCAACGGTTGGTTATCTCATCAGCGCTTCAATTTCGGTTCGTTCTTTTCATTGCAACGCTCTCGATTCATTCTCCCGAAATAACGAGAACGATAAAGGAGAGCTTGTCGCTTCTGTGTATCAAGGAACGAAATTAATGTAAGACGGGAAAGTCGGTAAACATCCCATTGGTCCCTCGAAAAGTCTATTTACAGATACAGCTTCCATCGCGATAAGGTGCGAGCGCGAGACACTATGCTTTCTAGTTGCTTTAATAACGATCCGACTTCCATTTATTGCCTACAAAGCGGCTGTAAATTTCATCGTTATTAAACCCATTGCACACGTAGTCTGTCTGAAGAACTCCTTTGAGTTTTCTCTTGATCGTAGTCTTGATTAAAATCTCAGCTTTCCGAAAGTAATTTGCCTATTAAACGTGAGTTTGTAGTTCGTACTTTGCATTCCCCTTCTCCTGAAACGACACGGAGAAACACATACGAATCTCGATACAACGTAGCAGGTTATCGGCATATCCCACGTCGATGTTTCCTTGTTCCCCTTTGGCTTTATCTGTGCAACTGTTCCGTCAGGTGTCGGAAATGGCGCGGTAGATTGCGCCATTTACCAAAGTCCTTTCAGACCGCGACTCCAGCAGAATCCCCGCGAACGCACGCGTGCCACTTTTAACGACACGTATTTCGCCCATCGTTGTTCGATCTCATACAATAGATTCACGAGCATCCTCGTTTCGTTTTGAATGATAGATGTGCAAGCAACGGGAATATTTATGGGCGAGAACCGTATTTTAGGTCAGGTTTCATATCAATCGAAGTTCTCTAGAAAAATGATTCACATTTACGGGTTCTTTAAAAGCAATTTCCATTTTACCATGACAAGATCAATTGTCGTTTTTTACCAACGTTTTGGATTTCAGACTGATTTCGTTGTTCCATAAACATGGCATTGAACTATGATCGCGAAAAAATGGCGATCTCGAAATGTGATTTTGTCAAAAAGTGGAACATGCGGGAAACATGTCACGTGTTGCTATAAACTTTCGCGTGAAAACATTGACAGAAGGTAGAAATGTACTTTTCTTTATTAAATCCATTACTTAGCTTCTTTTACTACCGCTCCATCTTACAACGTCTCATGAAATCATACTATTCTCGAAAACGGTTTTACAAAATTTTCTTAGACATCTAAGAAAGCTATTTTGATTATAAATTACGTACGTCCAAATAAGCAGAAAATGTTCAGGAATTTCTACCTGTTGTTCCTGGACAATGTACATTTCTTCCCGGATAAAATTGCACGGCGAAACAATATAAACTCTGCGCCCGAGAGCAGTCGCCTAACATGCAAATTCGCTGAATAATTCCAAACTCACGTTTGCAAAAAGAGAATTGCCCGCGGAAAATAGCTGTAAGAGCTATAAATAAGATTCAATTTAGAATCTGGGTAGTTGTTTTCAGCGAACTCGACGATCGAGAGAGTCGTATTTTGTTTGTTTTGTTTCCCAAAGTGTGGCTCGTGATCGCGATAGAACGTGATAATTAACTGTCAGGAAGTTTGGCATAATATCGAAACTGTCCATTCGTTCCAAGTCTGAAAACACGACCGAAAAATCCATGGAAAGTTTTCGTACAATCATCGTGACGACTATTATCGCCTGGCCGGAACTCGAAACAAGTTTCTCGAGGACGACGAACACGGTGGATACGAGATAATACGTTTCACGGGTTTCTTATTCTAATTATGTTTTTTCTACGACACTTTGAAGCTTCCCTGCGAATGGTAGCAACACGATTTCACGGTGTCTATGGTTAACGTTCTTTCCACCAAAATTAACGTATTCGCTGATCTGCGACTTTCATCAAGTAACTTTCATTTATCATATTTGATCACATACTCCGCCGGTCACAGGTATTGCCACATTCGCTAGTTGCATTTAATGGGAAATTCTGAAAGAACTTTACCTCATTTAGAATCTACGGATTTGAACAATAGGGATGAGTGAATTGACAAATTTATAGTAAAACAGTCGGAAGACAAAAGCGGTAGAAACTATTCAATTTGTACCGAATATCAAGAAATGGCAAATGTATTTGACCAGCAGGATATGTGTTCGATATGAAATACTTTGGAACTTTCTGATTCGCTTTGACCCATGTCATTACCATAGACATAAGCTAAAAATGCCAGCTCGGATCCACAGCGAATAGAATTAAAGATCGCACAGTGTTAAATAACGAAAATTTCGCTCCCATTGTTTTATAAAAGCTCGTCCTAATTTTGTTCTATTTCCAGCATCTCTCGCGATATATTCAGTGTGTGACTGGAATAACGTTGTTCGTTTTTATTCGCCGCAAATTAATTAGTTGGCGGTTTAACGTTCGTCTACGCATTGTGTTCCTACTTATGCGCGTCGTGTCGCTCAACTACTCGGTGTCTCTCTTTGTCCGCGGTGGTGGTTTCGAGTAGATTTTACCCCATTCTCTGTTTCCCGTAACGACGCCTGGACTGAATAACTCCAGGCTATAGGTCCCAAGGCCTAGCTAGAGGCAAGAGGTCTCGTGTTACGAGCCGCAAACCGCGAAAGAGCACGCGCGAGAACGTGTCGAATACGCTTTCCTCGCTCCCAACTGCATCCTTCGCAAGTGTAATTCACCATTGCTGTGCAACCGTGTCGACAGTTGACCTGCATCATATTTAACTGCAACTTCATAGTTCATACAGAGTGTCCAAATTAAGTGATTTAATTTGAAGATACGCACCATGGAAGATAGCGTAGAAAGCTTTTCTGTCCACGTCCTAAGTGTCGCATGAAACATTTTGAAATTACATTAGCGTAATAAGACAAGACTGCCATGATTACATCGGTGTTTGAAACTAATCTGATATTTACTGCAAATATATATTTTATAAAATTGTTATACTTGTTATACTTGTACATAGTCGTTATACTGAACGTCTTGCGAGTTTTATATACATTGTTAGACTTGTTTCAAACTTTGCCAATATAATCATGATGGCCAGGCTTGGTAACAATATTAATGAAATTTCGGAATGTTTCGGATAATACACACAATACATTTATGGAGGATGTCCAAAGTTGTTGAATATTTTTGCATTTCATTGAATATTGAGCATGTATACATTGTAAATTTAGAACTCGAAATTACTTCGCGAGTGTAATATAAATTTCCCGACATAAAGTATTTAATTTAGACATACGTGTTGGTCTTATTGTCAGAGATCTAAGTTGTAAATTATATGTTCAAAGGAGATTACATGTGATTCGTGCGACAGATTGAAGCTTTGATTATGACACCATGGTGCGTCATTGTGCATTTCGGTGTCACTACTTTGATATTCAATTATTCAACGTAGGTATAGGAATTACGCGATACGTAATCTTTCAGGATAAGCGCATTAATTGGATCGAGCTAACCGGTGATATATTCATAGCTTTTCGCGAGACATCTGTTGCATCCGAGTGAAGCGACGATGTCCTATAATGATCGCGGCAAATTGTAACGAGGTTAGATTTTGGTTCAGGTAACATCATTCTGGTACATAGCTCATTCCAGCTGATATTACACAATGATCGTTTCGGCAAATTGCATTTGCTGCAAGGCAAGGTGACAAACGATAAAGGTTCGGGCATTGGTCAATAACTGGCCGTGTAAATTAAACGCGTAAGCAACGACAACGCACGCGAATATCTCATTTATACGACTATATAATATTCTTTATTATAACACACAATATCAGCATATTGTACAGGGTGGTTGGTAGCTGGTGGTACAAGCGGAAAGGGGATGATTCTACGCGCAAAAAGAAGTGGAAAATATAGAATACAAATTTTTCGTTTGAGGCTTTGTTTTCGAGAAAACCGACTTTGAATTTTCGCTCGGTACGCGTGCACTTTATCGCGTCTCGTTATAACGGATCTCACTGTAGATCGTTGTCTCGATAGAAAAATTAAAAAAGAAAAAAAAAGAAAATTAAAAATCACCCCCTTTTCGCTTGTACCACCAGTTACCAATCACCCTGTATATGGTATGATTTTGATTTATGATCATGTAATATTCTTACGTTCAAAAACCCATGAACATAAATCTACGAATATTTCGATTTGAGTACTGCGAAGGATCTAATTGCATTCACCCTTTGCATGCTCGTGCGCCATTAAGAACGAGCAACTCTATTAACGTCTGTATATCTTTATATTTAGCAAGAGTTCTATACCTTCCCAAAGGTCTCGGATAAGTTTGCACCCTTCATTTATCACCAGGGAATCTGTTAAATTATTTATCGCAGCAACTTCTTTTATATAACTTCGTGAAAAGAACTACCGTGGATTTAAATAAGAACACCTCAAGATCTTAAGATCTGAACAGAAAAAACCGAACATCTTTTCCACTAACTTACGACTTCTAGCACTTTAAACTCCGTACACATTCTCTTACTATTTCTAAGGTACTATGAAAAGAGAGGTAATTAGTTTCGCGCCAGGCAAATCGCATTCTACTCGACTGCGACCCGAAACGTGGTTAAACAATAACAACAGTATGCAATTCGAATTCGTGGAATATTGTTCGCAACAGTAACGATTAATTGCGATTCGGTCGCATCAATTGGGAACAATAAGTCCGTGAAACACGGTTCGTTGAGGACGCTGTCGTCGGGAAACAGTTGTGAGAGCGACTCGGCAAGGACAGCGAGCGGACGCCTTTCTAACCATAAACCCACAGGATGTACGTGCACGACCAATTAACGTTGCACGCTAGACGCAACGAAACGAGGGATGAGGGGACCACTATCGATAATAATGTTTAACTTCGTGCACTCTGCGCGCGGACACTGCTATCGATTGCACGGAGCAACATGACGACGAAAAGATAGGACTTGGGAGGAGATAGAAGGCCATACAGATCGATTTACCTCTGATCTCTGTGGGCGTGAAAAGAGTTTCATGATCTTATGAGACTTATTGAAATACGAAATGTGGTTTCTTTATTTGGTATAATCATCCACGACTATTACAGTTAGTTAACATTTATGCACTCGTAAGTTGTTAAAATCATACGACCGGTCGTCCCATTTCATTATAATTCAGAATGTTTCGTTGCATATGATTCTATTAAGTCACTAAACGGGGCAAAGGAGTTACATAGCTGGTCATTTATATTGTAAATCTTTTGAAAATAATAATTTCTTTGTTCAGAGATTTCTTCTTCTTTTTTTTCAGATGTTCTTTCATTTCTATTAAAAATAAATTCTCTATATCACATTTACGTTTGCAAAGACTGGAAAACGGATTTAATCGAAATTCCTTTGTCTCTATGAATTTTTTGAAAGAAGAAACGATGTTAATTCACCTGGAACCGGTTTAAAAGACCGAATTACAAATTGAGAATTAGAATGTTGCCTCGGTATAGCGGATCGAACTTTACTTTGGATCGCGGATTAGGTATCGCTCGAGAAAATTTACTTAGGATCGGTATACGGTTTATCAATCGATTCCTGTGTACTTTACGAAAGAAAAGTAGTTGAGAAGGATGGTTCGCCACCAAAACCAACGAATTTTGGCCGACTGAGAAATTAGATTTTCGTTGAATGGATAGCATTTTGGTCGGTGAATACTCACAGAAATTTACTTAGGACGGGCGCGGCGATTCAGCGAATGCATAAAATATACGAACTAAGTAAGGGGTTTCGCGTTAAGAAGAATAACGTCTTTCTCCCTTTGCTCGTCGCATGTTAGGGCGATACCGTCGCGTTAGAGAAATAATTATGGTACGATAGTTGCGGCAGATATCTAATTTCTCCTGCGGTTAGCCACGGATGTGACTAGTATTTCGCCAACTAAGCAGTAGATATACCACCTATTCGTGTAGCCTAATACATATAGAGGAACGAATTTCGATGTCGAATATTTTCAATTTCCACGAAAATATCACGTATTTTTACAAACGACGAAGTTCGAAATTTTTTGCAGCGTAGGAAGAATAGAGAGTCAAATATTTTGAAAGAAGTAAAAATATGGATTTCCAGTAGAATCGCATTGAAAACTTGCCGTCGGATATTCGGAAATTGAAATCGCGTTTGTCGGATAATTCTCCCACCTTTCATTTTTCATATCCTCGCTTCGCACTCTTGCATCGTTGCTTTCGAGCCGCTTCGAAAAAGATTGATCTGTCTCGCGGTTCTCGATTCTGTCTCCTTTGAACATCGATTCGCCCGGTTTGCCTGCTTCTCTACAACTTCAACCGGATAGATAGCGTGCTCCGCATCGGAAATTTCGCTGTTTCAAGATTGCAGATTCATCAGGAATACGTTATAAGGTTCGCGGCTTCGTTCCCCGTAGCTCTTGCATTTATCTGGTTCAGCTATTCGATTCGCATTATCCTCCTCTAGCCAGCTGCAGTTCGCCCCGACCTGCTCCTACAATCCGCTTTGATCCGCTAGAGCTCGCGTATACCCGCTCCAACTATCTTCTACTCGCGTGATTCCGCTCTGAGTAACTTCGTAACGACGCGAGCCGTGAATCGAAAGAAATCGCGTAAGAACTTGTACTTGAGGACAGCGTTGCTCTAAACGAGGCAATTTGATAGAACGAGAAGGCAAGAAAACCAACTGAGATGAACTCTGGCTGAGACAGGAAGCTGGTGTTTCGTGCGACGCGATAATAATTGCTCGATAATCGCGCCACTTTTTCCAACCATGTATCTCTAGTTTAATTATAGCACCGCCGGAGACACAAGATTAATTTCGCGCCGCGCACCTTCTATTATTACAGCGAGTGTTGCGTGATCCACTTTCGCGCCGCAGACTTTGTAACAACTTATAAGTGAGGTTCATCGGTAACAATTTTTTTAATTGAAACTTGCGTCGATCTATCCCGAGAGTACACAACTTGTTAGAAGTATAAATCAATCGTATCTCTACCTTACAATTCACTGGGTGACACGAAATGGCAACGCAATTTTCCAACTTCTTTCTTTTCTGGGTGTATAATCTTCATTCTCGGAGGTTCATAAATACGGGTCTAAGCAATTAAGTAACTATGTTCTTCGAATAGGGACGATGATTAAACCGAGGATGCCATTTTTTCTTTTTCTTTCTTTTTTTTTATAACATTCTTAATCCGTGCGGTTAAATCTCTCAAAATATCCGGTTAATCGCGTCATACGTTATAGGCAGGAGGAAAAAATTCCACAACGATATGACGAATTAACGATTTAACGATTTAATTACCAGACAATTTGTGTTTAATTAACAGGCGAGCTGATAAATCATTCGTGCGTGAACATCGACGAAAAAAATGAATGTGCAAAAAATCATTCGGTATAATGGAACAATAGATTCTATTTCCACGTAGAAAGATACGGCGTAAAATGCCCGACTGTTTTCACGCGACGTTAGCGACGTTCCATAACGCTACGACGAAATTCAAGCCGGAAATTCGCTCAATGAGAAATCGCTTTTGAATCAACGCGACAGCGAACGATTTGTCGTGCGGCAGCTGTTGAAACTTTGTCAGTGAAGAATGATCGCGTTATACGGATTCTCGCCTTTTTTCATTTCCTAGCCGTTTAATCTTTCAACACAGAATAACAACGAGATGAAGACTCTTTAAACGTAGTTTTATAAGCATTCGTGGAAATGGTCATGGAAATGGTCACGTCGATTTAAAGAATCGAGTGCCAACCATCGAAACATTTTCAGATTCGTTTTTGGTTACGCAGTTTTTCTAAGAAAACCGCCTGAAGAAACGGCTAATCAACAGGTAATTAACCTGGAAAGCTTCTCTATCGTAGCTTTACAATCGGTAAAATACGACCACGAGGCGCAAAAACATAGCGGAAGTTCCACGACGTTGCGAAGTTTCGGAAACATCAGGCAATGGTTTGCGTCCCGCGAGAAGCTCTTACGTCGATTGCTGGAGGAACTCGTCCGTGAATACGTCGATTTTTGAATTTACGACGGGCTTTGCGACGCCTTCTTCTCTTAGCATCGCGAACTATTCGGCCAATGGAACGATATAACGAACGATAATCGGGAAAATACTGTTGACGCACCTTCCAATTATTCTTCGATCCAACTTCAGACGTAGAGAAGACACATTGGTCAAATTTTCGTTGCCATTTTGGGACCAATCACGTTAACCTTGTGAATAGGCTTTTCGTGATACAACTAATTCAAAAGATCCAACGAAGAAACAGGATTTGGAATCTTGTAATCGTTTTTATTCGATAGGAGAGATTTGTGTTTGTTTAACTTTTTGTGTAAATGCTATCTTTTTTACCGTTCCGAGGTATACACATACAGATACTAGTATTTTACTAGCGTGAAGCATACGTACTATACAAGTAATACTATTTTTTAGTACAACTGTTGTTTTTCCTAGCATGGCAATTATCTGCTCGTTTTAGCTGTAGGCGAAGTTTTGGATCAAAAGTACATATTTGTGCTTGCTGATATAAACTGTAACGTAGTGTCATAGAGCGTTACAAGATCTTGTTAGCGGGAAATATTTCACGCCACACTACGTTAGGATTAAATGTTTCTTCGTATCGTGAAATAACTGGCTGGACGTTTGCTAGGTATTCATCTCTTTTTTACGGTTCTCGTATCCGAGGCTTACTGTTTCGCGCGATGAATGGCTGCATCGTGATAAACCGGGCGTCTATCGGCTGGGATTAATAACTCTTTGATGACGTGTAACTGGATACACAGATATCGATAAGTAGGGAAAATTCGATTTTACCCGGCTCCCAAAGAAACGTTTAATATCTGGTGAAGATGGGTTGATAGTCGGATTAAAATTTCATTTTCGCCCGCGAATGGGGCAGGGAAAGGTTAACAGATTGTATCGAATGTATAAGAATCGATAGCGCGTGCTGTAATATGCTGCCCAGATAAATAACGTTGTTCTGGTTCATGCTTTCAACGCGTATATTCATTGAGCAAAGTACAATTTACAATTTCGCGGTATTAAACCGCGAAAATTTGAATGGATATGGTACCCCGTTGTATTTACATTCTCGTTGTAAGCCTGCTTTAAGTTTTAAACAACCAAGTACACGTGTTCCTGGCGAATGAACATTGGAATTTGAATTACTTTCGACTTGATAGCGCGTAAGCTTCAGCGGCAGAATCAATTTATATAGTTTCCCAAGATTCCATTCGATTTAAACGAGCGATAATGTAGCGGAAAGTACAATGCCACGATGGTGCACTAGAAGGTAAACTCTCCTACATGTAAATCGTTAAACCTCTAAGAAGACTCTCTAAATGAGAAGAACGTCCGCGATTCGAAGAAACTGTAACGGAGATTTCTCTCCTTGTGAAAAAATAAAATCATATTAAACGGCGGGTCTTAATAGGAAAATTTGGTACACGAAGTACTTGGCTGGAAGTAAACCACTAAAACGAAACTCCGTGAATTTCCCACCGTTCCACATGCCGAAGTTTGAATTACTTATCCTAGCAATTTATTACTCTGGCAATTTGCAAATTAACGCGACACGGATTTAATATGTTGTTGATTATGTTCGCTTTATTTTCACTCGATGAATATTACATTAATGCGATAAATAATTGCACGATTCAGTAATCACTTTAACACGTTATTATATTTGAAAATATCTCTCCGATTTTTGCCAATCTTACGAGTTATTATTTGCCTCTCGAATGTTTAATCGATAATAACATTACTGGCCTAACTAAACATAATTCGCCAAACGCGCCACAATTTGAACACATAAACGAAATTACACGGGGACATCATCGTTTAATACAAAATCGATCAGACATCCCCGCAGAAGATGACAAACTGTACTATACAAATTGCGTTCGTTGTACGCAATCTCATCCCGATCAGTAAACGCTTCAATCTCCGATCGCGCAAATGCACGTCGGAATCCACTGAAATCTTTAATCGAAACCGATATTATTTCCGTCAAATTCTCCGTCGACTCGTAGCGCTACACTCCACAATCGACTATCAATACGAATTAAAAAAAAAAAAAAGAGAAAGCGATCTACGTTCAGTTTAATGCCCGTTTGGGAATTAATCCCACGGAACAAGTGCGTTAAACGGATTGTTTCTACATGACTAAAAAATCAATTTTTTATGAAAGCTTTTCAATTATAACCCGTATGAATGATCGCGCGATAACTCGTGCAAATTATTTTTTAACAAACTTTCAACTCGGTCGATTTTTGTATGAAATATTATTCACGGCTGATGAATCTTGTTCTCGCGAACTGCGATCGTTTGTCTGGAATATCGATGAGGGATGTTTATCGTGACGTAACAGTGAACGAAATTTTTCTGCTTATTCGTCAGACTTTTCGAGAGAATACGTCGTTGAATAAATTCCGCGTGGCAAGAGAAAAAGACATCCTACGGGCAAGGAATTTACAGACGCTAAGCGAAGAATAGAACGTTCGACGATTTCTCTCGTACAATGGATTTCGCGTGTCGCAGAAAATTGCACGGTTTATCTTCCTCCGTACATTCTGTCCACCCAAACGAACCCACCGGTCGATCTTCATCGAACTTTAAAAAGATATTCTCGCCACGGTGCTTTCGCCGCCTCATTTGTATTTGTATCCCACTCTCTATCTTCGATCGTGGTTTATTTCCTCTCTGACATTGTTTCGCCACAAAATACCGACTATAACGCGGCAATTTTTCTCCGGTTCCTTCGTCATCCTATTTTCGAAGCCACTTTGCCATGTTTTGAGTCGATATCAGAAAACTGGCGAACGATATTCGAAAAAGTTATAAAGTAATATCGTTGGCTTCCGACAACTAATTTCATTGCAAAGTTCTTGATTCGATGAAATCGTTAAACCTACAGAACAATGTTTAAAGTGTAAACGATACAAATTCGTAAACGCGAGTTCCGAGGATTTTCGTGTCACGGTCGAACTTCACATTCGACTCACGATCTCTTCATTGTTTACTCTCGAAAGCGGATTTTGTCGCGAGAAATCGTTTGCCCCGGTCGCATCCCGCCTCTATTCCACTGGAATATTGCTGTCCCAACTCACGATTCGGTTTGCATTTCCGTACTTCTTTCGTTGACCCCGATTCTTCGTATTCGACGTAACGCCTCTGCGCATCAAGACCAAGACACGGTCTCCGCGAACCAAACGAACGTGGAAATTGAAATCGATCGGATTTGTGTGCGAGAATCGAACGCACGGGACCGATCAGAACCCGGCACTGGCGCCGTGGAGAAATGAATTATGGAAAGTAGACATTAAGATTCATGTTATCGCGAGAACTTGTACTCAAGCTGCACAAGGGAATTAAAGTTTGCTTCATTGTTAATCGAAGCAAGCGGATATTAAAAGTCGTGGGAAGAAAAATTGAATAGAATCTGAGACGCGTCTTTGCGAAATTACTTTTTTTACTGTATTATTAAATTACCTAATAATGTCGCCAACGCTATCTGATAAAGAGAAAATAATTTTATCAAATCTGTAGACTTTCTCACGATGAAACTCGTAAATGAAATCGATTATTCTTCGACGAAGCCTTTTCGAATACGAGCTGTAAAAATAGAAGAGTAAAATTCAGAATCAAAATTGAAACAAGCACGTATTTTGTAATAAACGTTACGGTTAATGTCGAGAAAAATATCACGAATTCCGCTCGACTACGTGTAATTGTCCTCGTGAGTGGACAGCTCGTCATCGTTATAATTGTAACCCTTCGTGGAAGCGACGCGTATATTACGATGCTGTTTCGTAGTTTCACAGGTCGATACCCTTTAACGAGCGGTTGGCGCCGTGTTTTTTTAATGAGATACGATTTTTTCCCCGACTTATCACAAGGAAAGAGGCCATAGTCGATGTAAAGAGACGCTCGACTAACCCCGTAATGATATTTGAAATTTATGCGTCGTTGCGAGCTGCTTCACCACTTATCGAGCATCGCGTCGCCTGCGTTATCGCGGCTTAACCCAAATACGCGGTAACAAGTGTCACGTGCGTTCTCCTGTGTCTACATTGGAACACAGATGCGACATATTGTTTAACAAACGTTCGTCTCTACCGCGGGCCACGTGTTTCTACCTCGTGAAACAATTTTCCTGATGTAAGTATCGAACGTCATGGGATGGAGACTTTTGGAATTACGTGGACAAACTCGAGGGAATCGAAAGGATCTAGGCAAAGGAGAAATGGCTGGGATTCTAGCCTGCTTTTTTCCCTCTGTAATTTAATCAATGTTATTGGCAGACCTAGAATTTCGAGTGGTCGACATCAGTCGGTCGGATTTCGATTCTTGTATCTGAACGAAAGATCAGCTGGAATAAAATCGAGTCGAGGAATTCTCGAATTCTCGTTTTATGCTCTGAAACGTTTCAAAGGAAATGCTTAGTATCGGATTAAAACGAGAACAAGCAGTTCTTTCTTATTTTACTCAAACTTAAATCGGGCCGAAAATGATGGAAAGAAGACAGCGGGGTTAAACAATACGGACAAAAGTTCCTTTTTAAGACAGAAAGTTGTATAAAAGAAAGAAAACTTTGTGCGGAATAATCGATGCTTTTAAATTCAGTTCAAAGAAGATTACACATGAGCGCAAGAATCTCGAGATAAATCACGAACTCGAGATAAGAGACACTTTTCTATTTCACTTAACATGAATATAAAAGTTCCTCGAGATCGTTGCGGAAGATACAAATGGAAGATTTGGCAAAACTAGGCGATGCAAGCTCACGAGAGAGCGATTCAAGCGGGCGTTCAAGCGTATTACGAGGCCAATAGTCTAGTCTAGGTATACCGATGGAGCGACAGTGGTATTAAGAGAATCTTCGCGATTAGTATGAGAACTACTGACCTCTTTGAAACTCTCGAAGATCGGGATTAGTTTATATCCAAGTGCCTGCTTTACAAATCCTTTGCTTATCTGTGCCGATGCACTTCTAGAATTTTACCAAATTAATCGGTAATCAAAGAACCAATATTCATGTTATATTTATACGTTAACCTTTAGTATATTTTAAGGTGCTATATGTAAACGACAGAATAAAATAATAGCAAATGACAGAGTAAATGTCAGATATATATTTTTAGCAATTTTTCTATGCATCTTGTTATTAAATAGTTCTAACCTATGAGAACGAACGTAGAGAAAGATCAGTTATAAAAATGTTTGCAAACAAGTAGAGAAGTTCCGCATCACCTCCGAGCGATACGTTTCTATGCACAACTGTTTTCAATGATTAGATAATAAATTTAGATCGTATCGTAATAGATTAATAAAACTATTTAGACAATATCTATATTTAAAAATAGACCAAAGGGCTAGGTACATTGTCAGTTACCGTTTGTTATTTTCCTTCCCAGAGATTATACGTATACCATTAAATGTCAAGAGATAAAAATAGAAACTGTAGGACGCATAACATGACGAATAAGGTCGAAGATTTCTGGTAGAATTTCCATTAGACTCGGCAGGAACATTCGTGCGATAAAAATATTATACCAAGAAGACTTCCACCTTAGTATACAAAGAGTTAATTGCGATGTCTGGCGATAGGAAGCGAGGAAAACATCAATTTGAACCAATTTCGCCAATCTCACGTATTCGTAAGTTTGTGTATTTCAATACCACGAATCAACACAGTACGAGAACCTATCAAAAGCTCATCTTCAAGGGTTACGAAGAGAAAACGAATTTCTTCTTTATATCCCTACTTGTTCTAACAATCTTTCGCTTCTTCGAAACTGTCTTACGGGACGGGAGGGAACGTCGAATCACTCGAGGAGAAACCCTTTCTATGGGCGTTGATGGGAAGGAACAGTATTTACCATCGCGTCGAATCTCGTGACAGAATCTACGTTTCTCCTAGAATCGAGAAAACATGTCGTTTCTGCTATTTGTCAGTGCTAAGCGGGAGATGAATTTTTGGTGGTTCGATTTATCCATCGGGTTAACGCTTATAAATCGCAATGTTCTGAAAGGAACGTTCCTGCACAATGGTGCGAGCAGAGATTTCGTTTTGGAGATAATTCCTGATAAGAAATCGATCTTGATGACGTACGAGAATGTCTTTTTGAAACATTAAACTCTGTTTTGAAACGATAAAGAAGTTAGCAAAAAGGAATAAGAGGGCAGTGTATCGATGCTCAAGAAGAAGAAGAAGCGACTCATCCATCAATCAGAAGTAACATATTTATCAATCTCCCTCGAAACATATGTCACTCGTCCAAAAAGTAGTTTTAAACCATCGTCGACGTCATTAGCATCGAACTGAGATGGCTTGCTTCAGCATCGACTAACTAAACAGGCCAACGAAACTAGAGCAATTGCTTTCCATCTCGTTAGAATACTTCCAGAATATGCAAGAAGCACGCGCAGATCTGGCTACGATCCTCGATACAATCCACAGCCCGAATCTCATGACAAACGTCGCGTTGTAAATTGCCGTCGCCGCTCGTAAACGCAACGATCACCAATAAACGCAACGGGACGATGATGCTCGTACCGAGAAAGCCTCGTAATTCATCGCGAATATCCTCGCTGTCGAAGAAGCGTCTCCTCAATGGCGAAGAGGAAGTACCGTTCGTACCATTAATGTTGAGTTCGACGACGCGGGGACGAGGGACGGCGGCGGCGTCAGCGACACCAAAACATCGACCAAAACCAGAGTAACGCCCTGAACGTCCCAGTTGGACCGAGTTCAGTCAAAGGCAATAGTAAATTTCTTGCGTGTCAAGATTGTAGAGGAAGACGTCTAGAGAGAGAAAGAGAGAAGGAAGGAGTACCAAGTATGTTTAGTGCTCCCAAAATGTCTCCGCTATCGAACAAACGCACACATACATACATTCGTGTAGTCAACAGCGTGACTCACATTCACGTTTGTTTACTTAGGAGCATACACCGATCGCTGTTGAGAAAATTGTGCGAGCAATGACGCGACGCGACCGCACATTTGTAAAGGTGTGGTCGACACACGCGTATCGCTCTGGCCACGTTTATATAAGTCGTGCGTGTATTTTATTCAACATCGCACGAAACAAGGTCATAGGAAAGGACGAAGAGGCTTTCTCGAAGAGAGGAGTTACTTTTGTTAAGGGACTGTAATGGTATCTATAAAGCTGAACCTCGTTGAGAAATGGGAACGATAAACGCAACAACTTTCCTTGACGCGTATTCCGGAAGACGACGTTGACTAAAATAGTAGCCATCGTACGTCCGACCCGTAGTCAACAACCTCGTTGTCTTCGCGGAGAATGCTCCATTAATATCGCGGTTGTCCGGTACATTAAGGTCAACGAAAAGCAACGTGTCGTGGCTTTCGGAAGCTGGCCAACGGTTGGCAACGAACGCGCATAACTCATACACGATCTGGCCGGTTTCTCTCGAAACGTCCACCCTTCGTACGCGCACGGCAAGTGTTCTGGATGATCACTGACGGTGAATGACGAGTGAATTTTGTTACCGAAGTTGACTGGATCGCGTAGAATGAAACACGAGCGACCGGTCAGGTTTCGATGCGTCGTTACGTGTACTCGAATACCGCCATATCATCGCGTCATACGGATACGTAGTACGTAGAGAGGGAGAGAGAAAGAGGGTGTGTGTACGCGCGCGGTGGAATCTAGTATTGGACGATAATCAGCCAACTATGTGTGTGGATGTAGAATGGTTGTGAGGCGGTGAATGCGTGCACGAGGAAAGTGGAGCAACGACCGGGAAGTCAGTCGGAACTAGCCGGCTCCATGCTGTCGGGTTTCGTCGTATTGCACCGATCCAGTTCAGACGAGTTGGAGTAAGGGCGGTGAGTACGACGTCGCCAATGTCGACGAGCAAGAGGGGCGCGATTCCCTTTCGGTTTTGCTAGCTTTTTCCCCATAGACACGACTTTGGCGTCCCGTCGAGTCAGAAACTCTAGGCACACGCCCCCTTCTTTCTTTATTTCTTTCTCTTTCTCCTCTCCTTTGCTCGCTCTATTTCTCGCTCTGTTTCTCCTTTACTGTTTTTCCTTATTTCGGCCCTCGACGAGCTCATTCTCTCTTCGCTCTTCGACATCGCGTTACCAATATAAGAATATGTCACCGTAAGGATCGTCTCGCTTCCTCCACGAGTTACTTTCGAACGAATGCTTGAATTGAACGCCGTCGGACGTGGAATAAGCTAGCCAAGTCAGCACGAGGAAAATATCGTTCGAGGAAACGCGCACCCGATGCCTTGACGGATCTTGTTATTCTTCGACCCCACGTGGTTCAACTTGTAATTTCACCGTCCTTGCTCTTCCTCTCTGTGTTTTTCCTCGCACACGCTGTGATTAATCGAACCGACCTCTCCGTATCCTCGTGAATATTCGTTTCCAGTCCTTCGCACAGAATAATTTATAGCCTTGTTATATAACGTTATGAATGATAATAAACTTTCAAAAATCATACTCTTCTACATTTCTCTAGATGCACGTTGCGCAATAATGGGTTTCCAGATAACAGCCATTTCGAATATTTTCATCAGTTTTCTTAATCAAATACTCAATTGGTTTCGTATGGTCAACGATAGTTTGTCAAAACACGTATCCACTGCAACCACAGATCGACATTCCCGAGTGTGCAAAACTGCTCGAAGACGATCGTTCGAGTATCGATTATCGTGTAGCTTCACGGGAAGAGTCTTAGCTAGCCGATAAGTTGTCGCAAATTTGTTGCCATTATTCCGTAGTGTCTAATTCACGAGGTCGAGCAAGGTTGGTGAAGATATTTTCCGCCAGAGCTGCCGGGCCATTTATACCGTGTTTACGTGTGTCTGCGATCAGTAAATACCTTTATGACGGTAAATGGCGTGGGATTTTTAGACGGTCCTGTGAACGGCCAAACCTTTTTACGTTACATACAAATTTCCACTCGAGCGTTAACACACTCTAAACAAGGGATTCTATAGGCGTCGTATTCTCTTCGCTTTATATCTCGATCATTGTAAGAGGAAACGCGTTTGATTTGCAGTTTACGCTTTCCTTCGTTAATATTCATTGGATAAAACGTCGCGTCGTCGTGATGGAATCGTTTTAACTCGGATAATAAACGCGAAGTACGAGGTTCGAGAGAATCTTCTCGCGAGAAGTAGTCATCGATATAGTTACAATCAGAATGCTTATTCTTATGCTACGAATATGTTATGAATATGCATGCGGAGCGTCGCAATTTTCTTAATTAAAAGGTCACTCGTTCGACTGAGAAGCAATTTGGTATAATGGGGAGCATTTTCATTTCTTGACAAAAAGTTGGTAATGAGGCCTTACTTCTTAGAAACCTTGGATCATCAGGAATTTCTTAAGACCTTTGTGGTCGCAGCGAAAATGTTAAAGAGTTCGTAATTAGAACCATCGCCGAGAAAAGGAAGTCACCGACTTCAACGTCGTTCGGACTGAACGAAAACAAATGAGATTCGAACGATAATTACAGCTGACTGTAATTATAATCGTCAGAATTCGATGTAATCTCGACAATAAAACACGAAATATGTAGTCGTGAAAAATTTCCAGAAAGATCGTTCTTCTTTTTCCTCCTTTAATTACTCTTACTGTTTGATGGAAGTTAACCTTCTCGAGAAAAAGTTTAAAAGGTCTGAAAGTTTAGTTCACTTGGGGAAATACTTTCCAGGAACGTGTGCTAAATGAAAGATAAATCGGTTCTGGGAATTAACCTGTACAGATCGGAACGAACCCTGAAGCGGAATTGAAATTACTCGTATGATTCGACAACGGAAAGCCCTTGGTTGTCCTCATGAACCAACGCGGGAACCCTACGTCGTAAATCACACGCAGCGAGAGGAAAAACCATAGAATAGAATCCACGTGGAAGAATCGATGTTTGTCGAACCGTTCCATGGAACGTTCCCTTTCGAAACTTCTTTCTAAAGTACAGCCGTCTTCGAACTATCTTAACGCTCGACCCGCCATTTATTCTTCTTGAAATACAATTTCAACGACTTCCAGCACTTTATTCTTCCCTACGTTTCGGACGATTTGATATACCAAATTCGAATCTGGAAAAATTCGAGAATTCATTTGACGCGTCACGCGAAAATATTCTCGAGTTTTCTCCGAGCGTAAAGGCAAACTTTTTCATCTTGTAGTTACAAAAACGAGAGTATAATAAAAAAAAAACTCTTCAAGTCCAGAGAAAAATAGTATTCGCTACGCGTAGGAAAAAGTCCTTAAAAAAATACAAGTTGGAAGATTATCATTTGGAAGATTTTAGTAGAAGGTTCAAGAGAAAATATAAGTAAAATATCGTTAGAACACCGGCAGAAATTTCTGAAAGAATTCGAGAAACGAAACATTCTTCGTAACTTTGAAAATATTAACTTTTTAATTAACATGCGTTATGAATTTTCTTCCTCCGTTTGATAAATCTATCTGTCTATCTATCTTTAACATTCTCAGCTCATTTATCTCACTGTCGTATATAATGTTTGAAACTAAATCTACCCATATAGGGAGAAAATCCGTGTTCTAACGAGGAAAGTCAATCCGACGCAGAGATACACATGTAGTCGAGGGGTTATGCGCGTTGCAAGTCGGATTCAACGTAAAGTCAACGTTAAATCGACACGACGTTCTTTATCGGAAAACAGTCAAGTGACTTTTTCAGCGACCCGTTAACGCTGGCATTAACGCAGTCATTGAATTTAATTAATGTCATAGCAGCGACGCGTCGTGCCATGACGACGCATGTCAATTTGATCGTTGCACGCCGCCCAAATCCTCCGCTTTTTGTTCCTAGCTGTGGCCCTCTCCCCTCTTTTACTCGATTCTGTACTAAAATGTATCGCGAAGGTCGACGAAACAACGACGTTTAAGGTCTGTTCCGCTTATCCGCCATCATCGACTCGTTGGACAAATATATTTGCTCGGACGTGTTTGTCGAAAAAAACACGGAGTTAGAGTGTCAGATAAAAGGAGAAATACGTCCGTCAAATTGGAAATAAATCGTTGAGGACTTTATCGCGACGTGGTATGCCACTTGATAAACCGACACATCTACCCGCATCATTTTTCTAGTTAATCTGAATATCGATCCGAAACGTATTACCCGCTTCCGCATAATTTTAGATTTTCGAACGATACCCGCACCGAATTGCGTCGTCGTTTCGATCGTCACTGTATTTCATCGATAAATTAAAATCGGGTCTCGTGCAAACTGGCTCGGGACTCCTACCATGCTCTTTCCGTGCATCTAAGGCGAGGATTATGGTTGCAAATGGAAGAAAACAGAAGTCTAAGAGATACGAGAGCCTGAATCTACTTAGCTCGGATTATTTCGAAAAGCCGGGGATTTCGAGATGCATTTGATTACGCGAACAACGACGTAACGCTATCAGTCCGGATACTTCACGTTCGCGTGACTTATTTCTACTTTCTGTTCGTTCAATTTCCCAGCTGTACGAAAGGATTCGTTCGTCTCCGGAAGGACAGTTACAATCCTATCGAAAAACAGTATTTTAATTCCACGACGAAGACGTTGGATTCGAGTAAGAATGTCGAGGGGTGAAATATTCGGCCAAACGGAAATGAAACGGTTTTAAGTATCGTTTATCATGCGCGTTTCGTGCTAACGTTCTAAAGATTCGTAGAACCATAACTGCTACCTTCCCTCGAGAGGGATATCGTTTCTCTACAGTTAAACAACAAATCGCAACGCGTATATTTGCGTTACCGATAGCCGCGGTTCTTAATTAATTAAACAGATTTTGACGCGACAGGTCGCTTCCTACAAAACGAAACTATACCGATCGACTTCGAACGCACTGCGATATGCCCGATTTGGAAATGTTTCGTATCGATGGAAATAAATTCTCGTGCAACCAGATTAAAAGTTAAACCGGCGGATCGATGGTTTACGAGGGTAATATCGCTGGAAATTGTTGATCAATACTAAGCGTCGATATCGGCTGGTCGAAGCTTTATGAAGCAATAAGCGCGAAGATTAAAACGTGCGCGGAGCACTGGCCGAATCTCCTTTAACTCTTACCAATTCTATTCTTTTTCACTTTCGAAGTAATTGACGTTAAAAGTAGATTCTCGATAAAAGTTTCAATTACCTTTTTGTTATATTTTACGAGTTTATAAAAACTGAAGTATACGCTCCGCAAGATAGATTGCGATAGTATTTAGAAAAGAGCTGTCAGAAATTAACGCGCCAAGAATTTTAACAAGTGGCTACTTTTAAGCGTAATTTATAATGGCTGCAGGAAAACAGGATGCACGGCATTTGCAAACAAAGCAGTGTGATCCTGTAGTGCGCCGTGAAATCCCTCCACCGTCCGTTTTTCTCGAGCTTGACTTTTCTTTAAAACACGTCGGGTTCATTACTCATCTTTATCTATAGCCACACCACGGCAATAGCCCATTACAATTTTTAACGAAACAACAAAGCCATTCCCCGTATGAAACAACGTGGCACGTTAGAAGGATGTTAAAATACTTTCTCGCCGTAAAATGCCCGATAAAAATATTATTTTCTTCGTGGTAGCCAAAATCCCTATGTTTTCATGTCTTTAATACATTAACTGGAAACATATGAAATGTCTTCTTTATCTAGATTACGTTAAGAATATCATTGTATATCATTTATACATTTATGTATTTATACGATAGACTGTGATAATTTGTCTGCGATATAATCTACCGAATAAAATTAAGCGTTAATTTATACTCTTGCGTATTTTTACTCGAAATACTGTCAGAAGTTTTATGATATTCTCTCTGCAATAACATAATGGATACGTACAAAATTTAATACATTTTCCTTTACGAATATAAATTTAATTACTTCGTGGCCAAAGTCATAGATAATATTAATATTGTATTTGAAGGAATTACTACTAACGAACATACTGTTCGTTTTCCAGAGTCCTAAATTTCCAACATAGCTTTTTATTCCCTCTTAGCGATATTAATTTTCACAATAAACAGATATATAGATTTTACAATATCTGACACAATAATATTTTTCTACGATAGTATTAAAAACATAGTATTAAAAACATTATACACATCTCGATGGCACATATGTGTCAATTACAGCAACACAGTATTTTCATTGGTAAACTCGTTCCGATGAAAAGCATATTCATCATAATAGAATAATACGAACATTTGATATATTACGACCTAATACAATATCACGCTGATAATACGCCTGGTGTTGCACCGAACTCGAAAAGTACAATCAAAACAATCGGAGACGATATCAGCGAGGTTTTCACGTGGTTGCCTGGCAATTATCGTAACAGTCTATCGATCTACGAAGTCTTGTCCCCGTGCAAATACATACACAACAGGCACGTTATGTCGTGAAACACGCGTATCATTTATCCAGATGGGAAATTGCGTTACGCGACTGTGAACGTAAATAGTGGCAAGTTCACGTGTTTATTCACAGGGAATAAAGAATCGGTTGGACAAGATCAGAAAATGTCAGCTACGCCGAGGAACAAAAGGTCACTTATGGATGCCTTTCAGACTTTTTTTTTTTTAAATAATGGAACGATTTCACGCGAATGAAATCCAAAGTTAAACGCGCATTTAACGCCGTTACGTTCTTTCAACCCAATTGCATCCTTCCAACGGTAAAGAAATATCTCCAGTTCGAGCAAAATATACAAAAATTGTTACTGGCATGCGTAATCTCTTGTTCCAATTTTACGTTAAACGACTTTTTAAAAGATTAAAAGTCTTTTCGCTTGTAAAATAAATAGAGATTAACAGGTCACAGCAGAGTTAAGAAAATTTACAATCTACGTTTCGGATTGGAACCAATCGCGATATAAGTGGAAAAATTGGACAACCGCTAACGAATGTTCTTTCATTTCACGATATCCGTTCCCACCGAACTTTGTAGTTCGTTAAATATGGAAATAAGAAAGTTTCCGAAAGAATTTCAAATTACGCACTTCTTTCTGGGGAGGAGAATTCTCAATGCAAAAAGAATCGAGAAAAAAGAAGAAAGATTCGCGAGAAAGTTGTTAAATAAAGTATCATGGGGTAAGAAAGTAGCGTCGAATGCGGCGAACAACTTAAGACGACATCTAGGGGTATAAATTCCGCGTATTCATAATTTCCATTAGAAAGTGCCTTGAACGAACGTTACGTATAAGCTGCGGGAGAATCAAGGCGAATAATTTTCTTGGCTGGTTGCGAATTAATAAGCCCACCATAAACCTATGTCCTAAAAGGATCTTCGTGTCTTAATGCCGGCTTATCACGCGCATAAAGGGTGAATCAGCTGAAACTAATCGTATTTAGTTACCGATCCACTCGGACGGAAATTATCCTAGCGGAATCGACGTTCAGATCCAACGCGATCTCTCGAAACCTGTTAACAGACGAGCACCCTTGCCCAATAAAGGCGTGAACGCTTCCTTCGAGCCGCTTAAAATTCGTTCCTTTCCTTAAATTTCTCATTTAAACCAACGTGACTCGTCCTTCTTTAATTTCCTGGGAAGATTCTCCTGGAAATTACGGTTATGGAAATCGAAAGAAGTTAGCGGATTTCCAATAATGAATTGGTTCGTGCGGGTTTCCTCAATCGGGATTGTCGTAGCACGATTAAAGTCGCCAGGACGATCGATACGATATTTGATACGTGTGACTCGCCCCACTTTATCAGAAGAGACGCGAACATCTATCTGCCTATCGTAGGTGGATCAATCGGTCGCGGTTGCTCCTATAGACTAGCTTTGTGCCAGCTGTTCGAAACTTTTAACCACATGCATACGCCGTGGAACGTAGAGAGAGTGTCGCCCAACGTTAACTGTCTCCAGCGCTCATAAATTATGTAAACTAATTTTGAAAGTCACCGACGAAAGATAAAGGCAAATTATGGAATTAAATTTAACGCCGACGTTATACGCGTCGGAGGCGTTTAAAGAGATTTCTTGGAGAGCAACTCCGTTGATACACAATGCAAAAGAGATGATCTGTAACGTAATAACGAACGGTATATCGGCCTCTCTCTTGCGACTTTCACGTTCGTCGTTCAATGAGAGAACCATAATTTTGCGTGAATGATACGACGCTGGACGCGACAGACCTTGGACTTCTTTGAACGCCGCGTGACTTTCCTATCGATCGGCGCAATATTTTGTTTGTAATTTCTCGAAATCATAAGCAAGTGATACTTCATCGTTAAAACGTTAGCCTACGAGAATTAGCCTTTATCAAATCTTTTCTTCTTCATACATCGAACGTTTTCATGATGTCTGTTTTATAGGCATACCTCTGCACAAATGATGAAAGGTCGGCATCAATTTCGTCGTCGCTTCAGTCTACAACCGTCATCGTTGAAAGAGGGCCAAGAAGATGGAACGACGAAAAACATTAGGTAAGAAGATTTATACTTTTCAAGCGTCTCGAAATCTGTCTTATTCGCGCTCGAAAATCCTTCGTCTCGACAAGAAAAGGAGAATCTTCCTTTTCTTGCCCCTAAGGTACTTCTATCCGTATTCTTCGTGCTCCTCTGTTTCCTCTTGTTTCACAGAGAACGAAGCTACGCTGCTTTTACAAGCGTCGACTGATTTCCTTCCTGCATTCGCGGAATATACTATCGCCGCTAATACGAAACAAACGAAAGAATTACACGAACCCATGGGAAAGAACAAAACGATTTACGGGTGAAAGTGCATTTTCCATCGTTCTCGAAACGAATTCCAAGCATCAACCATTCTTCTCTGCTCTTTTTCCTCTTCTTTTCGCTCCCCTTACTTCCTCTTCGATCCCCTGACCTCCTCTTGACTCGCTCTTAAGCTAGGTCGAGCTTTAATTTTGTGGCTAGTCTTCGCAAAAAGAGAAGCTCGCGCTCTTCTCCTTTGTACGCTCGGTAATAACCGCGTCTGACTTCTACTCGTAATAAGCGTGGATGATTACGGAGATACTTAGGAACAGTTGTTATCTGGTGCATGCAAAAGCACTGGTGCACCACCTCCACTTGCATGCTCTATACACAGCAGATATTCCGGGGACTAATAGCGACTCAAATTCAAGACAGCTCCTATACAAAACGTATATTGAATAACGCGTGGAGACAGCGAAGAGGATCTTCAATGTTCATTAGCACTATTCTCTTCGTCAGGACGTTATCCCCTTAAAGACGAGGCAGTTGGCTCTCTTATTTGTCCCCTGTGTTTCGTTCTAAGGTACAGGTCTGTTATTAACTGTTTTTCAAACCATAGCTGTTACGCAAAAAAAGAAGAAAAAACAAATAAATTCATTAGTTCGTTACGTGTCAATCTTTTCGATGTTTCTTATAATTTGCTAGACTCTATCGAGGATATTTCTAAATATATTTCAGAAATGAGAGACTGTCAGAGTCAGACAGCGGCGGTGGAAAACAAGTGGAGAGTTCCATACGACACAAGATCGTGGTGATGGGCGCCGCGAAAGTTGGCAAATCCGCGATAATTAACCAGTTCCTCTACAACACATTCACGCCAAAGTACAAGCGAACGGTAGAAGAGATGCATCACGGTGATTTCAATGTTTCCGGGATACATTTGACGCTCGACATCCTGGACACCTCAGGCTCGTACGAGTTTCCGGCTATGAGAGACCTATCCATCAAGTCTGCGGACGCGTTTATTCTCGTCTACGATATTCACGATGCTAACACGTTCCTTGAGGTGAAGACTCTGAGAACACAGATCCTAAACACCAAAGGCGCCGTGCCCATTGTTGTCGTTGGCAATAAAGTCGACGTGACCGACTCGGCACAAGAGGTAACTTTTATCGTAGCCGAATGCGACAGAGTTCTTTCGTCTATGACATTCAATTTCTGTATTTGATTTCGACGGGTCTGATTTTGAAAAATTCGCATTTGGAAATTTGAATTTGAAAATACGAATATGAAACATTAAATTTGTATTCAAACTATTTTACACGCTTGTTCCAGGTGGATACAGACAGCACGAGAGAACTTGTGATCATGAAATGGGAGAACGGCTTCGTAGAAGTGTCCGCCAAGGAGAACCTGAACATTTCGCAGGTGTTTAAGGAACTACTGATACAAGCGAAACTAAAATACAACTTGAGCCCAGCGTTGAGACGTCGTCGCCGACAATCATTGCCGCCACCGCAGCATTTGAATTCCCGTAGCAGCAGCGCTCACGTTCCATCGCCGGCGCAGCTACAGCATTTGCAGCAGATTCGTGAACGTTCCGAGTCCAAGAGGAATTCCTGTATTCTATCGTAAAGAGCCTCTCGTCGCTACTGATCCAAAAGCTGATCTAAAAGAGAAAGGGTGAGGGAATCGAAAGGGCGAGGGCAAAGCTATGCCGCGACGATTCTATTAGCGATTCCGTTCGCTGTGATCGATCGATGTTTCCCGCTCGACGTTCCGACGTCTCCGTACGGCACGTTCGACACGCTTCGGATCGATCGTCGAATGGTCGATCGAAAGAATTACACGGCTAAAGATGTCGTAGACGAGAAGATAAAGGCCAACGTTTAGCCAAGGGAATTCAACATTAACGGTAATTTCTTCTTTTTCATTGGCTGAGGATTCGATATCGTTAAGATTATCGAAAGCTAAAACAAAATAACATAGTTTCCCAATTGAAGATTCCGCCTACAATTTCAAGTTGAAAATGGAGAACACTTTCCTTAGAAATGGCCTCTATTCGATTGGAAGCTTTATAATTCTCATACGGTTATCGTACCGTTCATAGTTTTCGTAGTCCGACCTTGAAAAATTTAGGTAGCAAATTTTCTTAAAGAAACGAGTTTCAATTATTCCGTGTTTATCGTTCAACAATTCGATGTGCGTAGCGCGAGTCAACGTACTTGATGTGTCTCTATTTCGCCTCCGATTAGAAGATATGTCCCGAAAAATTTGAAGCTCTTGTTCCAAGGTAGAAGAAAACACCACGAAGAGATCAATGGAACGCTCTGCGATTGAGCTGACAGCGATAATTATTCCTTGTGACATAGTCGGTTCGGTTCTCATTCGCAATCGAGAAAAAAAATCCTTATTCTTCTTTCTCGATGCAAAATGATTTTAAAGATTTTATTCGACGTTGCTGATCGATGAAATATAAACTGATCCAAACGGCATATATGCTGTTGTTAACATAATTATTCCGAATTATCAAACCGTAGAATTCCATTTTTACAAATATATCAAAGTATCTTACAAAGGTATCCTATTTCAGGGTTGTTTCCCACTGCCCACTCACTATCTTATTATCCACTTACGGACACGTACAACGGCCAAACAATATTTTATAAAGCATTATTGGCTAGTCGATTAATCTTACATCAAGCACTTGCCTACGCTGTTCTTTATACCATATATATCGTTTAATTAAAGAGGTTAATTTCCATATACATATATATACATATAATTTCCATTTCCATATACATACATATATATATATTACACATATTTGATCTATAGATTAAAAAGTTTGCGAATATATCGCGTTAGAAGAAACGTTCTATTCGTTATTTACGACATGTAGATACTTCTAACGAGACGTATTGGAAAAACGGAATATCGACTTATTTGTCAATTACGATGAACGTGAACTTATTGTACACGATTGCCTTGCCTAGAATCTGAGTTACCGCGAGTACAATAATGTTCAGGTGAAACGAACAACCACGTACAAATTCTGATCGATTGCAGATAGCTTTTTAAGTAGTATCGTTGTACTTGGTAAACTTGCTAATAACGAGAAAGTAGCGTGTACGATTTCTGTTTACGTAATTAGGTAACAGAGATAGAGGTGTCTATATATTTTAAAGGAAATACTATGCAACGATCATTGGTTTTAAGATTAGATGCAAAAGTTTATTACTTCGCGTTATCGCATGATACATAAATTTATCGTTTGTGAAAAAATGTCACGTTTTCGGAACTATTATTCAGATACAAAACTAATACATATAGGTTAGTGTAAATGTAGAAAGTCTATGTAAATAACAGAGCATTGTGATGTGGATATCTCGTTGAATCGAAACCCACATTGGGTATAATTTTACATAGGTATATTGTAATTAAGTAGCCGCGGGTCAGCACGTAATTTAACGCGTTCAACGATTATGAAATATCGCACATCACGATAAGAGGATAATTTATTTGAATGTAAAACAGTTCGAGATCAAAGCTATTTAATCGCTCCAAGATTATCTATTATAGACGAAATCTTTTGCTGAAATCATGTATTTGCCTGACCTGTGCAATCGCATTATTTCGTGTTACTTAGATTAATGTTAGACCAATCGGTTTAATAAATGAAATCTTATCATCACACTACGGAAATCTAAAGAATTTTACGACTCGTACAATAAATCTACGTTATATGGAGTTTCTGAGCAAACTGCACTTAACACGACTGTAACTATTTTTAGCGTAGTTGTGGAAAAAATATGTGGTAACAAATTATTAAGTAGTCTAAGCCCTTGACTTTATATCATTGTGTTAACAGAAATTAAATAAAAGATGGATGTCATATTTAACTTCCACATAATCTTGTTTTGTTCATTTTATCCCCTAAAATTTTCATAATATATAATATATACTTTTCTACGTATTTTACGTATACAATAAAAGCTTAATTTTCTGGTAAGATTTTTTATTTACATTTACTAGCTGCGAACAAAGTACTAAACGATTTTACAGAATCTTTACTACAGAATCTTTTTGATTGCACCATAGATAAAGTACAGGATAAATTAATTTTTTTATGAAATTTTGTGTTGAAATTTTGTTCAATGGGAACTGAAATACCGACTTTACGAATTTCAAAGACTCGTTACAGTAAGAGTAATTATCGATAGATAGTCAATATTTTTATATAACGGTTAAATTATTGCTTTACCTCTGCAATATTCTTAAATGCGATAAAAAAACCTAAATTTATTACTGTGCATATACATCTGATTTATTTTTTAATAATTTTCGGTACGCGTTTGAATACACATGAGTACATATTTATGCGTATATGATATACGTAGCCTTCACAGTGAAAGCATAACCTTAACAGTGAAAGCATAACCTAAAAAAAATATGAGCCGGACAAATTTCCGTATTAAACTCGATTTGTGTAAATACCATAAAGATCTGCATCGCTTTTGTTGGATTTTTATTGACTCGACTAAAATGATAAATATAAAGGATGTAAAAACACATATTAATGTACTGTTCCACATTAATGAGCCATTTGATTTGTTTCTAAACGAAGTTGAATATTTACCACCTAACGAGGACGTACGGATTTTGAAGGAGAATGAAACGGTTTTGTAAGAATTCTTGCAATAAAGGTATGTGATATTGCAATAATGTATCATTTCAGTCAAAGTGTTGCAGGGTTTTACCTAAGACTCGACTAAGCAATATTCAACTAAGCAGTACTCAACTGATAAATCAGCTTCATTTAGCCGTCAGCAACCCAGTTTCACCAATAGACGCAGGTAAACAAGATCCAGAAAGTAATCATGCAAATTCAAAACGAATTGGACCAACAGCGATAAATTCTCCTGCTGCAAAGTCAAGCCCTATGCAACAGGAATTTCCTACTGATATAACAGACAAATTGCAAAATTCTAAAGAAAGTAAGTAAAATGATGTAAGCACCTTGGTTGAATCAAAAGTGTAGTATTACTTATTTATGGTATTAAGATTCTATTTGTTTATGTTGTATTACAGGTACAGATGCAGAAATTCCTTATGTATATGCAAGGAGAAAACGTGCACGAAAACGGAAAAGCTCGAAACCTGAACAGCTACTGCTAAACGAAGGAGACAGATCTAGTAAAGCCTATGTTATAAATGCTAAAGTTGTCCCTCTTGGTAAACATATTCGTTTTGATAACATAGATGACGAAATTTGTCTAGAAAATCCAGTTACATGTCCAGAAACGATAAGAGGAGTCCATACTACTGTATCACCTGTTCATGAACTTACAAATTTATTATCAATGGTTAATAATTCTACTCCACCTACCTTTGAGAACAACAGGGTAAAGAACACGGTGAATGCAAAGCATCAAAGCAATGAAGTAAATGGAGTCAACGCAAATGTTAGCGCAAGTATAGCTTCAATTATGGTATTGGGAGAATCAAAAGAGTTTGTGAATACAGATCTTGAAACATATCCAGTCATGACAACAAAACCAAAAATTAATGATATTATAGCATTTAAGGTAATTTTTTTAAATAGTAATTATATTTTTAATCACAGTTTTACATGAAATTCATTTTTAGATGCTCAAGATTGGCTCAGATTTTACACCACAAGTATCAAACTTTATTGTTGCAGAAGTTGTTTCTTGTAGTCCAGATAAATCACTATACATCTTTAAAGTATTACGTATGTGATTTTGTATCATTAATGTATCTCGAAGATATATCTATATATTTTTTATTAATTACGATCTAACATTCCTCTGTGCAGAAGGCTTGTCAGAAGTGCAAGTGCCAGTTGGAAAACTTAACTGTATGGATGAGTCAGAGGAACATGTGATGAACAATACAATTAAATTAAATTATGCACAAATAATGAAACCTAGACTAGTATCTGTATCAAGCACTAAACATTCGTTTTCGATGACTTCCTGATCACTTAGTTAATTTCATACACTTTTTTATATATTTTAAATTAAATATTTTTGTGAGTAAAAGTAAATATGTTAAGTAAAATTAAATATGTCAAATAAAATTAAATATGTTAAATAGAATTAAATATGTTAAATATGTGAATATATTAAATATCTCTTGAAATAAAGAGCGGGATTTATAAAAATTACCTTTTTCTTGCGATGCATAAACACAGCGTTTCTGACGTGAACGTTAATTGTAGATTATGTTGCTATTGTTGAATAATTCACTTCAATTTCACTTTACACTAGAACAGCGCAGGATAAATTTAATTAATTTCACTTAAACATAATAAGTAGCATTGAATTAACAACTTAAAAGCTCGTAAATGATACGTGACAATTTGTACGATGCATACAATTTTACTACGATGCATGTGTGACGACACATACGCGCGATGTCTATTCGTTTTTGACTAAATCTTTAATACCATTTCACAGAATTTATTACTGAACACTCTAACACTATCACAAAACAGAATATTTCTATATTTTTCTTTCATTTCCTGTTTTATTGTTATATTTAATTCACTTTCACAATCGCGTCCATCACATTCGAAAAACTGAAACAATTGGACACGCAGAAGACGGTTGGTAGAAACATTTCTGGCGGTTTCACTCTGATTGGCTGATACAAATTTATTCCACCAATGAGATTTCAATAGGGAATACTGCGCAAGTTTACAATTCCGCGCGTAATTCGTTTGTTCTTATTAGTCTTTATAGAAATATGTATATTTCTCTAGAACATTATTTTGTTTTAAAAGATTATCTTTTATTAATAATCTTTAATTAACAGATTTTTTAATAAAAATCAACCTAAAAATGTTAATGGACGAATTATTTTTCTGCGTGCGAATTTGACCGTTGTTCCTATATTGCCAACACAATAAATTCAGAGTAAAACAAGGAAAAAAATCATAAAAGATAAGGAGAAGCTTTGGAGCTTGTAATCGTAGAATTAAACGTTTCTTTCAACTTTCAACTTCTTTCTTTTCCTTTCACATTGATCATCTCTAAAGTATATATATTTATAATATGCAAAATTTTACATATTCCATCCCACGGTTTGTACAAGTAATAACAGAAAATGTTCGCTCATTAAAAAACAGTTTTTATATTAAATAAAACTACACAGTACTGAACATATATTTCGTTAGAAGACAAATGCAGATATTCTTTGAAATTTCAATTTAATTGATAGCTAACTGATGTATACTCGTACGATTCTATACGATGCCGTAGTTCGAAATTAAATTCGTTTTAGCATTTCCAGTTTAGC
This sequence comes from Bombus impatiens, assembly GCF_000188095.3. Taxonomy (NCBI): domain Eukaryota; kingdom Metazoa; phylum Arthropoda; class Insecta; order Hymenoptera; family Apidae; genus Bombus; species Bombus impatiens. The sequence goes on along the minus strand of NT_176532.1, from coordinate 241,803 downwards.
ACGTCGCGTCGTCGACTAGTTGTTCAGCCTTTGACAACAAATCTGAACGCAAACGAGATACCTGGGATTAATACCAGTTAATAGAAAGCAGCGTGAACGTGCGGTTTGCTCCCGCGAACGGCCATGTATACGCATAACCGTTGCGCTATTAATAACCCGCATACAAAGAAAATTGCGCCATTGCACGAAATTGTAGACTTAATATCTCTTAACCGATTCTCTTTGTTCTTCGTAACAAAACGATTAAAGACCTAGCGAACTGAATGTTCACAATTAGCTGTAGAGCTTTCATCTTATTTCTATCTCTGTCTTCCTCTCCCTTCTTCTCTTATTCCTTAGTTTTCTCGAATAGCTGGCGATTCATCTCACCACGTTGTACCCTTTGTTTCACCTAGTAGTAATTTAATCCCAATGATTCATTAGTCCTATACCGAATAAAACGATGAAAATTAATTTGTTTCAAAGAATCTCGACGTTGTAGTGTTTCGTGACCTCGAGTCTGTTTTCGGTGCCATCCTTTTCGCCTATAAACGGTGATACCACAATCTATGGCTATTAATCTTGAATGTGGACCCAATCTCCGCGTATCGAAGCGGTATTTTATAGATATAAGTAGAAAGCTAGCAATAACAAACGTCTATAGATGAAATCTAATTCGTTACATTCGTTATATTTCTCCCCTTTCTCTTGTTGAAGAGTGACAAATGAACAAAAATAATGATCACGGAATTTTAACCGTGAAAGTACTGTACTGTACAAATATTTGCGTTGATCGTATAACTTGGTAATTCGGGATGTGAATAATCCACGAGATAAAAACACAAGAGTAAATTCAGACGCAGATCTAACTTCGCGGATCCATCCGTGTAAGGGGATGGATTTATTTCTATTCTCCGAGGGTGAATTATTCATAGCTAAATTGCAGCTGGGAGGGTGCGTCGCGGTTACGTAACCTCGAATTTCTTGCTTACCTTTTTTCCGCGGTCGTTCTCGAAACAGAGGATATTTTAGAAGATTCACGCGTAATGTGATTTTCTATTTTAAACTCGTTTTAATCGCACGAATCACTCACTAGATTCTGCTCAAGGTAAATTTGAAAATTCAAAAGGCTGAATGTTTCCGTGCAGCAAACCAATTAGCATCGATCTTCACCATTGTGATAAGTAGAATCGTATAAACGTTTCGATCAAAGTTTAAATTCAACCCGATTACGTTTTACATACTTCGCGATTTTCTCGTAACAAGCAAGCGTTGTCTTCCGTTTGAACGATAAATCACGAACAGAGAGAATACTCTTACGAAAAGCGACTTTCTGTGGCGGTGTTCAAAGTTAATTCCGCAAAGTCAGCCAGCCAAGAACTTGTTCACGTTGCTTTCGGGAGTGTCAAACGTTTTACGAGCAAACTTTCCGTGTCACCTGTAACGAGGTGTTCGATTTCCCCAAGAACACGCGAAGAAAATTACGAGCACCGGAGACGGGCAACTAGGGAGAGTATTGACTAAGTTTACGGCTAAAGAACATTCTGACAGGGACTCGTCGCTCATGAAGAATGTAGCTCATAAAGTTCGGACGATCCCGGCTCCTTAACGATCTTCTTCCTGTTAATATCACGTGCCTCCGCATTAGAAAGTGGAAGGAACTTTCCCTAAATTGTTAGCCCCAGTTGAAAGCTTCCCTTCGTCGTTACACACAGAGAAGATCTAAACGCTTACCTTGCTAGAGACCGCGTTCCTTCAAGTTTAATCCTCCTTTCGCGAAACCACGTGCCACACAACGAGGATTTTACGAGTAAGCAGCTTTCCGTAAGTACCGAGACGATTCGATCGCTTTCTACGAGTTACAACGCAATAAGGACCTCTCGTGTAAATTCGCCTGATTCCCGATGAAACAGCCAATTGTTCGACAGTGGTGAGCGAGATGATTGCATCCATATCCGTGAGTTGATACGAGAGCACGTCGCGCGAGCAGGAAGCCAACCAGATTGGAGGCTTCCAGCTTGTCTGGGTAACCTTTCGTGGAAATTTCATCCCATTACCCTGGCTGAAGCAACCGCATATTCTCACGCGAGTACCTCTACGCACGTAACTGAACGGTGTTCCAGGATTCTTACGGGGAGAGATGGTAATTTATCGGAGTTTTTGAAAAAGCTTTTGGAGAAGAGATTATTTCTTGGTACTAGAAACCAGGCGCAAACGATCGATATGGCACAAGAGTGCGTACTAACAGATAAAATATAACGTAGTTATTGAAACAGTCTATAAAGATCTCGCAATCCTCTAAATTAAATTGTAAGAAGAGTTACAAAGGTAACACTTGATAAAAATAAACGCTACGACGAGATAGCGATGAAATTTTGACCAATCTGTACCGTATAGTTTCAAAATAAAAAAAAAGAACACAAATTACGTACATTTAAAAATTAGTTATTACTGAGTACATCTATTTTTCTAATTTTTCTTTTACAAAATTTAAGTACGCACTATCTCTTATAAAATTCATCCTTATGATTGTATGATAATAATATTGCGCGATTATGCATCTTCGTGTAATATATAATATTGCTAGTAGTATAATCTTACGTCGCATTATTAAAAATATAATCCTGCGTCACCGGTTGCGAAATCACAACGCCACGATATCGTGCGTCTGTACCTACCTCAGCAGGGTAGGCTAAATTTTGAATAAACTAGTGTCTCTCCACACCACTCGTTAGGATTGTGATCCAGATCTTAATATCTCTGTTACTCGAGAAGCACTGATACAGGAGATTGGCCATTATAAATTTTAACGACGAATGTTTGCGCTTATGCATGGGAGGTAAGCGAAAGTTCACGCTGAAAAGCGGGATAAAGACGCTGCTGAGCACGTCGTAAATTGAAGCGAATATTACTGTAAAATGTTTTCGATACGACTCGTGTCGTACTTATGTTCACGAATGACGCTTATCCATAAGTCCTCCCCCTATTTCGATAAACGGCGAGAAAAACACGACATTGAAGCGAGTTCAGAACGTTTTGACGCTTCGACAGTCCCTCCTCGTGTTCTTTTTCTCGTCCGGCGAAAGCTTCTTTTAGGGATGACCTTATTCCTGGAGAGACATTCGACATTCGACGCGCAAAAAGTCGAATAAATCGATAGCGAAGCCGCGGAGTCATCGTTAAAAATAGTCCGCGACTTTGACCGTAAAAATCTAATTAACAAATGGAACGTATCCTAGGGATTGGAGAGCTTGGAAATCATATTTACACATCTAGATATTACCCGGGTTCTCTCGTTTCGTGTCAGTTTATTAAAGAGATATCACGATCAAAGCTCGATTGGTATTCTCGCACAAAGTTCGTTTAGGAAACACGTTTATTAAGAAAAGTAAAAAGAAACGGCGTTTATGACTCGCGAATTCAGTAACCGGATGAAACTCGAAAAGAATACAACGAGACTTTGCAACGAGATTTACAGTAGTCCAGCTCGATATTGGACGCGACGAGCTGCTTCGCCGACAAAAATGCGTGCTAAAAAAGCACTGTTGCTCGTATCGACGTTGCTTCAGGCAATATTTCTCCGAGATTTACAGGAAATTGACATCTACCGCACACGTCGCCCAAGGAAGTAGTCAGTTAACGATCTCATAACTCAATTCCGACGCTTTAATGGTCTTACATTTTAAAGAAAATTTAGTTTACAAAGACGAATTGCGATCCTGCAAGTTTCTCCATGATAAAAGGCTTGAATGATAATCTTGAAAAAGTTTGATCGAGATGTTCCCTCTGAAAGAGCTGCTGAACTTCCCATTAAAGAATTGCCCTCCGATGTTTTCGCATGTTAAAACGCTCGCAGACAAGCGAAGGATTAAAACTAATGCCAAGAATAATCGGTAAAATATTACGTCGATTTCCTACAATTACTCCGAGAAGCAAATTATCCTAATCCTTTCATATAATATTTTTAAAACCAACCCCTTCATAGGGTTGAATAAACAGCCATAAAAACGAAAGACTTTTTCTGATTTTCCCAAAGAGTACATATTCAAATGGAATTCCTCTTCAACTATCTACTGCAAATCTTTGCCACCGAGAACTTTCCGAACTTAACTATTTATTCACGTAACTGAGAATTTCCTCAATACATCGTTATATGGTATTTTTAAGCAAAATACGTTCAAGCTAGCAATAAACTGCGTCACTTTGGCAAAGTGCATTCCCGAGGTATTCGCGTAACTTCGCTCAACACTAAAAATTTCACGAATGCAAAGTGTCTCTTTCTGCGTCTAACACGGCGTATTTTCTCAATGGGTTACTTTGAAAAAGTACTCTATAATTCAGGTTCAATTCTTCATAACCCACGATTGCTTCTTGAACATCGCACGTGTGTGTGTGTGTGTGCTGACTGGATTTTATGGAAATCATAAGAATAATGCAACGTGCAACGGCACATCCATGGTCTTTATCTGCGGCCACGTGATCGCGCGATACCACTCTTGCAAGTTGACTCTCTTCACGATCACTGCCGGAGGGGATCGATAAGTCGTCCTGAACGACGTCGGTAAAACGGCGGTCGAAGATAAAGCTGCTTGTCGAGACGTCCAAGTTCACCGAGTCGAATTTTTATGACAAAAGCGTCCGGTATGTGTCGCACGACTTTCGCGTCTGCAAAAATCTTCGCTTCGTGAATTTTAGCTGGGACAGTGTGCGAGGAACGATACATTGGATATCGTCGTTGAAGCTCTCTTATGCGCTGCGTTTGGCAAAATAGGCATTGCGGATAGGTGTTATGGAGGACAGATATGTTGTTGCAGAGGTTTGGTTTTCTTCAGGTTTAGTGTATAGGAGTAGAGATACTTTTCAGGTTGATAATCATTTTAAGATAAGATTTAAGATAAGATTATCATCTTAATTTAATATACAATGATAGGCAATTTTCTGAATTTCCTCACTGTCGATATTCCGCTACTTACATTCGCTTGTAATTCAAAACAACAGTGTTTTTCAATAAACGAGAACCATTCTTCTTAGTCAGTAAAATCTGTTACTCAAAATTAATAGCACGTCACTGACTCGTTCAACAGATTTACAACACGTTATTCGATACTTGAGAAGGTTCTCTGGACAACAACCACAGTATTTCCAGATCTATATGACGCAGGACGCGATGTTTCTTGATTTAACTCGAGGGAATTGATCCGGGATGCGTGGCTATCTGTGTAAATAAAAGAAACTTCCCTCATATTCTCTACAACTCGTCGCTGCTCTTCTAATTTATTTACTTCGCCGTTATTCTCTCTTCTCGTGCCAAAAGCGCGTTACAATTAACGCGTTATCATTAACGCGGGGACAAATCCGAGAGATCAAGCAATGGGATCACGAGGAAAGAGGCGAGGTAACTACTCCCCGTCGAAAGCACTGTTCCCCTGAGATTATTGTCCCGGCGTCACCGGAAGCAACCCCAAAACCGGTAATCTCCATCGCGTGACGAGAAGAGGTGTTTGAAGGTAGCAACCTTTGGAAATCACCGAGGGTAGGCGAAGGAGAAGGAAGAGAAGAAGAAAAGTCCAGGCGAGCAGGAAAGAAGAAACTATGGAAGAGCAAGCCGAGGAAGAAAACGAAGGGAAAAGGAAAGAACAGAGGAGAAGAAAGAGAAAACAAAAGTCTAGCTTTAATTTAATCGGACAGGCAGAGTCGAAGAATTGTTGGTGCGCCTGCGCAGCCGCCGTACGTCCCTGGACCACCGACCGCTAGTAGCACCCGCCGACGTCGACGTCGTGGTTGTCGTGGTGGTGTTCGTTGCCGTCGTCGCGACGC